>NW_027182517.1:0-600000 GCF_040938575.1 Ambystoma mexicanum | reverse complement strand
CTTATAACATGTGATGTGATATCCAAATCCTTCCCCTTCCAAACTTGAGACCCTCCCTTTAGCATGAAATGTGATATCCAACTCCTTCCCATTCCAATCCTGAGACCCTTATGATAGCATGAGATGTGATATCTCAATGCCTCTAATACCAAACCTGAGATACTTCCGATAGCATGAGATGTGATATCTCAATGCTTCTAATACCAAACCTGAGATCCTTCCTATAACATGAGATGTGATATCCAAATCCTTCCCCTTCCAAACCTGAGACCCTCCCTTTAGCATGAGATGTGATATCCAACTCCTTCCCATTCCAATCCTGAGACCCTTCTGATAGCATGAGATGTGATATCTCAATGCCTCTAATACCAAACCTGAGATCCTACCTCTAACATGAAATATGATATCCAACTCCTTCCCTTTCCAAACCTGAGATCCTGCCTATAGCATGAGATGTGATATCCAAGTCCTTCCCATTCCAATCCTGAGACCCTTCCTATAGCATGAGATGTGATGTCTCAATGCTTATACCAAACCTGAGACCCTTCCTATGGCATGAGATGCCATATACAACTCCTTCCCATTCCAATCCTGAGACCCTGCTTATAGCATGAGATGTGATATCTCAATGCTTCTAATACCAAACCTGAGATCTTTCCTATAACATGAGATGTGATATCCATCTCCTTCCCATTCCAATCCTGAGACCATTCCTATAGCATGAGATGTGATATCTCAATGCTTATACCCAACCTGAGACCCTTCCTATAGCTTGAGATGTGATATCCAACTCCTTCCCATTCCAATCCTGAGACCCTTCCTATAGCATGAGATGTGATATCTCAATGCCTCTAATACCAAACCTGAGATCCTTCCTCTAACATGAAATGTGATATCCAACTCCTTCCCCTTCCAAACCTGAGAGCCTTCCTATAGCATGAGATATGATATCCAAGTCCTTTCCATTCCAATCCTGAGACCCTTCCTATAACATGAGATGTGATATCCAACTCCTTCCCATTCCAACCTGAGACCCTTCCTATAGCATGAGATGGGATATCCAACTCCTTCCAAATCCAATCCTGATACCCTTCCGATAGCATGAGATGTGATATCCCAATGCTTCTACCAAACCTGAGACCCATTCTATGGCATGAGATGTGATATCAAACTCCTTCCCATTCCAACCTGAGACCCTTCCTATAGCATGAGATGGGATATCCAACTCCTTCCAAATCCAATCCTGAAATCCTTCCGATAGCATGAGATGTGATATCCCAATGCTTCTACCAAACCTGAGACCCATACTATGGCATGAGATGTGATATCCAACTCCTTCCCATTCCAATTCTGAGACTCTTCTGATAGCATGAGATGTGATATATCAATGCCTCTAATACCAAACCTGAGATCCTACCTCTAACATGAAATGTGATATCCAACTCTTTCCCGTTGCAAACCTGAGAGCCTTCCTATAGCATGAGATGTGATATCCAAGTCCTTCCCATTCCAATCCTGAGACCCTTCCTATAACATGAGATGTGATATCCAACTCCTTCCCATTCCAACCTGAGACCCTTCCTATAGCATGAGATGGGATATCCAACTCCTTCCAAATCCAATCCTGATACCCTTCCGATAGCATGAGATGTGATATCCCAATGCTTCTACCAAACCTGAGACCCATACTATGGCATGAGATGTGATATCAAACTCCTTCCCATTCCAATCCTGTGACCCTTCCTATAGCTTGAGATGTGATATCCAACTCCTTCCCATTCCAATTCTGAGACCCTTCCTATACAACGAGACTTGATATCTCAATGCTTCTAATACCAAACCTGAGACCCGTCCTATAACATGAGATGTGATATCCAAATCCTTCCCCTTCCAAACCTTAGACCCTTCCTTTATCATGAGATGTGATATCCAACTCCTTCCCATTCCAATCCTGAGACTCTTCCGATATCATGAGATGTGATATCTCAATGCTTCTAATATCAAACTTGAGACCCTCCCTATAGCATGAGATGTGATATCCAAGTCCTTCCCATTCCAATCCTGAGACCCTTCTTATAGCATGAGATGTGATATCTCAATGCTTCTAATACCAAACCTGAGACCCTTCCTATAACATGAGATGGGAATATCCAACTCCTTCCCATTCCAATCCTGAGACCCTTCCGATAGCAGAGATGTGATATCTCAATGCTTATACCAAACCTGAGATCCTTCCTATAACATGAGATGTGATATCCAACTCCTTCCCATTCCAATCCTGAGACACTTCCTATAGCATGAGATGTGATATCTCACTGCTTATACCAAACCTGAGACCCTTCCTATAGCATGAGATGTGATATCCAACTCCTTCCCATTCCAATCCTGAGACCCTTTCTATAGCATGAGATGTGATATCTCAATGCTTCTAATATCAAACTTGTGACCCTCCCTATAGCATGAGATGTGATACCCAAGTCCTTCCCATTCCAATCCTGAGACCCTTCCTACAACATGCGATGTGATGTCTCAATGCTTCTAATACCAAACCTGAGACTCTTCCTATAACATGAGATGGGATATCCAACTCCTTCCCATTCCAATCCTGAGACCCTTCCGATAGCAGAGATGTGATATCTCAATGCTTATACCAAACCTAAGACCCTTCCTATGGCATGAGATGTCATATACAACTCCTTCCCATTCCAATCCTGAGACCCTTCCTATAGCATGAGATGTGATATCTCAATGCTTATACCAAACCTGAGACCCTTCCTATAGCATGAGATGTGATATCCAACTCCTTCCCATTCCAATCCTGAGACCCTTCCTATAGCATGAGATGTGATGTCTCAATGCTTCTAATACCAAACCTGAGATCCTTCCTATAACATGAGATGTGATATCCAACTCCTTCCCATTCCAATCCCGAGACCCTTCCTATAGCATGAGATGTGATATCTCAATGCTTATACCAAACCTGAGACCCTTCCTATAGCATGAAATGTGATATCCAACTCCTTCCCATTCCAATCCTGAGACTCTTCCTATAGCATGAGATGTGATATCTCAATGCCTCTAATACCAAACCTGAGATCCTTCCTCTAACATGAAATGTGATATCCAACTCCTTCCCTTTCCAAACCTGAGAGCCTACCTATAGCATGAGATGTGATATCCAAGTCCTTCCCATTCCAATCCTTAGACCCTTCCTACAGCATGCAATATGATATCTCAATGATTCTAATAACAAACCTGAGACCCGTCCTATAACATGAGATGGGATATCCAACTCCTTCCCATTCCAATCCTGAGACACTTCCGATAGCAGAGATGTGATATCTCAATGCTTATACCAAACCTGAGACCCTTCCTATAACATGAGATGTGATATCCAACTCCTTCCCGGTCCAAACCTGAGACCCTTCCTATAGCATATGTGATATCCAACTCCTTCCCATTCCAAACATGAGACCCTTCCTATAGCAAGAGTGTAATATCCAACTCCTTCCCATTCCAATCCTGAGACCATTCCTATAGCATGAGATGTGATATCTCAATGCTTCTAATACCAAACCTGAGATCCTTCCTATGACATGAGATGTGATATCCAATTCCTCCCCATTCCAAACCTGAGAACCTTCCTACAGCATGCGATGTGATATCTCAATGCTTCTAATACCAAACCCGAGACCAGTCCTATAACATGAGATTGGATATCCAACTCCTTCCCCTTCCAAACCTGAGACTCTTCCTATAGCATGAGATGTGATATCCAACTTCTTCCCATTCCAATCCTGAGACCCTTCCTATAACATGAGATGTGATGTCTCAATGCTTCTAATACCAAACCTGAGATCTTTCCTATAACATGAGATGTGATATCCAACTCCTTCCCATTCCAATCCTGAGACCCTTCCTATAGCATGAGATGTGATATCTCAATGCTTATACCAAACCTGAGACCCTTCCTATAGCTTGAGATGTGATATCCAACTCCTTCCCATTCCAATCCTGAGACCCTTCCTATAGCATGAGATGTGATATCTCAAGGCCTCTAATACCAAACCTGAGATCCTTCCTCTAACATGAAATGGGATATCCAACTCCTTCCCCTTCCAAACCTGAGAGCCTTCCTATAACATGAAATGTGATATCCAATTCCTTCCCATTCCAACCTGAGACCCTTCCTATAGCATGAGATGGGATATCCAACTCCTTCCAAATCCAATACTGATACCCTTCCGATAGCATGAGATGTGATATCCCAATGCTTCTACCAAACCTGAGACCCATACTATGGCATGAGATGTGATATCAAACTCCTTACTATTCCAATCCTGAGACCCTACCTATAGCTTGAGATGTGATATCCAACTCCTTCCCATTCCAATTCTGAGACCCTTCCTATACCATGAGACTTGATATCTCAATGCTTCTAATACCAAACCTGAGACCCGTCCTATAACATGAGATGTGATATCCAAATCCTTCCCCTTCCAAACCTTAGACCCTTCCTTTATCATGAGATGTGATATCCAATTCCTTCCCATTCCAATCCTGAGACCCTACTGATATCATGAGATTTGTTATCTCAATGCTTCTAATATCAAACTTGAGACCCTCCCTATAACATGAGATGTGACATCCAAGTCCTCCCCATTCCAATCCTGAGACCCTTCCTATAGCATGAGATGTGATATCTCAATGCTTTTAATACCAAACCTGAGACCCTTCCTATAACATGATTTGGGATATCCAACTCCTTCCCATTCCAATCCTGAGACCCTTCCGATAGCAGAGATGTGATATCTCAATGCTTATACCAAACCTGAGACCCTTCCTATGGCCTGAGATGTCATATGCAACTCCTTCCCATTCCAATCCTGAGACCCTTCCTATAGCATTAGATGTGATATCTCAATGCTTATACCAAATCTGAGACCCTTCCTATAGCATGAGATGTGATATCCAACTTCTTCCCATTCCAATCCTGAGACCCTTCCTATAGCATGAGATGTGATGTCTCAATTCTTCTAATACCAAACCTGAGATCCTTCCTATAACATGAGATGTGATATCCAACTCCTTCCCATTCCAATCCTGAGACCCTTATGATAGCATGAGATGTGATATCTCAATGCTTCTATTACCAAACCTGAGATCCTTCCTATAACATGAGATGTGATTTCCAAATCCTTCCACTTCCAAACCTGAGACCCTCCCTTTAGCATGAGATGTGATATCCAACTCCTTCCCATTCCAATCCTGAGACCCGTCTGATAGCATGAGATGTGATATTTCAATGCCTCTAATACCAAACCTGAGATCCTACCTCTAACATGAAATGTGATATCCATCTCGTTCCCTTTCCAAACCTGAGACCCTGCCTATAGCATGAGATGTGATATCCAAGTCCTTCCCATTCCAATCCTGAGACCCTTCCTATAGCATGTGATGTGATATCTCAATGCTTATACCAAATCTGAGACCCTTCCTATAGCATGAGATGTGATATCCAACTCCTTCCCATTCCAATCCTGAGACCCTTATGATAGCATGAGATGTGATATCTCAATGCCTCTAATACCAAACCTGAGATACTTCCGATAGCATGAGATGTGATATCTCAATGCTTCTAATACCAAACCTGAGATCCTTCCTATCACATGAGATGTGATTTCCAAATCCTTCCCCTTCCAAACCTGAGACCCTCCCTTTAGCATGAGATGTGATAGCCAACTCCTTCCCATTCCAATCCTGAGACCCATCTGATAGCATGAGATGTGATATTTCAATGCCTCTATTACCAAACCTGAGATCCTACCTCTAACATGAAATGTGATATCCATCTCCTTCCCTTTCCAAACCTGAGACCCTGCCTATAGCATGAGATGTGATATCCAAGTCCTTTCCATTCCAATCCTGAGACCCTTCCTATAGCATGTGATGTGATATCTCAATGCTTATACCAAACCTGAGACCCTTCCTATGGCATGAGATGTCATATACAACTCCTTCCCGTTCCAATCCTGAGACCCTTCCTAAGCATGAGATGTGATATCTCAATGCTTATACCAAACCTGAGACCCTTTCTATAGCATGAGATGTGATATCCAACTTCTTCCCATTCCAATCCTGAGACCCTTCCTATAACATGAGATGTGATGTCGCAATGCTTCTAATACCAAACCTGAGATCTTTCCTATAACATGAGATGTGATATCCAACTCCTTCCCATTCCAATCCTGAGACCCTTCCTATAGCATGAGATGTGATATCACAATGCTTATACCAAACCTGAGACCGTTCCTATAGCTTGAGATGTGATATCCAACTCCTTCCCATTCCAATCCTGAGACCCTTCCTATAGCATGAGATGTGATATCTCAAGGCCTCTAATACCAAACCTGAGATCGTTCCTCTAACATGAAATGTGATATCCAACTCCTTCCCCTTCCAAACCTGAGAGCCTTCCTATAACATGAGATGTGACATCCAAGTCCTCCCCATTCCAATCCTGAGACCCTTCCTATAGCATGAGATGTGATATCTCAATGCTTCTAATACCAAACCTGAGACCCTTCCTATAACATGATTTGGGATATCCAACTCCTTCCCATTCCAATCCTGAGACCCTTCCGATAGCAGAGATGTGATATCTCAATGCTTATACCAAACCTGAGAGCCTTCCTATGGCCTGAGATGTCATATGCAACTCCTTCCCATTCCAATCCTGAGACCCTTCCTATAGCATTAGATGTGATATCTCAATGCTTATACCAAATCTGAGACCCTTCCTATAGCATGAGATGTGATATCCAACTTCTTCCCATTCCAATCCTGAGACCCTTCCTATAGCATGAGATGTGATGTCTCAATTCTTCTAATACCAAACCTGAGATCCTTCCTATAACATGAGATGTGATATCCAACTCCTTCCCATTCCAATCCTGAGACCCTTATGATAGCATGAGATGTGATATCTCAATGCCTCTAATACCAAACCTGAGATACTTCTGATAGCATGAGATGTGATATCTCAATGCTTCTAATACCAAACCTGAGATCCTTCCTATAACATGAGATGTGATTTCCAAATCCTTCCACTTCCAAACCTGAGACCCTACCTTTAGCATGAGATGTGATATCCAACTCCTTCCCATTCCAATCCTGAGACCCTTCTGATAGCATGAGATGTGATATTTCAATGCCTCTAATACCAAACCTGAGATCCTACCTCTAACATGAAATGTGATATCCATCTCCTTCCCTTTCCAAACCTGAGACCCTTCCTATAGCATGAGATGTGATATCCAACTTCTTCCCATTCCAATCCTGAGACCCTTCCTATAGCATGAGATGTGATGTCTCAATTCTTCTAATACCAAACCTGAGATCCTTCCTATAACATGAGATGTGATATCCAACTCCTTCCCATTCCAATCCTGAGACCCTTATGATAGCATGAGATGTGATATCTCAATGCCTCTAATACCAAACCTGAGATACTTCTGATAGCATGAGATGTGATATCTCAATGCTTCTAATACCAAACCTGAGATCCTTCCTATAACATGAGATGTGATTTCCAAATCCTTCCACTTCCAAACCTGAGACCCTACCTTTAGCATGAGATGTGATATCCAACTCCTTCCCATTCCAATCCTGAGACCCTTCTGATAGCATGAGATGTGATATTTCAATGCCTCTAATACCAAACCTGAGATCCTACCTCTAACATGAAATGTGATATCCATCTCCTTCCCTTTCCAAACCTGAGACCCTGCCTATAGCATGAGATGTGATATCCAAGTCCTTCCCATTCCAATCCTGAGACCCTTCCTATAGCATGTGATGTGATATCTCAATGCTTAGTCCAAACCTGAGACCCTTCCTATGGCATGAGATGTCATATACAACTCCTTCCCATTCCAATCCTGAGACCCTTCCTATAGCATGAGATGTGATATCTCAATGCTTATACCAAACCTGAGACCCTTCCTATAGCATGAGATGTGATATCCAACTTCTTCCCATTCCAATCCTGAGACCCTTCCTATAACATGAGATGTGATGTCTCAATGCTTCTAATACCAAACCTGAGACCCTTCCTATAACATGAGATGGGATATCCAACTCCTTCCCATTCCAATCCTGAGACCCTTCCGATAGCAGAGATGTGATATCTCAATGCTTTTACCAAACCTGAGACCCTTCCTATGGCCTGAGATGTCATATACAACTCCTTCCCATTCCAATCCTGAGACCCTTCCTATAGCATGAGATGTGATATCTGAATGCTTATACCAAATCTGAGACCCTTCCTATAGCATGAGATGTGATATCCAACTCCTTCCCATTCCAATCCTGAGACCCTTCCTATAGCATGAGATGTGATGTCTCAATGCTTCTAATACCAAACCTGAGATCCTTCCTATAACATGAGATGTAATATCCAACTCCTTCCCATTCCAATCCTGAGACCCTTATGATAGCATGAGATGTGATATCTCAATGCCTCTAATACCAAACCTGAGATACTTCCGATAGCATGAGATGTGATATCTCAATGCTTCTAATACCAAACCTGAGATCCTTCCTATAACATGAGATGTGATTTCCAAATCCTTCCCCTTCCAAACCTGAGACCCTCCCTTTAGCATGAGATGTGATATCCAACTCCTTCCCATTCCAATCCTGAGACCCATCTGATAGCATGAGATGTGATATTTCAATGCCTCTAATACCAAACCTGAGATCCTACCTCTAACATGAAATGTGATATCCATCTCCTTCCCTTTCCAAACCTGGGACCCTGCCTATAGCATGAGATTTGAAATCCAAGTCCCTTCCATTCCAATCCTGAGACCCTTCCTATAGCATGTGATGTGATATCTCAATGCTTATACCAAACCTGAGACCCTTCCTATGGCATGAGATGTCATATACAACTCCTTCCCATTCCAATCCTGAGACCCTTCCTATAGCATGAGATGTGATATCTCAATGCTTATACCAAACCGGAGACCCTTCCTATAGCATGAGATGTGATATCCAACTTCTTCCCATTCCAATCCTGAGACCCTTCCTATAACATGAGATGTGATGTCGCAATGCTTCTAATACCAAACCTGAGATCTTTCCTATAACATGAGATGTGATATCCAACTCCTTCCCATTCCAATCCTGAGACCCTTCCTATAGCATGAGATGTGATATCACAATGCTTATACCAAACCTGAGACCCTTCCTATAGCATGAGATGTGATATCTCAAGGCCTCTAATACCAAACCTGAGATCGTTCCTCTAACATGAAATGTGATATCCAACTCCTTCCCCTTGCAAACCAGAGAGCCCTCCTATAACATGAGATGTGATATCCAACTCCTTCCCATTCCAATCCTGAGACCCTTATGATAGCATGAGATGTGATATCTCAATACCTCTAATACCAAACCTGAGATACTTACGATAGCATGAGATGTGATATCTCAATGCTTCTAATACCAAACCTGAGATCCTTCCTATAACATGAGATGTGATTTCCAAATCCTTCCCCTTCCAAACCTGAGACCCTCCCTTTAGCATGAGATGTGATATCCAACTCCTTCCCATTCCAATCCTGAGACCCTTCTGATAGCATGAGATGTGATATTTCAATGCCTCTAATACCAAACCTGAGATCCTACCTCGAACATGAAATGTGATATCTATCTCCTTCCCTTTCCAAACCTGAGACCCTGCCTATAGCATGAGATGTGATATCCAAGTCCTTTCCATTCCAATCCTGAGACCCTTCCTATAGCATGTGATGTGATATCTCAATGCTTATACCAAACCTGAGACCCTTCCTATGGCATGAGATGTCATATACAACTCCTTCCCATTCCAAACCTGAGACCCTTCCTATAGCATGAGATGTGATATCTCAATGCTTATACCAAACCTGAGACCCTTCTTATAGCATGAGATGTGATATCCAACTTCTTCCCATTCCAATCCTGAGACCCTTCCTATAACATGAGATGTGATGTCGCAATGCTTCTAATACCAAACCTGAGATCTTTCCTATAACATGAGATGTGATATCCAACTCCTTCCCATTCCAATCCTGAGACCCTTCCTATAGCATGAGATGTGATATCACAATGCTTATACCAAACCTGAGACCGTCCCTTTAGCTTGAGATGTGATATCCAACTCCTTCCCATTCCAATCCTGAGACCCTTCCTATAGCATGAGATGTGATATCTCAAGGCCTCTAATACCAAACCTGAGATCGTTCCTCTAACATGAAATGTGATATCCAACTCCTTCCCCTTCCAAACCTGAGAGCCTTCCTATAGCATGAGATATGATAGCCAAGTCCTTCCAATTCCAATCCTGAGACCCTTCCTATAACATGAAATGTGATATCCAACTCCTTCCCATTCCAACGTGAGACCCTTCCTATAGCATGAGATGGGATATCTCAATGCTTCTAATACCAAACCTGAGACTCTTCCTATAGCATGAGATGTGATATCCAACTTCTTCCCATTCCAATCCTGAGACCCTTCCTATAACATGATTTGTGATGTCTCAATGCTTCTAATACCAAACCTGAGATCTTTCCTATAACATGAGATGTGATATCCAACTCCTTCCCATTCCAATCCTGAGACCCTTCCTATAGCATGAGATGTGATATCTCAATGCTTATACCAAACCTGAGACCCTTCCTATAGCTTGAGATGTGATATCCAACTCCTTCCCATTCCAATCCTGAGACCCTTCCTATAGCATGAGATGTGATATCTCAAGGCCCCTAATACCAAACCTGAGATCCTTCCTCTAACATGAAATGTGATATCCAACTCCTTCCCCTTCCAAACCTGAGAGCCTTCCTATAACATGAAATGTGATATCCAATTCCTTCCCATTCCAACCTGAGACCCTTCCTATAGCATGAGATGGGATATCCAACTCCTTCCAAATCCAATACTGATACCCTTCCGATAACATGAGATGTGATATCCCAATGCTTCTACCAAACCTGAGACCCATACTATGGCATGAGATGTGATATCAAACTCCTTACTATTCCAATCCTGAGACCCTACCTATAGCTTGAGATGTGATATCCAACTCCTTCCCATTCCAATTCTGAGACCCTTCCTATACCATGAGACTTGATATCTCAATGCTTCTAATACCAAACCTGAGACCCGTCCTATAACATGAGATGTGATATCCAAATCCTTCCCCTTCCAAACCTTAGACCCTTCCTTTATCATGAGATGTGATATCCAATTCCTTCCCATTCCAATCCTGAGACCCTACCGATATCATGAGATTTGTTATCTCAATGCTTCTAATATCAAACTTGAGACCCTCCCTATAACATGAGATGTGACATCCAAGTCCTCCCCATTCCAATCCTGAGACCCTTCCTATAGCATGAGATGTGATATCTCAATGCTTCTAATACCAAACCTGAGACCCTTCCTATAACATGATTTGGGATATCCAACTCCTTCCCATTCCAATCCTGAGACCCTTCCGATAGCAGAGATGTGATATCTCAATGCTTATACCAAACCTGAGACCCTTCCTATGGCCTGAGATGTCATATGCAACTCCTTCCCATTCCAATCCTGAGACCCTTCCTATAGCATTAGATGTGATATCTCAATGCTTATACCAAATCTGAGACCCTTCCTATAGCATGAGATGTGATATCCAACTTCTTCCCATTCCAATCCTGAGACCCTTCCTATAGCATGAGATGTGATGTCTCAATTCTTCTAATACCAAACCTGAGATCCTTCCTATAACATGAGATGTGATATCCAACTCCTTCCCATTCCAATCCTGAGACCCTTATGATAGCATGAGATGTGATATCTCAATGCTTCTATTACCAAACCTGAGATCCTTCCTATAACATGAGATGTGATTTCCAAATCCTTCCACTTCCAAACCTGAGACCCTCCCTTTAGCATGAGATGTGATATCCAACTCCTTCCCATTCCAATCATGAGACCCTTCTGATAGCATGAGATGTGATATTTCAATGCCTCTAATACCGAACCTGAGATCCTACCTCTAACATGAAATGTGATATCCATCTCCTTCCCTTTCCAAACCTGAGACCCTGCCTATAGCATGAGATGTGATATCCAAGTCCTTCCCATTCCAATCCTGAGACCCTTCCTATAGCATGTGATGTGATATCTCAATGCTTATACCAAATCTGAGACCCTTCCTATAGCATGAGATGTGATATCCAACTCCTTCCCATTCCAATCCTGAGACCCTTCCTATAGCATGAGATGTGATGTCTCAATGCTTCTAATACCAAACCTGAGATCCTTCCTATAACATGAGATGTGATATCCAACTCCTTCCCATTCCAATCCTGAGACCCTTATGATAGCATGAGATGTGATATCTCAATGCCTCTAATACCAAACCTGAGATACTTCCGATAGCATGAGATGTGATATCTCAATGCTTCTAATACCAAACCTGAGATCCTTCCTATAACATGAGATGTGATTTCCAAATCCTTCCCCTTCCAAACCTGAGACCCTCCCTTTAGCATGAGATGTGATATCCAACTCCTTCCCATTCCAATCCTGAGACCCATCTGATAGCATGAGATGTGATATTTCAATGCCTCTAATACCAAACCTGAGATCCTACCTCTAACATGAAATGTGATATCCATCTCCTTCCCTTTCCAAACCTGAGACCCTGCCTATAGCATGAGATGTGATATCCAAGTCCTTTCCATTCCAATCCTGAGACACTTCCTATAGCACGTGATGTGATATCTCAATGCTTATACCAAACCTGAGACCCTTCCTATGGCATGAGATGTCATATACAACTCCTTCCCATTCCAATCCTGAGACCCTTCCTATAGCATGAGATGTGATATCTCAATGCTTATACCAAACCTGAGACCCTTCCTATAGCATGAGATGTGATATCCAACTTCTTCCCATTCCAATCCTGAGACCCTTCCTATAACATGAGATGTGATGTCGCAATGCTTCTAATACCAAACCTGAGATCTTTCCTATAACATGAGATGTGATATCCAACTCCTTCCCAATCCAATCCTGAGACCCTTCCTATAGCATGAGATGTGATATCACAATGCTTATACCAAACCTGAGACCGTTCCTATAGCTTGAGATGTGATATCCAACTCCTTCCCATTCCAATCCTGAGACCCTTCCTATAGCATGAGATGTGATATCTCAAGGCCTCTAATACCAAACCTGAGATCGTTCCTCTAACATGAAATGTGATATCCAACTCCTTCCCCTTCCAAACCTGAGAGCCTTCCTATAACATGAGATGTGACATCCAAGTCCTCCCCATTCCAATCCTGAGACCCTTCCTATAGCATGAGATGTGATATCTCAATGCTTATACCAAACCTGAGACCCTTCCTATGGCCTGAGATGTCATATGCAACTCCTTCCCATTCCAATCCCGAGACCCTTCCTATAGCATTAGATGTGATATCTCAATGCTTATACCAAATCTGAGACCCTTCCTATAGCATGAGATGTGATATCCAACTTCTTCCCATTCCAATCCTGAGACCCTTCCTATAGCATGAGATGTGATGTCTCAATTCTTCTAATACCAAACCTGAGATCCTTCCTATAACATGAGATGTGATATCCAACTCCTTCCCATTCCAATCCTGAGACCCTTATGATAGCATGAGATGTGATATCTCAATGCTTCTATTACCAAACCTGAGATCCTTCCTATAACATGAGATGTGATTTCCAAATCCTTCCACTTCCAAACCTGAGACCCTCCCTTTAGCATGAGATGTGATATCCAACTCCTTCCCATTCCAATCCTGAGACCCTTCTGATAGCATGAGATGTGATATTTCAATGCCTCTAATACCAAACCTGAGATCCTACCTCTAACATGAAATGTGATATCCATCTCCTTCCCTTTCCAAACCTGAGACCCTGCCTATAGCATGAGATGTGATATCCAAGTCCTTCCCATTCCAATCCTGAGACCCTTCCTATAGCATGTGATGTGATATCTCAATGCTTATACCAAATCTGAGACCCTTCCTATAGCATGAGATGTGATATCCAACTCCTTCCCATTCCAATCCTGAGACCCTTCCTATAGCATGAGATGTGATGTCTCAATGCTTCTAATACCAAACCTGAGATCCTTCCTATAACATGAGATGTGATATCCAACTCCTTCCCATTCCAATCCTGAGACCCTTATGATAGCATGAGATGTGATATCTCAATGCCTCTAATACCAAACCTGAGATACTTCCGATAGCATGAGATGTGATATCTCAATGCTTCTAATACCAAACCTGAGATCCTTCCTATAACATGAGATGTGATTTCCAAATCCTTCCCCTTCCAAACCTGAGACCCTCCCTTTAGCATGAGATGTGATATCCAACTCCTTCCCATTCCAATCCTGAGACCCATCTGATAGCATGACATGTGATATTTCAATGCCTCTAATACCAAACCTGAGATCCTACCTCTAACATGAAATGTGATATCCATCTCCTTCCCTTTCCAAACCCGAGACCCTGCCTATAGCATGAGATGTGATATCCAAGTCCTTTCCATTCCAATCCTGAGACCCTTCCTATAGCATGTGATGTGATATCTCAATGCTTATACCAAACCTGAGACCCTTCCTATGGCATGAGATGTCATATACAACTCCTTCCCATTCCAATCCTGAGACCCTTCCTATAGCATGAGATGTGATATCTCAATGCTTATACCAAACCTGAGACCCTTCCTATAGCATGAGATGTGATATCCAACTTCTTCCCATTCCAATCCTGAGACCCTTCCTATAACATGAGATGTGATGTCGCAATGCTTCTAATACCAAACCTGAGATCTTTCCTATAACATGAGATGTGATATCCAACTCCTTCCCATTCCAATCCTGAGACCCTTCCTATAGCATGAGATGTGATATCACAATGCTTATACCAAACCTGAGACCGTTCCTATAGCTTGAGATGTGATATCCAACTCCTTCCCATTCCAATCCTGAGACCCTTCCTATAGCATGAGATGTGATATCTCAAGGCCTCTAATACCAAACCTGAGATCGTTCCTCTAACATGAAATGTGATATCCAACTCCTTCCCCTTCCAAACCTGAGAGCCTTCCTATAACATGAGATGTGACATCCAAGTCCTCCCCATTCCAATCCTGAGACCCTTCCTATAGCATGAGATGTGATATCTCAATGCTTCTAATACCAAACCTGAGACCCTTCCTATAACATGATTTGGGATATCCAACTCCTTCCCATTCCAATCCTGAGACCCTTCCGATAGCAGAGATGTGATATCTCAATGCTTATACCAAACCTGAGAGCCTTCCTATGGCCTGAGATGTCATATGCAACTCCTTCCCATTCCAATCCTGAGACCCTTCCTATAGCATTAGATGTGATATCTCAATGCTTATACCAAATCTGAGACCCTTCCTATAGCATGAGATGTGATATCCAACTTCTTCCCATTCCAATCCTGAGACCCTTCCTATAGCATGAGATGTGATGTCTCAATTCTTCTAATACCAAACCTGAGATCCTTCCTATAACATGAGATGTGATATCCAACTCCTTCCCATTCCAATCCTGAGACCCTTATGATAGCATGAGATGTGATATCTCAATGCCTCTAATACCAAACCTGAGATACTTCTGATAGCATGAGATGTGATATCTCAATGCTTCTAATACCAAACCTGAGATCCTTCCTATAACATGAGATGTGATTTCCAAATCCTTCCACTTCCAAACCTGAGACCCTACCTTTAGCATGAGATGTGATATCCAACTCCTTCCCATTCCAATCCTGAGACCCTTCTGATAGCATGAGATGTGATATTTCAATGCCTCTAATACCAAACCTGAGATCCTACCTCTAACATGAAATGTGATATCCATCTCCTTCCCTTTCCAAACCTGAGACCCTGCCTATAGCATGAGATGTGATATCCAAGTCCTTCCCATTCCAATCCTGAGACCCTTCCTATAGCATGTGATGTGATATCTCAATGCTTAGTCCAAACCTGAGACCCTTCCTATGGCATGAGATGTCATATACAACTCCTTCCCATTCCAATCCTGAGACCCTTCCTATAGCATGAGATGTGATATCTCAATGCTTATACCAAACCTGAGGCCCTTCCTATAGCATGAGATGTGATATCCAACTTCTTCCCATTCCAATCCTGAGACCCTTCCTATAACATGAGATGTGATGTCTCAATGCTTCTAATACCAAACTTGAGACCCTTCCTATAACATGAGATGGGATATCCAACTCCTTCCCATTCCAATCCTGAGACCCTTCCGATAGCAGAGATGTGATATCTCAATGCTTTTACCAAACCTGAGACCCTTCCTATGGCCTGAGATGTCATATACAACTCCTTCCCATTCCAATCCTGAGACCCTTCCTATAGCATGAGATGTGATATCTCAATGCTTATACCAAATCTGAGACCCTTCCTATAGCATGAGATGTGATATCCAACTCCTTCCCATTCCAATCCTGAGACCCTTCCTATAGCATGAGATGTGATGTCTCAATGCTTCTAATACCAAACCTGAGATCCTTCCTATAACATGAGATGTGATATCCAACTCCTTCCCATTCCAATCCTGAGACCCTTATGATAGCATGAGATGTGATATCTCAATGCCTCTAATACCAAACCTGAGATACTTCCGATAGCATGAGATGTGATATCTCAATGCTTCTAATACCAAACCTGAGATCCTTCCTATAAGATGAGATGTGATTTCCAAATCCTTCCCCTTCCAAACCTGAGACCCTCCCTTTAGCATGAGATGTGATATCCAACTCCTTCCCATTCCAATCCTGAGACCCATCTGATAGCATGAGATGTGATATTTCAATGCCTCTAATACCAAACCTGAGATCCTACCTCTAACATGAAATGTGATATCCATCTCCTTCCCTTTCCAAACCTGGGACCCTGCCTATAGCATGAGATTTGATATCCAAGTCCTTTCCATTCCAATCCTGAGACCCTTCCTATAGCATGTGATGTGATATCTCAATGCTTATACCAAACCTGAGACCCTTCCTATGGCATGAGATGTCATATACAACTCCTTCCCATTCCAATCCTGAGACCCTTCCTATAGCATGAGATGTGATATCTCAATGCTTATACCAAACCTGAGACCCTTCCTATAGCATGAGATGTGATATCCAACTTCTTCCCATTCCAATCCTGAGACCCTTCCTATAACATGAGATGTGATGTTGCAATGCTTCTAATACCAAACCTGAGATCTTTCCTATAACATGAGATGTGATATCCAACTCCTTCCCATTCCAATCCTGAGACCCTTCCTATAGCATGAGATGTGATATCACAATGCTTATACCAAACCTGAGACCGTTCCTATAGCTTGAGATGTGATATCCAACTCCTTCCCATTCCAATCCTGAGACCCTTCCTATAGCATGAGATGTGATATCTCAAGGCCTCTAATACCAAACCTGAGATCGTTCCTCTAACATGAAATGTGATATCCAACTCCTTCCCCTTGCAAACCAGAGAGCCTTCCTATAACATGAGATGTGATATCCAACTCCTTCCCATTCCAATCCTGAGACCCTTATGATAGCATGAGATGTGATATCTCAATACCTCTAATACCAAACCTGAGATACTTACGATAGCATGAGATGTGATATCTCAATGCTTCTAATACCAAACCTGAGATCCTTCCTATAACATGAGATGTGATTTCCAAATCCTTCCCCTTCCAAACCTGAGACCCTCCCTTTAGCATGAGATGTGATATCCAACTCCTTCCCATTCCAATCCTGAGACCCTTCTGATAGCATGAGATGTGATATTTCAATGCCTCTAATACCAAACCTGAGATCCTACCTCGAACATGAAATGTGATATCCATCTCCTTCCCTTTCCAAACCTGAGACCCTGCCTATAGCAGGAGATGTGATATCCAAGTCCTTTCCATTCCAATCCTGAGACCCTTCCTATAGCATGTGATGTGATATCTCAATGCTTATACCAAACCTGAGACCCTTCCTATGGCATGAGATGTCATATACAACTCCTTCCCATTCCAAACCTGAGACCCTTCCTATAGCATGAGATGTGATATCTCAATGCTTATACCAAACCTGAGACCCTTCTTATAGCATGAGATGTGATATCCAACTTCTTCCCATTCCAATCCTGGGACCCTTCCTATAACATGAGATGTGATGTCGCAATGCTTCTAATACCAAACCTGAGATCTTTCCTATAACATGAGATGTGATATCCAACTCCTTCCCATTCCAATCCTGAGACCCTTCCTATAGCATGAGATGTGATATCACAATGCTTATACCAAACCTGAGACCGTCCCTTTAGCTTGAGATGTGATATCCAACTCCTTCCCATTCCAATCCTGAGACCCTTCCTATAGCATGAGATGTGATATCTCAAGGCCTCTAATACCAAACCTGAGATCGTTCCTCTAACATGAAATGTGATATCCAACTCCTTCCCCTTCCAAACCTGAGAGCCTTCCTATAGCATGAGATATGATAGCCAAGTCCTTCCAATTCCAATCCTGAGACCCTTCCTATAACATGAAATGTGATATCCAACTCCTTCCCATTCCAACCTGAGACCCTTCCTATAGCATGAGATGGGATATCTCAATGCTTCTAATACCAAACCTGAGACTCTTCCTATAACATGAGATGGGATATCCAACTCATTCCCATTCCAATCCTGAGACCCTTCCGATAGCAGAGATGTGATATCTCAATGCTTATACCAAACCTGAGACCCTTCCTATGGCCTGAGATGTCATATACAACTCCTTCCCATTCCAATCCTGAGACCCTTCCTATAGCATGAGATGTGATATCTCAATGCTTATACCAAATCTGAGACCCTTCCTATAGCATGAGATGTGATATCCAACTCCTTCCCATTCCAATCCTGAGACCCTTCCTATAGCATGAGATGTGATGTCTCAATGCTTCCAATACCAAACCTGAGATCCTTCCTATAACATGAGATGTGATATCCAACTCCTTCCCATTCCAATCCTGAGACCCTTATGATAGCATGAGATGTGATATCTCAATGCCTCTAATACCAAACCTGAGATACTTCCGATAGCATGAGATGTGATATCTCAATGCTTCTAATACCAAACCTGAGATCCTTCCTATAACATGAGATGTGATTTCCAAATCCTCCCCCTTCCAAACCTGAGACCCTCCCTTTAGCATGAGATGTGATATCCAACTCCTTCCCATTCCAATCCTGAGACCCTTCTGATAGCATGAGATGTGATATCTCAATGCCTCTAATTCCAAACCTGAGATCCTACCTCTAACATGAAATGTGATATCCATCTCCTTCCCTTTCCAAACCTGAGACCCTGCCTATAGCATGAGATGTGATATCCAAGTCCTTCCCATTCCAATCCTGAGACCCTTCCTATAGCATGTGATGTGATATCTCAATGCTTATACCAAACCTGAGACCCTTCCTATGGCATGAGATGTCATATACAACTCCTTCCCATTCCAATCCTGAGACCCTTCCTATAGCATGAGATGTGATATCTCAATGCTTATACCAAACCTGAGACCCTTCCTATAGCATGAGATGTGATATCCAACTTCTTCCCATTCCAATCCTGAGACCCTTCCTATAACATGAGATGTGATGTCTCATTGCTTCTAATACCAAACCTGAGATCTTTCCTATAACATGAGATGTGATATCCAACTCCTTCCCATTCCAATCCTGAGACCCTTCCTATAGCATGAGATGTGATATCTCAAGGCCTCTAATACCAAACCTGAGATCCTTCCTCTAACATGAAATGTGATATCCAACTCTTTCCCCTTCCAAACCTGATAGCCTTCCTATAGCATGAGATATGATATCCAAATCCTTCCCATTCCAATCCTGAGACCCTTCCTATAACATGAAATGTGATATCCTACTCCTTCCCATTCCATCCTGGGACCCTTCCTATATCATGAGATGGGATATCTCAATGCTTCTAATACCAAACCTGAGACCCTTCCTATAACATGAGATGGGAATATCCAACTCCTTCCCATTCCAATCCTGAGACCCTTCCGATAGCAGAGATGTGATATCTCAATGCTTATACCAAACCTGAGATCCTTCCTAAAACATGAGATGTGATATCCAACTCCTTCCCATTCCAATCCTGAGACACTTCCTATAGCATGAGATGTGATATCTCAATGCTTATACCAAATCTGAGACCCTTCCTATAGCATGAGATGTGATATCCAACTCCTTCCCATTCCAATCCTGAGACCCTTCCTATAGCATGAGATTTGATATCTCAAGGCCTCTAATACCAAACCTGAGATCCTTCCTCTAACATGAAATGTGATATCCAACTCTTTCCCCTTCCAAACCTGAGAGCCTTCCTATAGCATGAGATATGATAGCCAAGTCCTTCCAATTCCAATCCTGAGACCCTTCCTATAACATGAAATGTGATATCCAACTCCTTCCCATTCCAACCTGAGACCCTTCCTATAGCATGAGATGGGATATCTCAATGCTTCTAATACCAAACCTGAGACTCTTCCTATAACATGAGATGGGATATACAACTCATTCCCATTCCAATCCTGAGACCCTTCCGATAGCAGAGATGTGATATCTCAATGCTTATACCAAACCTGAGACCCTTCCTATGGCCTGAGATGTCATATACAACTCCTTCCCATTCCAATCCTGAGACCCTTCCTATAGCATGAGATGTGATATCTCAATGCTTATACCAAATCTGAGACCCTTCCTATAGCATGAGATGTGATATCCAACTCCTTCCCATTCCAATCCTGAGACCCTTCCTATAGCATGAGATGTGATGTCTCAATGCTTCTAATACCAAACCTGAGATCCTTCCTATAACATGAGATGTGATTTCCAAATCCTCCCCCTTCCAAACCTGAGACCCTCCCTTTAGCATGAGATGTGATATCCAACTCCTTCCCATTCCAATCCTGAGACCCTTCTGATAGCATGAGATGTGATATCTCAATGCCTCTAATTCCAAACCTGAGATCCTACCTCTAACATGAAATGTGATATCCATCTCCTTCCCTTTCCAAACCTGAGACCCTGCCTATAGCATGAGATGTGATATCCAAGTCCTTCCCATTCCAATCCTGAGACCCTTCCTATAGCATGTGATGTGATATCTCAATGCTTATACCAAACCTGAGACCCTTCCTATGGCATGAGATGTCATATACAACTCCTTCCCATTCCAATCCTGAGACCCTTCCTATAGCATGAGATGTGATATCTCAATGCTTATACCAAACCTGAGACCCTTCCTATAGCATGAGATGTGATATCCAACTTCTTCCCATTCCAATCCTGAGACCCTTCCTATAACATGAGATGTGATGTCTCAATGCTTCTAATACCAAACCTGAGATCTTTCCTATAACATGAGATGTGATATCCAACTCCTTCCCATTCCAATCCTGAGACCCTTCCTATAGCATGAGATGTGATATCTCAAGGCCTCTAATACCAAACCTGAGATCCTTCCTCTAACATGAAATGTGATATCCAACTCTTTCCCCTTCCAAACCTGAGAGCCTTCCTATAGCATGAGATATGATATCCAAATCCTTCCCATTCCAATCCTGAGACCCTTCCTATAACATGAAATGTGATATCCTACTCCTTCCCATTCCATCCTGGGACCCTTCCTATATCATGAGATGGGATATCTCAATGCTTCTAATACCAAACCTGAGACCCTTCCTATAACATGAGATGGGAATATCCAACTCCTTCCCATTCCAATCCTGAGACCCTTCCGATAGCAGAGATGTGATATCTCAATGCTTATACCAAACCTGAGATCCTTCCTATAACATGAGATGTGATATCCAACTCCTTCCCATTCCAATCCTGAGACACTTCCTATAGCATGAGATGTGATATCTCACTGCTTATACCAAACCTGAGACCCTTCCTATAGAATGAGATGTGATATCCAACTCCTTCCCATTCCAATCCTGAGACCATTCCTATAGCATGAGATGTGATATCTCAATGCTTCTAATATCAAACTTGAGACCCTCCCTATAGCATGAGATGTGATACCCAAGTCCTTCCCATTCCAATCCTGAGACACTTCCTATAGCATGAGATGTGATATCTCAATGCTTCTAATACCAAACCTGAGACTCTTCCTATAACATGAGATGGGATATCCAACTCCTTCCCATTCCAATCCTGAGACCCTTCCAATAGCAGAGATGTGATATCTCGATGCTTATACCAAATCTGAGACCCTTCCTATAGCATGAGATGTGATATCCAACTCCTTCCCATTCCAATCCTAAGGCCCTTCCTTTAGCATGAGATGTGATATCCAACTCCTTCCCATTCCAATCCTGAGACCCTTCTGATAGCATGAGATGTGATATCTCAATGCCTCTAATTCCAAACCTGAGATCCTACCTCTAACATGAAATGTGATATCCATCTCCTTCCCTTTCCAAACCTGAGACCCTGCCTATAGCATGAGATGTGATATCCAAGTCCTTCCCATTCCAATCCTGAGACCCTTCCTATAGCATGTGATGTGATATCTCAATGCTTATACCAAACCTGAGACCCTTCCTATGGCATGAGATGTCATATACAACTCCTTCCCATTCCAATCCTGAGACCCTTCCTATAGCATGAGATGTGATATCTCAATGCTTATACCAAACCTGAGACCCTTCCTATAGCATGAGATGTGATATCCAACTTCTTCCCATTCCAATCCTGAGACCCTTCCTATAACATGAGATGTGATGTCTCAATGCTTCTAATACCAAACCTGAGATCTTTCCTATAACATGAGATGTGATATCCAACTCCTTCCCATTCCAATCCTGAGACCCTTCCTATAGCATGAGATGTGATATCTCAAGGCCTCTAATACCAAACCTGAGATCCTTCCTCTAACATGAAATGTGATATCCAACTCTTTCCCCTTCCAAACCTGAGAGCCTTCCTATAGCATGAGATATGATATCCAAATCCTTCCCATTCCAATCCTGAGACCCTTCCTATAACATGAAATGTGATATCCTACTCCTTCCCATTCCATCCTGGGACCCTTCCTATATCATGAGATGGGACATCTCAATGCTTCTAATACCAAACCTGAGACCCTTCCTATAACATGAGATGGGAATATCCAACTCCTTCCCATTCCAATCCTGAGACCCTTCCGATAGCAGAGATGTGATATCTCAATGCTTATACCAAACCTGAGATCCTTCCTATAACATGAGATGTGATATCCAACTCCTTCCCATTCCAATCCTGAGACACTTCCTATAGCATGTGATGTGATATCTCAATGCTTATACCAAATCTGAGACCCTTCCTATAGCATGAGATGTGATATCCAACTCCTTCCCATTCCAATCCTGAGACCCTTCCTATAGCATGAGATTTGATATCTCAAGGCCTCTAATACCAAACCTGAGATCCTTCCTCTAACATGAAATGTGATATCCAACTCTTTCCCCTTCCAAACCTGAGAGCCTTCCTATAGCATGAGATATGATAGCCAAGTCCTTCCAATTCCAATCCTGAGACTCTTCCTATAACATGAAATGTGATATCCAACTCCTTCCCATTCCAACCTGAGACCCTTCCTATAGCATGAGATGGGATATCTCAATGCTTCTAATACCAAACCTGAGACTCTTCCTATAACATGAGATGGGATATCCAACTCATTCCCATTCCAATCCTGAGACCCTTCCGATAGCAGAGATGTGATATCTCAATGCTTATACCAAACCTGAGACCCTTCCTATGGCCTGAGATGTCATATACAACTCCTTCCCATTCCAATCCTGAGACCCTTCCTATAGCATGAGATGTGATATCTCAATGCTTATACCAAATCTGAGACCCTTCCTATAGCATGAGATGTGATATCCAACTCCTTCCCATTCCAATCCTGAGACCCTTCCTATAGCATGAGATGTGATGTCTCAATGCTTCTAATACCAAACCTGAGATCCTTCCTATAACATGAGATGTGATATCCAACTCCTTCCCATTCCAATCCTGAGACCCTTATGATAGCATGAGATGTGATATCTCAATGCCTCTAATACCAAACCTGAGATACTTCCGATAGCATGAGATGTGATATCTCAATGCTTCTAATACCAAACCTGAGATCCTTCCTATAACATGAGATGTGATTTCCAAATCCTCCCCTTCCAAACCTGAGACCCTCCCTTTAGCATGAGATGTGATATCCAACTCCTTCCCATTCCAATCCTGAGACCCTTCTGATAGCATGAGATGTGATATCTCAATGCCTCTAATTCCAAACCTGAGATCCTACCTCTAACATGAAATGTGATATCCATCTCCTTCCCTTTCCAAACCTGAGACCCTGCCTATAGCATGAGATGTGATATCCAAGTCCTTCCCATTCCAATCCTGAGACCCTTCCTATAGCATGTGATGTGATATCTCAATGCTTATACCAAACCTGAGACCCTTCCTATGGCATGAGATGTCATATACAACTCCTTCCCATTCCAATCCTGAGACCCTTCCTATAGCATGAGATGTGATATCTCAATGCTTATACCAAACCTGAGACTCTTCCTATAGCATGAGATGTGATATCCAACTTCTTCCCATTCCAATCCTGAGACCCTTCCTATAACATGAGATGTGATGTCTCAATGCTTCTAATACCAAACCTGAGATCTTTCCTATAACATGAGATGTGATATCCAACTCCTTCCCATTCCAATCCTGAGACCCTTCCTATAGCATGAGATGTGATATCTCAAGGCCTCTAATACCAAACCTGAGATCCTTCCTCTAACATGAAATGTGATATCCAACTCTTTCCCCTTCCAAACCTGAGAGCCTTCCTATAGCATGAGATATGATATCCAAATCCTTCCCATTCCAATCCTGAGACCCTTCCTATAACATGAAATGTGATATCCTACTCCTTCCCATTCCATCCTGGGACCCTTCCTATATCATGAGATGGGATATCTCAATGCTTCTAATACCAAACCTGAGACCCTTCCTATAACATGAGATGGGAATATCCAACTCCTTCCCATTCCAATCCTGAGACCCTTCTGATAGCAGAGATGTGATATCTCAATGCTTATACCAAACCTGAGATCCTTCCTATAACATGAGATGTGATATCCAACTCCTTCCCATTCCAATCCTGAGACACTTCCTATAGCATGAGATGTGATATCTCACTGCTTATACCAAACCTGAGACCCTTCCTATAGAATGAGATGTGATATCCAACTCCTTCCCATTCCAATCCTGAGACCATTCCTATAGCATGAGATGTGATATCTCAATGCTTCTAATATCAAACTTGAGACCCTCCCTATAGCATGAGATGTGATACCCAAGTCCTTCCCATTCCAATCCTGAGACACTTCCTATAGCATGAGATGTGATATCTCAATGCTTCTAATACCAAACCTGAGAATCTTCCTATAACATGAGATGGGATATCCAACTCCTTCCCATTCCAATCCTGAGACCCTTCCAATAGCAGAGATGTGATATCTCGATGCTTATACCAAATCTGAGACCCTTCCTATAGCATGAGATGTGATATCCAACTCCTTCCCATTCCAATCCTAAGGCCCTTCCTATAGCATGAGATGTGATGTCTCAATGCTTCTAATACCAAACCTGAGATCCTTCCTATAACATGAGATGTGATATCCAACTCCTTCCCATTCCAATCCTGAGACCCTTCCTATAGCATGAGATGTGATGTCTCAATGCTTCTAATACCAAACCTGAGAACCTTCCTACAGCATGCGATGTGATATCTCAATGCTTCTAATACCAAACCTGAGACCAGTCCTATAACATGAGATTGGATATCCAACTCCTTCCCCTTCCAAACCTGAGACCCTTCCTATAGCATGAGATGTGATATCCAACTTCTTCCCATTCCAATCCTGAGACCCTTCCTATAACATGAGATGTAATATCCAACTCCTTCCCATTCCAATCCTGAGACCCTTCCTATAGCATGAGATGTGCTATCTCAATGCTTATACCAAACCTGAGACCCTTCCTAAAGCTTGAGATGTGATATCCAACTCCTACCCATTCCAATCCTGAGACCCTTCCTATAGCATGATATGTGATATCTCAATGCCTCTAATACCAAACCTGAGATCTTTCCTATAACATGAGATGTAAAATCCAACTCCTTCCCATTCCAATCCTGAGACCCTTCCTATAGCATGAGATGTGCTATCTCAATGCTTATACCAAACCTGAGACCCTTCCTAAAGCTTGAGATGTGATATCCAACTCCTTCCCATTCCAATCCTGAGACCCTTCCTATAGCATGATATGTGATATCTCAATGACTCTAATACCAAACCTGAGATCCTTCCTCTAACATGAAATGTGATATCGAACTCCTTCCCTTTCCAAACCTGAGAGCCTACCTATAGCATGAGATGTGATATCCAAGTCCTTCCCATTCCAATCCTTAGACCCTTCCTACAGCATGCAATATGATATCTCAATGATTCTAATAACAAACCTGAGACCCGTCCTATAACATGAGATGTGATATCCAACTCCTTCCCGTTTCAAACCTGAGACCCTTCCTATAACATGAGATGTGATATCCAACTCCTTCCCGTTTCAAACCTGAGACCCTTCCTATAGCATATGTGATATCCAACTCCTTCCCATTCCAAACATGAGACCCTTCCTATAGCAAGAATGTAATATCCAACTCCTTCCCATTCCAATCCTGAGACCCTTCCTATAGCATGAGATGTGCTATCTCAATGCTTATACCAAACCTGAGACCCTTCCTAAAGCTTGAGATGTGATATCCAACTCCTACCCATTCCAATCCTGAGACCCTTCCTATAGCATGATATGTGATATCTCAATGCCTCTAATACCAAACCTGAGATCTTTCCTATAACATGAGATGTAAAATCCAACTCCTTCCCATTCCAATCCTGAGACCCTTCCTATAGCATGAGATGTGCTATCTCAATGCTTATACCAAACCTGAGACCCTTCCTAAAGCTTGAGATGTGATATCCAACTCCTTCCCATTCCAATCCTGAGACCCTTCCTATAGCATGATATGTGATATCTCAATGACTCTAATACCAAACCTGAGATCCTTCCTCTAACATGAAATGTGATATCGAACTCCTTCCCTTTCCAAACCTGAGAGCCTACCTATAGCATGAGATGTGATATCCAAGTCCTTCCCATTCCAATCCTTAGACCCTTCCTACAGCATGCAATATGATATCTCAATGATTCTAATAACAAACCTGAGACCCGTCCTATAACATGAGATGTGATATCCAACTCCTTCCCGTTTCAAACCTGAGACCCTTCCTATAACATGAGATGTGATATCCAACTCCTTCCCGTTTCAAACCTGAGACCCTTCCTATAGCATATGTGATATCCAACTCCTTCCCATTCCAAACATGAGACCCTTCCTATAGCAAGAATGTAATATCCAACTCCTTCCCATTCCAATCCTGAGACCATTCCTATAGCATGAGATGTGATATCTCAATGCTTCTAATACCAAACCTGAGATCCTTCCTATGACATGAGATGTGATATCCAATTCCTCCCCATTCCAAACCTGAGAACCTTCCTACAGCATGCGATGTGATATCTCAATGCTTCTAATACCAAACCTGAGACCAGTCCTATAACATGAGATTGGATATCCAACTCCTTCCCCTTCCAAACATGAGACCCTTCCTATAGCATGAGATGGGAATATCCAACTCCTTCCCATTCCAATCCCGAGACCCTTCTGATAGCAGAGATGTGATATCTCAATGCTTATACCAAACCTGAGATCCTTCCTATAACATGAGATGTGATATCCAACTCCTTCCCATTCCAATCCTGAGACACTTCCTATAGCATGAGATGTGATATCTCACTGCTTATACCAAACCTGAGACCCTTCCTATAGAATGAGATGTGATATCCAACTCCTTCCCATTCCAATCCTGAGACCATTCCTATAGCATGAGATGTGATATCTCAATGCTTCTAATATCAAACTTGAGACCCTCCCTATAGCATGAGATGTGATACCCAAGTCCTTCCCATTCCAATCCTGAGACACTTCCTATAGCATGAGATGTGATATCTCAATGCTTCTAATACCAAACCTGAGAATCTTCCTATAACATGAGATGGGATATCCAACTCCTTCCCATTCCAATCCTGAGACCCTTCCAATAGCAGAGATGTGATATCTCGATGCTTATACCAAATCTGAGACCCTTCCTATAGCATGAGATGTGATATCCAACTCCTTCCCATTCCAATCCTAAGGCCCTTCCTATAGCATGAGATGTGATGTCTCAATGCTTCTAATACCAAACCTGAGATCCTTCCTATAACATGAGATGTGATATCCAACTCCTTCCCATTCCAATCCTGAGACCCTTCCTATAGCATGAGATGTGATGTCTCAATGCTTCTAATACCAAACCTGAGAACCTTCCTACAGCATGCGATGTGATATCTCAATGCTTCTAATACCAAACCTGAGACCAGTCCTATAACATGAGATTGGATATCCAACTCCTTCCCCTTCCAAACCTGAGACCCTTCCTATAGCATGAGATGTGATATCCAACTTCTTCCCATTCCAATCCTGAGACCCTTCCTATAACATGAGATGTAATATCCAACTCCTTCCCATTCCAATCCTGAGACCCTTCCTATAGCATGAGATGTGCTATCTCAATGCTTATACCAAACCTGAGACCCTTCCTAAAGCTTGAGATGTGATATCCAACTCCTACCCATTCCAATCCTGAGACCCTTCCTATAGCATGATATGTGATATCTCAATGCCTCTAATACCAAACCTGAGACCCTTCCTATAGCATGAGATGTGATATCCAACGTCTTCCCATTCCAATCCTGAGACCCTTCCTATAACATGAGATGTAATATCCAACTCCTTCCCATTCCAATCCTGAGACCCTTCCTATAGCATGAGATGTGCTATCTCAATGCTTATACCAAACCTGAGACCCTTCCTAAAGCTTGAGATGTGATATCCAACTCCTTCCCATTCCAATCCTGAGACCCTTCCTATAGCATGATATGTGATGTCTCAATGCTTCTAATACCAAACCTGAGATCTTTCCTATAACATGAGATGTAAAATCCAACTCCTTCCCATTCCAATCCTGAGACCCTTCCTATAGCATGAGATGTGCTATCTCAATGCTTATACCAAACCTGAGACCCTTCCTAAAGCTTGAGATGTGATATCCAACTCCTTCCCATTCCAATCCTGAGACCCTTCCTATAGCATGATATGTGATATCTCAATGACTCTAATACCAAACCTGAGATCCTTCCTCTAACATGAAATGTGATATCGAACTCCTTCCCTTTCCAAACCTGAGAGCCTACCTATAGCATGAGATGTGATATCCAAGTCCTTCCCATTCCAATCCTTAGACCCTTCCTACAGCATGCAATATGATATCTCAATGATTCTAATAACAAACCTGAGACCCGTCCTATAACATGAGATGTGATATCCAACTCCTTCCCGTTTCAAACCTGAGACCCTTCCTATAACATGAGATGTGATATCCAACTCCTTCCCGTTTCAAACCTGAGACCCTTCCTATAGCATATGTGATATCCAACTCCTTCCCATTCCAAACATGAGACCCTTCCTATAGCAAGAATGTAATATCCAACTCCTTCCCATTCCAATCCTGAGACCATTCCTATAGCATGAGATGTGATATCTCAATGCTTCTAATACCAAACCTGAGATCCTTCCTATGACATGAGATGTGATATCCAATTCCTCCCCATTCCAAACCTGAGAACCTTCCTACAGCATGCGATGTGATATCTCAATGCTTCTAATACCAAACCTGAGACCAGTCCTATAACATGAGATTGGATATCCAACTCCTTCCCCTTCCAAACATGAGACCCTTCCTATAGCATGAGATGTGATATCCAACTTCTTCCCATTCCAATCCTGAGACCCTTCCTATAACATGAGATGTGATGTCTCAATGCTTCTAATACCAAACCTGAGATCTTTCCTATAACATGAGATGTGATATCCAACTCCTTCCCATTCCAATCCTGAGACCCTTCCTATAGCATGAGATGTGCTATCTCAATGCTTATACCAAACCTGAGACCCTTCCTTAAGCTTGAGATGTGATATCCAACTCCTTCCCATTCCAATCCTGAGACCCTTCCTATAACATGAAATGTGATATCCAACTCCTTCCCATTCCAACCTGAGACCCTTCCCATAGCATGAGATGGGATATCCAACTCCTTCCAAATCCAATACTGATACCCTTCCAATAGCATGAGATGTGATATCCCAATGCTTCTACCAAACCTGAGAACCATACTATGGCATGAGATGTGATATCAAACTCCTTCCCATTCCAATCCTGAGACTCTTCCTATAGCTTGAGATGTGATATCCGAAATCCTTCCCATTCCAATTCTGAGACCCTTCCTATACCATGAGACTTGATATCTCAATGCTTCTAATACCAAACCTGAGACCCGTCCTATAACATGAGATGTGATATCAAACTCCTTCCCATTCCAATCCTGAGACTCTTCCTATAGCTTGAGATGTGATATCCGAAATCCTTCCCATTCCAATTCTGAGACCCTTCCTATACCATGAGACTTGATATCTCAATGCTTCTAATACCAAACCCGAGACCCTTCCTTTATCATGAGATGTGATATCCAACTCCTTCCCATTCCAATCCTGAGACCCTTCCGATATCATGAGATTTGTTATCTCAATGCTTCTAATATCAAAATTGAGACCCGCCTATAACATGAGATGTGATATCCAAATCTTTCCCCTTCCAAACCTTAGACCCTTCCTTTATCATGAGATGGGATATCCAACTCCTTCCCATTCCAATCCTGAGACCCTTCCGATAGCAGAGATGTGATATCTCAATGCTTATACCAATCCTGAGACCCTTCCTATGGCCTGAGATGTCATATACAACTCCTTCCCAATCCAATCCTGAGACCCTTCCTATAGCATGAGATGTGATATCTCAATGCTTATACCAAATCTGAGACCCTTCCTATAGCATGAGATGTGATATCCAACTCCTTCCCATTCCAATCCTGAGACCCTTCCTATAGCATGAGATGTGATGTCTCAATGCTTCTAATACCAAACCTGAGATCCTTCCTATAACATGAGATGTGATATCCAACTCCTTCCCATTCCAATCCTGAGACCCTTCCTATAGCATGAGATGTGATGTCTCAATGCTTCTAATACCAAACCTGAGAACCTTCCTACAGCATGCGATGTGTTATCTCAATGCTTCTAATACCAAACCTGACCAGTCCTATAACATGAGATTGGATATCCAACTCCTTCCCCTTCCAAACCTGAGACCCTTCCTATAGCATGAGATGTGATATCCAACTTCTTCCCATTCCAATCCTGAGACCCTTCCTATAACATGAGATGTGATGTCTCAATGCTTCTAATACCAAACCTGAGATCTTTCCTATAACATGAGATGTAATATCCAACTCCTTCCCATTCCAATCCTGAGACCCTTCCTATAGCATGAGATGTGCTATCTCAATGCTTATACCAAACCTGAGACCCTTCCTAAAGCTTGAGATGTGATATCCAACTCCTTCCCATTCCAATCCTGAGACCCTTCCTATAGCATGAGATGTGATATCTCAATGCTTCTAATATCAAACTTGAGACCCTTCCTATAGCATGAGATGTGATATCCAACTCCTTCCCATTCCAATCCTGAGACCCTTCCTATAGCATGAGATGTGATGTCTCAATGCTTCTAATACCAAACCTGAGATCCTTCCTATAACATGAGATGTGATATCCAACTCCTTCCCATTCTAATCCCGAGACCCTTCCTATAGCATGAGATGTGATATCTCGATGCTTATACCAAACCTGAGACCCTTCCTATAGCATGAGATGTGATATCCAACTCCTTCCCATTCCAATCCTGAGACCCTTCCTATAGCATGAGATGTGATATCTCAATGCCTCTAATACCAAACCTGAGATCCTTCCTCTAACATGAAATGTGATATCCAACTCCTTCCCTTTCCAAACCTGAGAGCCTACCTATAGCATGAGATGTGATATCCAAGTCCTTCCCATTCCAATCCTTAGACCCTTCCTACAGCATGCAATATGATATCTCAATGATTCTAATAACAAACCTGAGACCCATCCTATAACATGAGATGGGATATCCAACTCCTTCCTATTCCAATCCTGAGACACTTCCGATAGCAGAGATGTGATATCTCAATGCTTATACCAAACCTGAGACCCTTCCTATAACATGAGATGTGATATCCAACTCCTTCCCGGTCCAAACCTGAGACCCTTCCTATAGCATATGTGATATCCAACTCCTTCCCATTCCAAACATGAGACCCTTCCTATAGCAAGAATGTAATATCCAACTCCTTCCCATTCCAATCCTGAGACCATTCCTATAGCATGCGATGTGATATCTCAATGCTTCTAATACCAAACCCGAGTCCAGTCCTATAACATGAGATTGGATATCCAACTCCTTCCCCTTCCAAACCTGAGACCCTTCCTATAGCATGAGATGTGATATCCAACTTCTTCCCATTCCACTCCTGAGACCCTTCCTATAACATGAGATGTGATGTCTCAATGCTTCTAATACCAAACCTGAGATCTTTCCTATAACATGAGATGTGATATCCAACTCCTTCCCATTCCAATCCTGAGACCCTTCCTATAGCATGAGATGTGATATCTCAATGCTTATACCAAACCTGAGACCCTTCCTATAGCTTGAGATGTGATATCCAACTCCTTCCCATTCCAATCCTGAGACCCTTCCTATAGCATGAGATGTGATATCTCAAGGCCTCTAATACCAAACCTGAGATTCTTCCTCTAACATGAAATGTGATATCCAACTCCTTCCCCATCCAATCCTGAGACCCTTCCTATAACATGAAATGTGATATCCAACTCCTTCCCATTCCAACCTGAGACCCTTCCTATAGCATGAGATGGGATATCCAATTCCTTCCAAATCCAATACTGATACCCTTCCGATAGCATGAGATGTGATATCCCAATGCTTCTACCAAACCTGAGACCCATACTATAGCATGAGATGTGATATCAAACTCCTTCCCATTCCAATCCTGAGACCCTACCTATAGCTTGAGATGTGATATCCAACTCCTTCCCATTCCAATTCTGAGACCCTTCCTATACCATGAGTCTTGATATCTCAATGCTTCTAATACAAAACCTGAGACCCGTCCTATAACATGAGATGTGATATCCAAATCCTTCCCCTTCCAAACCTTAGACCCTTCCTTTATCATGAGATGTGATATCCAATTCCTTCCCATTCCAATCGTGAGACCCTTCCGATATCATGAGATTTGTTATCTCAATGCTTCTAATATCAAACTTGAGACCCTCCCTATAGCATGAGATGTGACATCCAAGTCCTCCCCATTCCAATCCTGAGACTCTTCCTATAGCATGAGATGTGATATCTCAATGCTTCTAATACCAAACCTGAGACCCTTCCTATAACATGAGATGGGATATCCAACTCCTTCCCATTCCAATCCTGAGACCCTTCCGATAGCAGAGATGTGATATCTCAATGCTTATACCAAACCTGAGACCCTTCCTATGGCCTGATTTGTCATATACAACTCCTTCCCATTCCAATCCTGAGACCCTTCCTATAGCATGAGATGTGATATCTCAATGCTTATACCAAATCCGAGACCCTTCCTATAGCATGAGATGTGATATCCAACTCCTTCCCATTCCAATCCTGAGACCCTTCCTATAGCATGAGATGTGATGTCTCAATGCTTCTAATACCAAACCTGAGATCCTTCTGATAGCATGAGATGTGATATCTCAATGCTTCTAGTACCAAACCTGAGATCCTTCCTATAACATGAGATGTGATTTCCAAATCCTTCCACTTCCAAACCTGAGACACTCCCTTTAGCATGAAATGTGATATCCAACTCCTTCCCATTCCAATCCTGAGACCCTTCTGATAGCATGAGATGTGATATTTCAATGCCTCTAATACCAAACCTGAGATCCTACCTCTAACATGAAATGTGATATCCATCTCCTTCCCTTTCCAAACCTGAGACCCTGCCTATAGCATGAGATGTGATATCAAAAGTCCTTCCCATTCCAATCCTGAGACCCTTCCTATAGCATGTGATGTGATATCTCAATGCTTATACCAAACCTGAGACCCTTCCTATGGCATGAGATGTCATATACAACTCCTTCCCATTCCAATCCTGAGACCCTTCCTATAGCATGAGATGTGATATCTCAATGCTTATACCAAACCTGAGACCCTTCCTATAGCATGAGATGTGATATCCAACTTCTTCCCATTCCAATCCTGAGACCCTTCCTATAACATGAGATGTGATGTCTCAATGCTTCTAATACCAAACCTGAGACCCTTCCTATAACATGAGATGGGATATCCAACTCCTTCCCATTCCAATCCTGAGACCCTTCCTATAGCAGAGATGTGATATCTCAATGCTTATACCAAACCTGAGACCCTTCCTATGGCCTGAGATGTCATATACAACTCCTTCCCATTCCAATCCTGAGACCGTTCCTATAGCATGAGATGTGATATCTCAATGCTTATACCAAATCTGAGACCCTTCCTATAGCATGAGATGTGATCTCCAACTCCTTCCCATTCCAATCCTGAGACCCTTCCTATAGCATGAGATGTGATGTCTCAATGCTTCTAATACCAAACCTGAGATCCTTCCTATAACATGAGATGTGATATCCAACTCCTTCCCATTCCAATCCTGAGACCCTTAAGATAGCATGAGATGTGATATCTCAATGCCTCTAATACCAAACCTGAGATACTTCTGATAGCATGAGATGTGATATCTCAATGCTTCTAATACCAAACCTGAGATCCTTCCTATAACATGAGATGTGATTTCCAAATCCTTCCCCTTCCAAACCTGAGACCCTGCCTATAGCATGAGATGTGATATCCAACTCCTTCCCATTCCAATCCTGAGACCCTTCTGATAGCATGAGATGTGATATTTCAATGCCTCTAATACCAAACCTGAGATCCTACCTCTAACATGAAATGTGATATCCATCTCCTTCCCTTTCCAAACCTGAGACCCTGCCTATAGCATGAGATGTGATATCCAAGTCCTTCCCATTACAATCCTGAGACCCTTCCTATAGCATGTGATGTGATATCTCAATGCTTATACCAAACCTGAGACCCTTCCTATGGCATGAGATGTCATATACAACTCCTTCCCATTCCAATCCTGAGACCCTTCCTATAGCATGAGATGTGATATCTCAATGCTTATACCAAACCTGAGACCCTTCCTATAGCATGAGATGTGATATCCAACTTCTTCCCATTCCAATCCTGAGACCCTTCCTATAACATGAGATGTGATGTCTCAATGCTTCTAATACCAAACCTGAGATCTTTCCTATAACATGAGATGTGATATCCAACTCCTTCCCATTCCAATCCTGAGACCCTTCCTATAGCATGAGATGTGATATCTCAAGGCCTCTAATACCAAACCTGAGATCGTTCCTCTAACATGAAATCTGATATCCAACTCCTTCCCCTTCCAAACCTGAGAGCCTTCCTATAGCATGAGATATGATAGCCAAGTCCTTCCAATTCCAATCCTGAGACCCTTCCTATAACATGAAATGTGATATCCAACTCCTTCCCATTCCAACCTGAGACCCTTCCTATAGCATGAGATGGGATATCTCAATGCTTCTAATACCAAACCTGAGACTCTTCCTATAACATGAGATGGGATATCCAACTCCTTCCCATTCCAATCCTGAGACCCTTCCGATAGCAGAGATGTGATATCTCAATGCTTATACCAAACCTGAGACCCTTCCTATGGCCTGAGATGTGATATCCAACTGCTTCCCATTCCAATCCTGAGACCCTTCCTATAGCATGAGATGTGATATCTCAATGCTTATACCAAATCTGAGACCCTTCCTATAGCATGAGATGTGATATCCAACTCCTTCCCATTCCAATCCTGAGACCCTTCCTATAGCATGAGATGTGATGTCTCAATGCTTCTAATACCAAACCTGAGATCCTTCCTATAACATGAGATGTGATATCCAACTCCTTCCGATTCCAATCCTGAGACCCTTATGATAGCATGAGATGTGATATCTCAATGCTTCTAATACCAAACCTGAGATCCTTCCTATAACATGAGATGTGATTTCCAAATCCTTCCCCTTCCAAACCTGAGACCCTCCCTTTAGCATGAGATGTGATATCCAACTCCTTCCCATTCCAATCCTGAGACCCTTCTGATAGCATGAGATGTGATATCTCAATGCCTCTAATTCCAAACCTGAGATCCTACCTCTAACATGAAATGTGATATCCATCTCCTTCCCTTTCCAAACCTGAGACCCTGTCTATAGCATGAGATGTCATATACAACTCCTTCCCATTCCAATCCTGAGACCCTTCCTATAGCACGAGATGTGATATCTCAATGCTTATACCAAACCTGAGACCCTTCCTATAACATGAGATGTGATATCCAACTCCTTCCCATTCCAATCCTGAGACCCTTCCTTTAGCATGAGATGTGATATCCAACTCCTTCCCATTCCAATCCTGAGACCCTTCCTATAGCCTGAGATGTGATGTCTCAATGCCTCTAATACCAAACCTGAGATCCTTCCTCTAACATGAAATGTGATATCCAACTCCTTCCCTTTCCAAACCTGAGAGCCTATCTATAGCATGAGATGTGATATCCAAGTCCTTCCCATTCCAATCCTGAGACACTTCCGATAGCAGAGATGTGATATCTCAATGCTTATACCAAACCTGAGACCCTTCCTATAACATGAGATGTGATATCCAACTCCTTCCCGTTCCAAACCTGAGACCCTTCCTTTAGCATGAGATGTGATATCCAGCTCCTTCCCATTCCAATCCTGAGACACTTCCGATAGCATGAGATGTGATATCTCAATGCTTCTAATATCAAAACTGAGACACTCCCTATAGCATATGTGATATCTAAGTCCTTCCCATTCCAATCCTGAGACCCTTCCTATAGCATGAGATGTGATATCTCAATGCTTCTACCAAACCTGAGACCCTTCCTTTAGCATGAGATGTGATAACCAACTCCTTCCCATTCCAATCCTGAGACCCTTCCTATAGCATGAGATGTGATATCTCGATACTTCTAATACCAAACCTGAGATCCTTCCGATAACATGAGATGTGATATCCAAATCCTTCCCCTTCCAAACCTGAGACCCTCCCTTTAGCATGAGATGTGATATCCAACTCCTTCCCATTCCAATCCTGAGACCCTTCTGATAGCATGAGATGTGATATCTCAATGCTTCTATACCAAACCTGAGATCCTTCCGATAGCATGAGATGTGATATCTGAATGCTTCTAATACCAAACCTGAGATCCTTCCTATAACATGAGATGTGATATCCAAATCCTTCCCCTTCCAAACCTGAGACCCTCCCTTTAGCATGAGATGTGATATCCAACTCCTTCCCATTCCAATCCTGAGACCCTTCCGATATCATGAGATTTGTTATCTCAATGCTTCTAATATCAAACTTGAGACCCTCCCTATAGCATGAGATGTGACATCCAAGTCCTCCCCATTCCAATCCTGAGACTCTTCCTATAGCATGAGATGTGATATCTCAATGCTTCTAATACCAAACCTGAGACCCTTCCTATAACATGAGATGGGATATCCAACTCCTTCCCATTCCAATCCTGAGACCCTTCCGATAGCAGAGATGTGATATCTCAATGCTTATGCCAAACCTGAGACCCTTCCTATGGCCTGATTTGTCATATACAACTCCTTCCCATTCCAATCCTGAGACCCTTCCTATAGCATGAGATGTGATATCTCAATGCTTGTACCAAATCCGAGACCCTTCCTATAGCATGAGATGTGATATCCAACTCCTTCCCATTCCAATCCTGAGACCCTTCCTATAGCATGAGATGTGATGTCTCAATGCTTCTAATACCAAACCTGAGATCCTTCTGATAGCATGAGATGTGATATCTCAATGCTTCTAGTACCAAACCTGAGATCCTTCCTATAACATGAGATGTAATTTCCAAATCCTTCCACTTCCAAACCTGAGACACTCCCTTTAGCATGAGATGTGATATCCAACTCCTTCCCATTCCAATCCTGAGACCCTTCTGATAGCATGAGATGTGATATTTCAATGCCTCTAATACCAAACCTGAGATCCTACCTCTAACATGAAATGTGATATCCATCTCCTTCCCTTTCCAAACCTGAGACCCTGCCTATAGCATGAGATGTGATATCAAAAGTCCTTCCCATTCCAATCCTGAGACCCTTCCTATAGCATGTGATGTGATATCTCAATGCTTTTACCAAACCTGAGACCCTTCCTATGGCATGAGATGTCATATACAACTCCTTCCCATTCCAATCCTGAGACCCTTCCTATAGCATGAGATGTGATATCTCAATGCTTATACCAAACCTGAGACCCTTCCTATAGCATGAGATGTGATATCCAACTTCTTCCCATTCCAATCCTGAGACCCTTCCTATAACATGAGATGTGATGTCTCAATGCTTCTAATACCAAACCTGAGACCCTTCCTATAACATGAGATGGGATATCCAACTCCTTCCCATTCCAATCCTGTGACCCTTCCGATAGCAGAGATGTGATATCTCAATGCTTATACCAAACCTGAGACCCTTCCTATGGCCTGAGATGTCATATACAACTCCTTCCCATTCCAATCCTGAGACCGTTCCTATAGCATGAGATGTGATATCTCAATGCTTATACCAAATCTGAGACCCTTCCTATAGCATGAGATGTGATAACCAACTCCTTCCCATTCCAATCCTGAGACCCTTCCTATAGCATGAGATGTGATGTCTCAATGCTTCTAATACCAAACCTGAGATCCTTCCTATAACATGATATGTGATATCCAACTCCTTCCCATTCCAATCCTGAGACCCTTATGATAGCATGAGATGTGATATCTCAATGCCTCTAATAACAAACCTGAGATACTTCCGATAGCATGAGATGTGATATCTCAATGCTTCTAATACCAAACCTGAGATCCTTCCTATAACATGAGATGTGATTTCCAAATCCTTCCCCTTCCAAACCTGAGACCCTCCCTTTAGCATGAGATGTGATATCCAACTCCTTCCCATTCCAATCCTGAGACCCTTCTGATAGCATGAGATGTGATATTTCAATGCCTCTAATACCAAACCTGAGATCCTACCTCTAACATGAAATGTGATATCCATCTCCTTCCCTTTCCAAACCTGAGACCCTGCCTATAGCATGAGATGTGATATCCAAGTCCTTCCCATTACAATCCTGAGACCCTTCCTATAGCATGTGATGTGATATCTCAATGCTTATACCAAACCTGAGACCCTTCCTATGGCATGAGATGTCATATACAACTCCTTCCCATTCCAATCCTGAGACCCTTCCTATAGCATGAGATGTGATATCTCAATGCTTATACCAAACCTGAGACCCTTCCTATAGCATGAGATGTGATATCCAACTTCTTCCCATTCCAATCCTGAGACCATTCCTATAACATGAGATGTGATGTCTCAATGCTTCTAATACCAAACCTGAGATCTTTCCTATAACATGAGATGTGATATCCAACTCCTTCCCATTCCAATCCTGAGACCCTTCCTATAGCATGAGATGTGATATCTCAAGGCCTCTAATACCAAACCTGAGATCGTTCCTCTAACATGAAATGTGATATCCAACTCCTTCCCCTTCCAAACCTGAGAGCCTTCCTATAGCATGAGCTATGATAGCCAAGTCCTTCCAATTCCAATCCTGAGACCCTTCCTATAACATGAAATGTGATATCCAACTCCTTCCCATTCCAACCTGAGACCCTTCCCATAGCATGAGATGGGATATCTCAATGCTTCTAATACCAAACCTGAGACTCTTCCTATAACATGAGATGGGATATCCAACTCCTTCCCATTCCAATCCTGAGACCCTTCCGATAGCAGAGATGTGATATCTCAATGCTTATACCAAACCTGAGACCCTTCCTATGGCCTGAGATGTGATATCCAACTGCTTCCCATTCCAATCCTGAGACCCTTCCTATAGCATGAGATGTGATATCTCAATGCTTATACCAAATCTGAGACCCTTCCTATAGCATGAGATGTGATATCCAACTCCTTCCCATTCCAATCCTGAGACCCTTCCTATAGCATGAGATGTGATGTCTCAATGCTTCTAATACCAAACCTGAGATCCTTCCTATAACATGAGATGTGATATCCAACTCCTTCCGATTCCAATCCTGAGACCCTTATGATAGCATGAGATGTGATATCTCAATGATTCTAATACCAAACCTGAGATCCTTCCTATAACATGAGATGTGATTTCCAAATCCTTCTCCTTCCAAACCTGAGACCCTCCCTTTAGCATGAGATGTGATATCCAACTCCTTCCCATTCCAATCCTGAGACCCTTCCTATAGCATGAGATGTGATGTCTCAATGCTTCTAATACCAAACCTGAGATCCTTCCTATAACATGAGATGTGATATCCAACTCCTTCCGATTCCAATCCTGAGACCCTTATGATAGCATGAGATGTGATATCTCAATGATTCTAATACCAAACCTGAGATCCTTCCTATAACATGAGATGTGATTTCCAAATCCTTCCCCTTCCAAACCTGAGACCCTCCCTTTAGCATGAGATGTGATATCCAACTCCTTCCCTTTCCAAACCTGAGACCCTGTCTATAGCATGAGATGTCATATACAACTCCTTCCCATTCCAATCCTGAGACCCTTCCTATAGCACGAGATGTGATATCTCAATGCTTATACCAAACCTGAGACCCTTCCTATAGCATGAGATGTGATATCCAACTCCTTCCCATTCCAATCCTGAGACCCTTCCTTTAGCATGAGATGTGATATCCAACTCCTTCCCATTCCAATCCTGAGACCCTTCCTATAGCCTGAGATGTGATATCTCAATGCCTCTAATACCAAACCTGAGATCCTTCCTCTAACATGAAATGTGATATCCAACTCCTTCCCTTTCCAAACCTGAGAGCCTATCTATAGCATGAGATGTGATATCCAAGTCCTTCCCATTCCAATCCTGAGACACTTCCGATAGCAGAGATGTGATATCTCAATGCTTATACCAAACCTGAGACCCTTCCTATAACATGAGATGTGATATCCAACTCCTTCCCGTTCCAAACCTGAGACCCTTCCTTTAGCATGAGATGTGATATCCAGCTCCTTCCCATTCCAATCCTGAGACACTTCCGATAGCATGAGATGTGATATCTCAATGCTTCTAATATCAAAACTGAGACCCGCCCTATAGCATGATATGTGATATCTAAGTCCTTCCCATTCCAAACCTGAGACCCTTCCTATAGCATGAGGTGTGATATCTCAATGCTTATACCAAACCTGAGACCCTTCTTATAGCATGAGATGTGATATCCAACTTCTTCCCATTCCAATCCTGAGACCCTTCCTATAACATGAGATGTGATGTCGCAATGCTTCTAATACCAAACCTGAGATCTTTCCTATAACATGAGATGTGATATCCAACTCCTTCCCATTCCAATCCTGAGACCCTTCCTATAGCATGAGATGTGATATCACAATGCTTATACCAAACCTGAGACCGTCCCTTTAGCTTGAGATGTGATATCCAACTCCCTCCCATTCCAATCCTGAGACCCTTCCTATAGCATGAGATGTGATATCTCAAGGCCTCTAATGCCAAACCTGAGATCGTTCCTCTAACATGAAATGTGATATCCAACTCCTTCCCCTTCCAAACCTGAGAGCCTTCCTATAGCATGAGATATGATAGCCAAGTCCTTCCAATTCCAATCCTGAGACCCTTCCTATAACATGAAATGTGATATCCAACTAATTCCCATTCCAACCTGAGACCCTTCCTATAGCATGAGATGGGATATCTCAATGCTTCTAATACCAAACCTGAGACTCTTCCTATAACATGAGATGGGATATCCAACTCATTCCCATTCCAATCCTGAGACCCTTCCGATAGCAGAGATGTGATATCTCAATGCTTATACCAAACCTGAGACCCTTCCTATGGCCTGAGATGTCATATACAACTCCTTCCCATCCAATCCTGAGACCCTTCCTATAGCATGAGATGTGATATCTCAATGCTTATACCAAATCTGAGACCCTTCCTATAGCATGAGATGTGATATCCAACTCCTTCCCATTCCAATCCTGAGACCCTTCCTATAGCATGAGATGTGATGTCTCAATGCTTCTAATACCAAACCTGAGATCCTTCCTATAACATGAGATGTGATATCCAACTCCTTCTCATTCCAATCCTGAGACCCTTATGATAGCATGAGATGTGATATCTCAATGCCTCTAATACCAAACCTGAGATACTTCCGATAGCATGAGATGTGATATCTCAATGCCTCTAATACCAAACCTGAGAGCCTTCCTATAGCATGAGATATGATATCCAAATCCTTCCCATTCCATCCTGAGACCCTTCCTATAACATGAAATGTGATATCCTACTCCTTCCCATTCCATCCTGGGACCCTTCCTATATCATGAGATGGGAATATCCAACTCCTTCCCATTCCAATCCTGAGACCCTTCCGATAGCAGAGATGTGATATCTCAATGCTTATACCAAACCTGAGATCCTACCTATAACATGAGATGTGATATCCAACTCCTTCCCATTCCAATCCTGAGACACTTCCTATAGCATGAGATGTGATATCTCAATGCTTATACCAAATCTGAGACCCTTCCTATAGCATGAGATATGATATCCAACTCCTTCCCATTCCAATCCTGAGACCCTTCCTATAGCATGAGATGTGATATCTCAAGGCCTCTAATACCAAACCTGAGATCCTTCCTCTAACATGAAATGTGATATCCAACTCTTTCCCCTTCCAAACCTGAGAGCCTTCCTATAGCATGAGATATTTTATTTATTTATTTTATTTGCATTTGTTAAGCGCACTTGCAGCCCATGAGGCATCGAGGCGCTGTTACAGAGGAAACACAGATTTTTTTTGTCTTAGTTACGTATTTATAACGCGCTTAAACACTCAGAGGTTTCTAAGCGCGGACCCGGGGTTCGAACCTGTTGTTGCTTTGTGTCGTCTTGCTTCCAAGACGCGCACGCTGCCGCTGTGCTATCCTCCCGGGACATCCTATAATATGATAGCCAAGTCCTTCCAATTCCAATCCTGAGACCCTTCCGATAGCAGAGATGTGATATCTCAATGCTTATACCAAACCTGAGACCCTTCCTATGGCCTGAGATGTCATATACAACTCCTTCCCATTCCAATCCTGAGACCCTTTCTTTAGCATGAGATGTGATATCTCAATGCTTATACCAAATCTGAGACCCTTCCTATAGCATGAGATGTGATATCCAATTCCTTCCCATTCCAATCCTGAGACCCTTCCTATAGCATGAGATGTGATATCTCAATGCTTATACCAAACCTGAGAGCCTACCTATAGCATGAGATGTGATATCCAAGTCCATCCCATTCCAATCCTTAGACCCTTCCTACAGCATGCGATGTGATATCTCAATGATTCTAATACCAAACCAGAGACTCTTCCTATAACATGAGATGGGATATCCAACTCCTTCCCGTTCCAAACCTGAGACACTAACTATAGCATATGTGATATCCAACTGCTTCCCATTCCAAACATGAGATCCTTCCTATAGCAAGAAAGTAATATCCAACTCCTACCCATTCCAATCCTGAGACCCTTCCTATAGCATGAGAAGGGATATCCAACTCCTTCCCAATCCAATCCTGAGACCCTTCCGATAGCAGAAACGTGATATCTCAATGCTTCTACCAAACCTGAGACCCTTCCTTTAGCATGAGATGTGGTATCCAAATCCTTCACATTCCAATCCTGAGACCCTTCCTATAGCATGAGATGTGATATCTCAATGCTTCTAATACCAAACCTGAGATTCTTCCTATAACATGAGATGTGATATCCAATTCCTTCCCATTCCAAACCTGAGACCCTTCCTATTGGATGAGATGTGATATCCAACTCCTTCCCATTCCAACCCTGAGACCCTTCCTATAGCATGAGATGTGATGTCTCAATGCATCTAATACCAAACCTGAGATCCTTCCTATAACATGAGATGTGATATCCAACTCCTTCCATTCCAATCCTGAGACCCGTCCTATAGCATGAGATGTGATATCTCAATGCTTATACCAAACCTGAGACCCTTCCTATAGCATGAGATGTGATATCCAACTCCTTCCATTCCAATCCTGAGACCCGTCCTATAGCATGAGATGTGATATCTCAATGCTTCTAATACCAAACCTGAGATCCTTCCTCTAACATGAAATGTGATATCCAACTCCTTCCCTTTCCAAACCTGAGACCCTTCCTTTAGCATGAGATGTGATATCTCAATGCTTATACCAAATCTGAGACCCTTCCTATAGCATGAGATGTGATATCCAAATCCTTCCCATTCCAATCCTGAGACCCTTCCTATAGCATGAGATGTGATACCTCAATGCTTATACCAAACCTGAGAGCCTACCTATAGCATGAGATGTGATGTCCAAGTCCATCCCATTCCAATCCTTAGACCCTTCCAACAGCATGCGATGTGATATCTCAATGATTCTAATACCAAACCAGAGACTCTTCCTATAACATGAGATGGGATATCCAACTCCTTCCCATTCCAATCCTGAGCCGCTTCCGATAGCAGAGTTGTGATATCTCAATGCTTATACCAAACCTGAGACCCTTCCTATAACATGAGATGTGATATCCAACTCCTTCCCGTTCCAAACCTGAGACACTAACTATAGCATATGTGATATCCAACTCCTTCCCATTCCAAACATGAGACCCTTCCTATAGCAAGAAAGTAATATCCAACTCCTACCCATTCCAATCCTGAGACCCTTCCTATAGCAAGAGATGTGATATCCAAATCCTTCCCATTCCAATCCTGAGACCCTTCCTATAACATGAGATGTGATATCCAACTCCTTACCATTCCAACCTGAGACACTTCCTATAGCATGAGAAGGGATATCCAACTCCTTCCCAATCCAATCCTGAGACCCTTCCGATAGCAGAGATGTGATATCTCAATGCTTATACCAAACCTGAGACCCTTCCTATGGCTTGAGATGTGATATCCAACTCCTTGCCATTCAAATCCTGAGACCCTTCCTATAGCATGAGAAGGGATATCCAACTCCTTCCCAATCCAATCCTGAGACCCTTCCGATAGCAGAGACGTGATATCTCAATGCTTCTACCAAACCTGAGACCCTTCCTTTAGCATGAGATGTGATATCCAAATCCTTCACATTCCAATCCTGAGACCCTTCCTATAGCATGAGATGTGATATCTCAATGCTTCTAATACCAAACCTGAGATCCTTCCTATAACATGAGATGTGAGATCCAATTCCTTCCCATTCCAAACCTGAGACCCTTCCTATTGGATGAGATGTGATATCCAACTCCTTCCCATTCCAACCCTGAGACCCTTCCTACAGCATGAGATGTGATGTCTCAATGCTTCTAATACCAAACCTGAGATCCTTCCTATAACATGAGATGTGATATCCAACTCCTTCCATTCCAATCCTGAGACCCGTCCTATAGCATGAGATGTGATATCTCAATGCTTATACCAAACCTGAGACCCTTCCTATAGCATGAGATGTGATATCCAAGTCCTTCCCATTCCAACCCTTAGACCCTTCCTACAGCATGCAATATGATATCTCAATGATTCTAATAACAAACCTGAGACCCGTCCTATAACATGAGATGGGATATCCAACTCCTTCCCATTCCAATCCTGAGACACTTCGATAGCAGAGATGTGATATCTCAATGCTTATACCAAACCTGAGAACCTTCCTATAACATGAGATGTGATATTCAAATCCTTCCCGTTCCAAACCTGAGACCCTTCCTTTAGCATGAGATGTGATATCCAGCTCCTTCCCATTCCAATCCTGAGACCCTTCCTATAGCATGAGATGTGATATCTCAATGCTTCTAATACCAAACCTGAGATCCTTCCTCTAACATGAAATGTGATATCCAACTCCTTCCCTTTCCAAACCTAAGAGCCTATCTATAGCATGAGATGTGATATCCAAGTCCATCCCATTCCAATCCTTAGACCCTTCATACAGCATGCGATGTGATATCTCAATGATTCTAATACCAAACCAGAGACTCGTCCTATAACATGAGATGGGATATCCAACTCCTTCCCATTCCAATCCTGAGCCACTTCCGATAGCAGAGATGTGATATCTCAATGCTTATACCAAACCTGAGACCCTTCCTATAACATGAGATGTGATATCCAACTCCTTCCCGTTCCAAACCTGAGACACTAACTATAGCATATGTGATATCCAACTCCTTCCCATTCCAAACATGAGACCCTTCCTATAGCAAGAAAGTAATATCCAACTCCTACCCATTCCAATCCTGAGACCCTTCCTATAGCAAGAGATGTGATATCCAAATCCTTCCCATTCCAATCCTGAGACTCTTCCTATAACATGAGATGTGATATCCAACTCCTTCCCATTCCAACCTGAGACACTTCCTATAGCATGAGAAGGGATATCCAACTCCTTCCCAATCCAATCCTGAGACCCTTCCGATAGCAGAGATGTGATATCTCAATGCTTATACCAAACCTGAGACCCTTCCTATAGCATGAGAAGGGATATCCAACTCCTTCCCAATCCAATCCTGAGACCCTTCCGATAGCAGAGACGTGATATCTCAATGCTTCTACCAAACCTGAGACCCTTCCTTTAGCATGAGATGTGATATCCAAATCCTTCACATTCCAATCCTGAGACCCTTCCTATAGCATGAGAAGGGATATCTCAATGCTTCTAATACCAAACCTGAGATCCTTCCTATAACATGAGATGTGATATCCAACTCCTTCCCATTCCAATTCTGAGACCCTTCCTATACCATGAGACTTGATATCTCAATGCTTCTAATACCAAACCTGAGACCCGTCCTATAACATGAGATGTGATATCCAAATCTTTCCCCTTCCAAATATTAGACCCTTCCTTTATCATGAGATGTGATATCCAACTCCTTCCCATTCCAATCCTGAGACCCTTCCGATATCATGAGATTTGTTATCTCAATGCTTCTAATATCAAAATTGAGACCCTCCCTATAGCATGAGATGGGATATCCAACTCCTTCCCATTCCAATCCTGAGACCCTTCCGATAGCAGAGATGTGATATCTCAATGCTTATACCAAATCTGAGACCCTTCCTATAGCATGAGATGTGATATCCAACTCCTTCCCATTCCAATCCTGAGACCCTTCCTATAGCATGAGATGTGATGTCTCAATGCTTCTAATACCAAACCTGAGATCCTTCCTATAACATGAGATGTGATATCCAACTCCTTCCCATTCCAATCCTGAGACCCTTCCTATAGCATGAGATGTGCTATCTCAATGCTTATACCAAACCTGAGACCCTTCCTAAAGCTTGAGATGTGATATCCAACTCCTTCCCATTCCAATCCTGAGATCCTTCCTATAACATGAGATGTGATATCCAACTCCTTCCCATTCCAATCCTGAGACCCTTCCTATAGCATGAGATGTGCTATCTCAATGCTTATACCAAACCTGAGACCCTTCCTAAAGCTTGAGATGTGATATCCAACTCCTTCCCATTCCAATCCTGAGACCCTTCCGATAGCAGAGATGTGATATCTCAATGCTTATACCAAATCTGAGACCCTTCCTATAGCATGAGATGTGATATCCAACTCCTTCCCATTCCAATCCTGAGACCCTTCCTATAGCATGACATGTGATGTCTCAATGCTTCTAATACCAAACCTGAGATCCTTCCTATAACATGAGATGTGATATCCAACTCCTTCCCCTTCCAAACCTGAGAGCCTTCCTATAGCATGAGATATGATATCCAAGTCCTTCCCATTCCAATCCTGAGACCCTTCCTATAACATGAAATGTGATATCCAACTCCTTCCCATTCCAACCTGAGACCCTTCCTATAACATGAAATGTGATATCCAATTCCTTCCAAATCCAATACTGATACCCTTCCAATAGCATGAGATGTGATATCCCAATGCTTCTACCAAACCTGAGACCCATACTATGGCATGAGATGTGATATCAAACTCCTTCCCATTCCAATCCTGAGACTCTTCCTATAGCTTGGGATGTGATATCCAACTCCTTCACATTCCAATTCTGAGACCCTTCCTATGCCATGAGACTTGATATCTCAATGCTTCTAATACCAAACCTGAGACCCGTCCTATAACATGAGATGTGATATCCAAATCTTTCCCCTTCCAAACCTTAGACCCTTCCTTTATCATGAGATGTGATATCCAACTCCTTCCCATTCCAATCCTGAGACCCTTCCGATATCATGAGATTTGTTATCTCAATGCTTCTAATATCAAAATTGAGACCCTCCCTATAGCATGAGATGGGATATCCAACTCCTTCCCATTCCAATCCTGAGACCCTTCCGATAGCAGAGATGTGATATCTCAATGCTTATACCAAATCTGAGACCCTTCCTATAGCATGAGATGTGATATCCAACTCCTTCCCATTCCAATCCTGAGACCCTTCCTATAGCATGAGATGTGATGTCTCAATGCTTCTAATACCAAACCTGAGATCCTTCCTATAACATGAGATGTGATATCCAACTCCTTCCCATTCCAATCCTGAGACCCTTCCTATAGCATGAGATGTGCTATCTCAATGCTTATACCAAACCTGAGACCCTTCCTAAAGCTTGAGATGTGATATCCAACTCCTTCCCATTCCAATCCTGAGACCCTTCCTATAGCATGAGATGTGATATCTCAAGGCCTCTAATACCAAACCTGAGATCCTTCCTCTAACATGAAATGTGATATCCAACTCCTTCCCCTTCCAAACCTGAGAGCCTTCCTATAGCATGAGATATGATATCCAAGTCCTTCCCATTCCAATCCTGAGACCCTTCCTATAACATGAAATGTGATATCCAACTCCTTCCCATTCCAACCTGAGACCCTTCCTATAACATGAAATGTGATATCCAACTCCTTCCAAATCCAATACTGATACCCTTCCAATAGCATGAGATGTGATATCCCAATGCTTCTACCAAACCTGAGACCCATACTATGGCATGAGATGTGATATCAAACTCCTTCCCATTCCAATCCTGAGATTCTTCCTATAGCTTGAGATGTGATATCCAACTCCTTCACATTCCAATTCTGAGACCCTTCCTATGCCATGAGACTTGATATCTCAATGCTTCTAATACCAAACCTGAGACCCGTCCTATAACATGAGATGTGATATCCAAATATTTCCCCTTCCAAACCTTAGACCCTTCCTTTATCATGAGATGTGATATCCAACTCCTTCCCATTCCAATCCTGAGACCCTTCCGATATCATGAGATTTGTTATCTCAATGCTTCTAATATCAAACTTGAGACACTCCCTATAGCATGAGATGTGACATCCAAGTCCTCCCCATTCCAATCCTGAGACCCTTCCTATAGCATGAGATGTGATATCTCAATGCTTCTAATACCAAACCTGAGACCCTTCCTATAACATGAGATGGGATATCCAATTCCTTCCCATTCCAATCCTGAGACCCTTCCGATAGCAGAGATGTGATATCTCAATGCTTATACCAATCCTGAGACCCTTCCTATGGCCTGAGATGTCATATACAACTCCTTCCCAATCCAATCCTGAGACCCTTCCTATAGCATGAGATGTGATATCTCAATGCTTATACCAAATGTGAGACCCTTCCTATAGCATGAGATGTGATATCCAACTCCTTCCCATTCCAATCCTGAGACCCTTCCTATAGCATGAGATGTGATGTCTCAATGCTTCTAATACCAAACCTGAGATCCTTCCTATAACATGAGATGTGATATCCAACTCCTTCCCATTCCAATCCTGAGACCCTTCCTATAGCATGAGATGTGATGTCTCAATGCTTCTAATACCAAACCTGAGAACCTTCCTACAGCATGCGATGTGATATCTCAATGCTTCTAATACCAAACCTGAGACCAGTCCTATAACATGAGATTGGATATCCAACTCCTTCCCCTTCCAAACCTGAGACCCTTCCTATAGCATGAGATGTGATATCCAACTTCTTCCCATTCCAATCCTGAGACCCTTCCTATAACATGAGATGTGATGTCTCAATGCTTCTAATACCAAACCTGAGATCTTTCCTATAACATGAGATGTGATATCCAACTCCTTCCCATTCCAATCCTGAGACCCTTCCTATAGCATGAGATGTGCTATCGCAATGCTTATACCAAACCTGAGACCCTTCCTAAAGCTTGAGATGTGATATCCAACTCCTTCCCATTCCAATCCTGACACCCTTCCTATAGCATGAGATGTGATATCTCAAGGCCTCTAATACCAAACCTGAGATCCTTCCTCTAACATGAAATGTGATATCCAACTCCTTCCCCTTCCAAACCTGAGAGCCTTCCTATAGCATGAGATATGATATCCAAGTCCTTCCCATTCCAATCCTGAGACCCTTCCTATAACATGAAATGTGATATCCAACTCCTTCCCATTCCAACCTGAGACCCTTCCTATAACATGAAATGTGATATCCAACTCCTTCCCATTCTAAACTGAGACCCTTCCTATATCATGAGATGGGATATCTCAATGCTTCTAATACCAAACCTGAGACTCTTCCTATAACATGAGATGGGATATCCAACTCCTTCCCATTCCAATCCTAAGACCCTTTCGATAGCAGAGATGTGATATCTCAATGCTTATACCAAACCTGAGACCCTTCCTACGGCATGAGATGTCATATACAACTCCTTCCCATTCCAATCCTGAGACCCTTCCTATAGCACGAGATGTGATATCTCAATGCTTATACCAAACCTGAGACCCTTCCTCTAGCATGAGATGTGATATCCAACTCCTTCCCATTCCAATCCTGAGACCCTTCCTATAGCCTGAGATCTGATATCTCAATGCCTCTAATACCAAACCTGAGATCCTTCCTCTAACATGAAATGTGATATCCAACTCCTTCTCTTTCCAAACCTGAGAGCCTATCTATAGCATGAGATGTGATATCCAAGTCCTTCCCATTCCAATCCTGAGACACTTCCGATAGCAGAGATGTGATATCTCAATGCTTATACCAAACCTGAGACCCTTCCTATAACATGACATGTGATATCCAACTCCTTCCCGTTCCAAACCTGAGATCCTTCCTTTAGCATGAGATGTGATATCCAGCTCCTTCCCATTCCAATCCTGAGACCCTTCTGATAGCATGAGATGTGATATCTCAATGCTTCTAATATCAAAACTGAGACCCTCCCTATAGCATGATATTTGATATCTAAGTCCTTCCCATTCCAATCCTGAGACCCTTCCTATAGCATGAGATGTGATATCTCAATGCTTCTACCAAACCTGAGACCCTTCCTTTAGCATGAGATGTGATAACCAACTCCTTCCCATTCCAATCCTGAGACCCTTCCTATAGCATGAGATGTGATATCTCAATACTTCTAATACCAAACCTGAGATCCTTCTGATAACATGAGATATGATATCCAAATCCTTCCCCTTCCAAACCTGAGACCCTCCCTTTAGCATGAGATGTGATATCCAACTCCTTCCCATTCCAATCCTGAGAACCTTCTGATAGCATGAGATGTGATATCTCAATGCTTCTATACCAAACCTGAGATCCTTCCGATAGCATGAGATGTGATATCTCAATGCTTCTAATACCAAACCTGAGATCCTTCCTATAACATGAGATGTGATATCCAAATCCTTCCCCTTCCAAACCTGAGACCCTCCCTTTAGCATGAGATGTGATATCCAACTCCTTCCCATTCCAATCCTGAGACTCTTCTGATAGCATGAGATGTGATATCTCAATGCCTCTAATACCAAACCTGAGATCCTACCTCTAACATGAAATGTGATATCCAACTCTTTCCCCTTCCAAACCTGAGAGCCTTCCTATAGCATGAGATGTGATATCCAAGTCCTTCTAATTCCAATCCTGAGACCCTTCCTATAACATGAGATGTGATATCCAACTCCTTCCCATTCCAACCTGAGACCCTTCCTATAGCATGAGATGGGATATCCAACTCCTTCCAAATCCAATCCTGATACCCTTCCGATAGCATGAGATGTGATATCCCAATGCTTCTACCAAACCTGAGACCAATACTATGGCATGAGATGTGATATCAAACTCCTTCCCCTTCCAAACCTTAGACACTTCCTTTATCATGAGATGTGATATCCAACTCCTTCCCATTCCATCCTTGAGACCCTTCCGATATCATGAGATGTGATATCTCAATGCTTCTAATATCAAACTTGAGACCCTCCTTATAGCATGAGATGTGATATCCAAGTCCTTCCCATTCCAATCCTGAGACCCTTCCTATAGCATGAGATGTGATATCTCAATGCTTCTAATACCAAACCTGAGACCCTTCCTATAACATGAGATGGGAATATCCAACTCCTTCCCATTCCAATCCTGAGACCCTTCCGATAGTAGAGATCTGATATCTCAATGCTTATACCAAACCTGAGATCCTTCCTATAACATGAGATGTGATATCCAACTCCTTCCCATTCCAATCCTGAGACACTTCCTATAGCATGAGATGTGATATCTCACTGCTTATACCAAACCTGAGACCCTTCCTATAGCATGAGATGTGATATCCAACTCCTTCCCATTCCAATCCTGAGACCCTTCCTATAGCATGAGATATGATATCTCAATGCTTCTAATATCAAACTTGAGACCCTCCCTATAGCATGAGATGTGATATCCAAGTCCTTCCCATTCCAATCCTGAGACCCTTCCGATAGCATGAGATGTGATGTCTCAATGCTTCTAATACCAAACCTGAGATCCTTCCTATAACATGAGATGTGATATCCAACTCCTTCCCATTCCAATCCTGAGACCCTTCCTATAGCATGAGATGTGATATCTCAATGCTTATACCAAACCTGAGACCCTTCCTATAGCATGAGATGTGATATCCAACTCCTTCCCATTCCAATCCTGAGACCCTTCCTATAGCATGAGATGTGATATCTCAATGCCTCTAATACCAAACCTGAGATCCTTCCTCTAACATGAAATGTGATATCCAACTCCTTCCCATTCCAATCCTGAGACACTTCCTATAGCATGAGATGTGATATCTAAATGCTTCTAATACCAAACTTGAGACTCTTCCTATAACATGAGATGGGATATCCAACTCCTTCCCATTCCAATCCTTAGACCCTTCCTACAGCATGCAATATGATATCTCAATGATTCTAATAACAAACCTGAGACCCGTCCTATAACATGAGATGGGATATCCAACAGCTTCCCATTCCAATCCTGAGACACTTCCGATAGCAGAGATGTGATATCTCAATGCTTATACCAAACCTGAGACCCTTCCTATAACATGAGATGTGATATCCAACTCCTTCCCGTTCCAAACCTGAGACCCTTCCTATAGCATATGTGATATCCAACACATTCCCATTCCAAACATGAGACCCTTCCTATAGCAGGAATGTAATATCCACTCCTTCCCATTCCAATCCTGAGACCATTCCTATAGCATGAGATGTGATATCTCAATGCTTCTAATACCAAACCTGAGATCCTTCCTATGACATGAGATGTGATATCCAATTCCTCCCCATTCCAAACCTGAGAACCTTCCTACAGCATGCGATGTGATATCTCAATGCTTCTAATACCAAACCTGAGACCAGTCCTATAACATGAGATTGGATATCCAACTCCTTCCCCTTCCAAACCTGAGACCCTTCCTATAGCATGAGATGTGATATCCAACTTCTTCCCATTCCAATCCTGAGACCCTTCCTATAACATGAGATGTGATGTCTCAATGCTTCTAATACCAAACCTGAGATCTTTCCTATAACATGAGATGTGATATCCAACTCCTTCCCATTCCAATCCTGAGACCCTTCCTATAGCATGAGATGTGCTATCTCAATGCTTATACCAAACCTGAGACCCTTCCTAAAGCTTGTGATGTGATATCCAACTCCTTCCCATTCCAATCCTGAGACCCTTCCTATAACATGAAATGTGATATCCAACTCCTTCCCATTCCAACCTGAGACCCTTCCTATAGCATGAGATGTGATATCTCAAGGCCTCTAATACCAAACCTGAGATCCTTCCTCTAACATGAAATGTGATATCCAACTCCTTCTCCATCCAAACCTGAGAGCCTTCCTATAGCATGAGATATGATTTCCAAGTCCTTCCCATTCCAATCCTGAGACCCTTCCTATAACATGAAATGTGATATCCAACTCCTTCCCATTCCAACCTGAGACCCTTCCTATAGCATGAGATGGGATATCCAACTCCTTCCAAATCCAATACTGATACCCTTCCAATAGCATGAGATGTGATATCCCAATGCTTCTATCAAACCTGAGAACCATACTATGGCATGAGATGTGATATCAAACTCCTTCCCATTCCAATCCTGAGACTCTTCCTATAGCTTGAGATGTGATATCCAACTCCTTCCCATTCCAATTCTGAGACCCTTCCTATACCATGAGACTTGATATCTCAATGCTTCTAATACCAAACCTGAGACCCGTCCTATAACATGAGATGTGATATCCAAATCTTTCCCCTTCCAAATATTAGACCCTTCCTTTATCATGAGATGTGATATCCAACTCCTTCCCATTCCAATCCTGAGACCCTTCCGATATCATGAGATTTGTTATCTCAATGCTTCTAATATCAAAATTGAGACCCTCCCTATAGCATGAGATGGGATATCCAACTCCTTCCCATTCCAATCCTGAGACCCTTCCGATAGCAGAGATGTGATATCTCAATGCTTATACCAAATCTGAGACCCTTCCTATAGCATGAGATGTGATATCCAACTCCTTCCCATTCCAATCCTGAGACCCTTCCTATAGCATGAGATGTGATGTCTCAATGCTTCTAATACCAAACCTGAGATCCTTCCTATAACATGAGATGTGATATCCAACTCCTTCCCATTCCAATCCTGAGACCCTTCCTATAGCATGAGATGTGCTATCTCAATGCTTATACCAAACCTGAGACCCTTCCTAAAGCTTGAGATGTGATATCCAACTCCTTCCCATTCCAATCCTGAGATCCTTCCTATAACATGAGATGTGATATCCAACTCCTTCCCATTCCAATCCTGAGACCCTTCCTATAGCATGAGATGTGCTATCTCAATGCTTATACCAAACCTGAGACCCTTCCTAAAGCTTGAGATGTGATATCCAACTCCTTCCCATTCCAATCCTGAGACCCTTCCGATAGCAGAGATGTGATATCTCAATGCTTATACCAAATCTGAGACCCTTCCTATAGCATGAGATGTGATATCCAACTCCTTCCCATTCCAATCTTGAGACCCTTCCTATAGCATGAGATGTGATGTCTCAATGCTTCTAATACCAAACCTGAGATCCTTCCTATAACATGAGATGTGATATCCAACTCCTTCCCCTTCCAAACCTGAGAGCCTTCCTATAGCATGAGATATGATATCCAAGTCCTTCCCATTCCAATCCTGAGACCCTTCCTATAACATGAAATGTGATATCCAACTCCTTCCCATTCCAACCTGAGACCCTTCCTATAACATGAAATGTGATATCCAACTCCTTCCAAATCCAATACTGATACCCTTCCAATAGCATGAGATGTGATATCCCAATGCTTCTACCAAACCTGAGACCCATACTATGGCATGAGATGTGATATCAAACTCCTTCCCATTCCAATCCTGAGACTCTTCCTATAGCTTGAGATGTGATATCCAACTCCTTCACATTCCAATTCTGAGACCCTTCCTATGCCATGAGACTTGATATCTCAATGCTTCTAATACCAAACCTGAGACCCGTCCTATAACATGAGATGTTATATCCAAATCTTTCCCCTTCCAAACCTTAGACCCTTCCTTTATCATGAGATGTGATATCCAACTCCTTCCCATTCCAATCCTGAGACCCTTCCGATATCATGAGATTTGTTATCTCAATGCTTCTAATATCAAAATTGAGACCCTCCCTATAGCATGAGATGGGATATCCAACTCCTTCCCATTCCAATCCTGAGACCCTTCCGATAGCAGAGATGTGATATCTCAATGCTTATACCAAATCTGAGACCCTTCCTATAGCATGAGATGTGATATCCAACTCCTTCCCATTCCAATCCTGAGACCCTTCCTATAGCATGAGATGTGATGTCTCAATGCTTCTAATACCAAACCTGAGATCCTTCCTATAACATGAGATGTGATATCCAACTCCTTCCCATTCCAATCCTGAGACCCTTCCTATAGCATGAGATGTGCTATCTCAATGCTTATACCAAACCTGAGACCCTTCCTAAAGCTTGAGATGTGATATCCAACTCCTTCCCATTCCAATCCTGAGACCCTTCCTATAGCATGAGATGTGATATCTCAAGGCCTCTAATACCAAACCTGAGATCCTTCCTCTAACATGAAATGTGATATCCAACTCCTTCCCCTTCCAAACCTGAGAGCCTTCCTATAGCATGAGATATGCTATCCAAGTCCTTCCCATTCCAATCCTGAGACCCTTCCTATAACATGAAATGTGATATCCAACTCCTTCCCATTCCAACCTGAGACCCTTCCTATAACATGAAATGTGATATCCAACTCCTTCCAAATCCAATACTGATACCCTTCCAATAGCATGAGATGTGATATCCCAATGCTTCTACCAAACCTGAGACCCATACTATGGCATGAGATGTGATATCAAACTCCTTCCCATTCCAATCCTGAGATTCTTCCTATAGCTTGAGATGTGATATCCAACTCCTTCACATTCCAATTCTGAGACCCTTCCTATGCCATGAGACTTGATATCTCAATGCTTCTAATACCAAACCTGAGACCCGTCCTATAACATGAGATGTGATATCCAAATATTTCCCCTTCCAAACCTTAGACCCTTCCTTTATCATGAGATGTGATATCCAACTCCTTCCCATTCCAATCCTGAGACCCTTCCTATAGCCTGAGATCTGATATCTCAATGCCTCTAATACCAAACCTGAGATCCTTCCTCTAACATGAAATGTGATATCCAACTCCTTCTCTTTCCAAACCTGAGAGCCTATCTATAGCATGAGATGTGATATCCAAGTCCTTCCCATTCCAATCCTGAGACACTTCCGATAGCAGAGATGTGATATCTCAATGCTTATACCAAACCTGAGACCCTTCCTATAACATGACATGTGATATCCAACTCCTTCCCGTTCCAAACCTGAGATCCTTCCTTTAGCATGAGATGTGATATCCAGCTCCTTCCCATTCCAATCCTGAGACCCTTCTGATAGCATGAGATGTGATATCTCAATGCTTCTAATATCAAAACTGAGACCCTCCCTATAGCATGATATTTGATATCTAAGTCCTTCCCATTCCAATCCTGAGACCCTTCCTATAGCATGAGATGTGATATCTCAATGCTTCTACCAAACCTGAGACCCTTCCTTTAGCATGAGATGTGATAACCAACTCCTTCCCATTCCAATCCTGAGACCCTTCCTATAGCATGAGATGTGATATCTCAATACTTCTAATACCAAACCTGAGATCCTTCTGATAACATGAGATATGATATCCAAATCCTTCCCCTTCCAAACCTGAGACCCTCCCTTTAGCATGAGATGTGATATCCAACTCCTTCCCATTCCAATCCTGAGAACCTTCTGATAGCATGAGATGTGATATCTCAATGCTTCTATACCAAACCTGAGATCCTTCCGATAGCATGAGATGTGATATCTCAATGCTTCTAATACCAAACCTGAGATCCTTCCTATAACATGAGATGTGATATCCAAATCCTTCCCCTTCCAAACCTGAGACCCTCCCTTTAGCATGAGATGTGATATCCAACTCCTTCCCATTCCAATCCTGAGACTCTTCTGATAGCATGAGATGTGATATCTCAATGCCTCTAATACCAAACCTGAGATCCTACCTCTAACATGAAATGTGATATCCAACTCTTTCCCCTTCCAAACCTGAGAGCCTTCCTATAGCATGAGATGTGATATCCAAGTCCTTCTAATTCCAATCCTGAGACCCTTCCTATAACATGAGATGTGATATCCAACTCCTTCCCATTCCAACCTGAGACCCTTCCTATAGCATGAGATGGGATATCCAACTCCTTCCAAATCCAATCCTGATACCCTTCCGATAGCATGAGATGTGATATCCCAATGCTTCTACCAAACCTGAGACCAATACTATGGCATGAGATGTGATATCAAACTCCTTCCCCTTCCAAACCTTAGACACTTCCTTTATCATGAGATGTGATATCCAACTCCTTCCCATTCCATCCTTGAGACCCTTCCGATATCATGAGATGTGATATCTCAATGCTTCTAATATCAAACTTGAGACCCTCCTTATAGCATGAGATGTGATATCCAAGTCCTTCCCATTCCAATCCTGAGACCCTTCCTATAGCATGAGATGTGATATCTCAATGCTTCTAATACCAAACCTGAGACCCTTCCTATAACATGAGATGGGAATATCCAACTCCTTCCCATTCCAATCCTGAGACCCTTCCGATAGTAGAGATCTGATATCTCAATGCTTATACCAAACCTGAGATCCTTCCTATAACATGAGATGTGATATCCAACTCCTTCCCATTCCAATCCTGAGACACTTCCTATAGCATGAGATGTGATATCTCACTGCTTATACCAAACCTGAGACCCTTCCTATAGCATGAGATGTGATATCCAACTCCTTCCCATTCCAATCCTGAGACCCTTCCTATAGCATGAGATATGATATCTCAATGCTTCTAATATCAAACTTGAGACCCTCCCTATAGCATGAGATGTGATATCCAAGTCCTTCCCATTCCAATCCTGAGACCCTTCCGATAGCATGAGATGTGATGTCTCAATGCTTCTAATACCAAACCTGAGATCCTTCCTATAACATGAGATGTGATATCCAACTCCTTCCCATTCCAATCCTGAGACCCTTCCTATAGCATGAGATGTGATATCTCAATGCTTATACCAAACCTGAGACCCTTCCTATAGCATGAGATGTGATATCCAACTCCTTCCCATTCCAATCCTGAGACCCTTCCTATAGCATGAGATGTGATATCTCAATGCCTCTAATACCAAACCTGAGATCCTTCCTCTAACATGAAATGTGATATCCAACTCCTTCCCATTCCAATCCTGAGACACTTCCTATAGCATGAGATGTGATATCTAAATGCTTCTAATACCAAACTTGAGACTCTTCCTATAACATGAGATGGGATATCCAACTCCTTCCCATTCCAATCCTTAGACCCTTCCTACAGCATGCAATATGATATCTCAATGATTCTAATAACAAACCTGAGACCCGTCCTATAACATGAGATGGGATATCCAACAGCTTCCCATTCCAATCCTGAGACACTTCCGATAGCAGAGATGTGATATCTCAATGCTTATACCAAACCTGAGACCCTTCCTATAACATGAGATGTGATATCCAACTCCTTCCCGTTCCAAACCTGAGACCCTTCCTATAGCATATGTGATATCCAACACATTCCCATTCCAAACATGAGACCCTTCCTATAGCAGGAATGTAATATCCACTCCTTCCCATTCCAATCCTGAGACCATTCCTATAGCATGAGATGTGATATCTCAATGCTTCTAATACCAAACCTGAGATCCTTCCTATGACATGAGATGTGATATCCAATTCCTCCCCATTCCAAACCTGAGAACCTTCCTACAGCATGCGATGTGATATCTCAATGCTTCTAATACCAAACCTGAGACCAGTCCTATAACATGAGATTGGATATCCAACTCCTTCCCCTTCCAAACCTGAGACCCTTCCTATAGCATGAGATGTGATATCCAACTTCTTCCCATTCCAATCCTGAGACCCTTCCTATAACATGAGATGTGATGTCTCAATGCTTCTAATACCAAACCTGAGATCTTTCCTATAACATGAGATGTGATATCCAACTCCTTCCCATTCCAATCCTGAGACCCTTCCTATAGCATGAGATGTGCTATCTCAATGCTTATACCAAACCTGAGACCCTTCCTAAAGCTTGTGATGTGATATCCAACTCCTTCCCATTCCAATCCTGAGACCCTTCCTATAACATGAAATGTGATATCCAACTCCTTCCCATTCCAACCTGAGACCCTTCCTATAGCATGAGATGTGATATCTCAAGGCCTCTAATACCAAACCTGAGATCCTTCCTCTAACATGAAATGTGATATCCAACTCCTTCTCCATCCAAACCTGAGAGCCTTCCTATAGCATGAGATATGATTTCCAAGTCCTTCCCATTCCAATCCTGAGACCCTTCCTATAACATGAAATGTGATATCCAACTCCTTCCCATTCCAACCTGAGACCCTTCCTATAGCATGAGATGGGATATCCAACTCCTTCCAAATCCAATACTGATACCCTTCCAATAGCATGAGATGTGATATCCCAATGCTTCTATCAAACCTGAGAACCATACTATGGCATGAGATGTGATATCAAACTCCTTCCCATTCCAATCCTGAGACTCTTCCTATAGCTTGAGATGTGATATCCAACTCCTTCCCATTCCAATTCTGAGACCCTTCCTATACCATGAGACTTGATATCTCAATGCTTCTAATACCAAACCTGAGACCCGTCCTATAACATGAGATGTGATATCCAAATCTTTCCCCTTCCAAATATTAGACCCTTCCTTTATCATGAGATGTGATATCCAACTCCTTCCCATTCCAATCCTGAGACCCTTCCGATATCATGAGATTTGTTATCTCAATGCTTCTAATATCAAAATTGAGACCCTCCCTATAGCATGAGATGGGATATCCAACTCCTTCCCATTCCAATCCTGAGACCCTTCCGATAGCAGAGATGTGATATCTCAATGCTTATACCAAATCTGAGACCCTTCCTATAGCATGAGATGTGATATCCAACTCCTTCCCATTCCAATCCTGAGACCCTTCCTATAGCATGAGATGTGATGTCTCAATGCTTCTAATACCAAACCTGAGATCCTTCCTATAACATGAGATGTGATATCCAACTCCTTCCCATTCCAATCCTGAGACCCTTCCTATAGCATGAGATGTGCTATCTCAATGCTTATACCAAACCTGAGACCCTTCCTAAAGCTTGAGATGTGATATCCAACTCCTTCCCATTCCAATCCTGAGATCCTTCCTATAACATGAGATGTGATATCCAACTCCTTCCCATTCCAATCCTGAGACCCTTCCTATAGCATGAGATGTGCTATCTCAATGCTTATACCAAACCTGAGACCCTTCCTAAAGCTTGAGATGTGATATCCAACTCCTTCCCATTCCAATCCTGAGACCCTTCCGATAGCAGAGATGTGATATCTCAATGCTTATACCAAATCTGAGACCCTTCCTATAGCATGAGATGTGATATCCAACTCCTTCCCATTCCAATCTTGAGACCCTTCCTATAGCATGAGATGTGATGTCTCAATGCTTCTAATACCAAACCTGAGATCCTTCCTATAACATGAGATGTGATATCCAACTCCTTCCCCTTCCAAACCTGAGAGCCTTCCTATAGCATGAGATATGATATCCAAGTCCTTCCCATTCCAATCCTGAGACCCTTCCTATAACATGAAATGTGATATCCAACTCCTTCCCATTCCAACCTGAGACCCTTCCTATAACATGAAATGTGATATCCAACTCCTTCCAAATCCAATACTGATACCCTTCCAATAGCATGAGATGTGATATCCCAATGCTTCTACCAAACCTGAGACCCATACTATGGCATGAGATGTGATATCAAACTCCTTCCCATTCCAATCCTGAGACTCTTCCTATAGCTTGAGATGTGATATCCAACTCCTTCACATTCCAATTCTGAGACCCTTCCTATGCCATGAGACTTGATATCTCAATGCTTCTAATACCAAACCTGAGACCCGTCCTATAACATGAGATGTTATATCCAAATCTTTCCCCTTCCAAACCTTAGACCCTTCCTTTATCATGAGATGTGATATCCAACTCCTTCCCATTCCAATCCTGAGACCCTTCCGATATCATGAGATTTGTTATCTCAATGCTTCTAATATCAAAATTGAGACCCTCCCTATAGCATGAGATGGGATATCCAACTCCTTCCCATTCCAATCCTGAGACCCTTCCGATAGCAGAGATGTGATATCTCAATGCTTATACCAAATCTGAGACCCTTCCTATAGCATGAGATGTGATATCCAACTCCTTCCCATTCCAATCCTGAGACCCTTCCTATAGCATGAGATGTGATGTCTCAATGCTTCTAATACCAAACCTGAGATCCTTCCTATAACATGAGATGTGATATCCAACTCCTTCCCATTCCAATCCTGAGACCCTTCCTATAGCATGAGATGTGCTATCTCAATGCTTATACCAAACCTGAGACCCTTCCTAAAGCTTGAGATGTGATATCCAACTCCTTCCCATTCCAATCCTGAGACCCTTCCTATAGCATGAGATGTGATATCTCAAGGCCTCTAATACCAAACCTGAGATCCTTCCTCTAACATGAAATGTGATATCCAACTCCTTCCCCTTCCAAACCTGAGAGCCTTCCTATAGCATGAGATATGCTATCCAAGTCCTTCCCATTCCAATCCTGAGACCCTTCCTATAACATGAAATGTGATATCCAACTCCTTCCCATTCCAACCTGAGACCCTTCCTATAACATGAAATGTGATATCCAACTCCTTCCAAATCCAATACTGATACCCTTCCAATAGCATGAGATGTGATATCCCAATGCTTCTACCAAACCTGAGACCCATACTATGGCATGAGATGTGATATCAAACTCCTTCCCATTCCAATCCTGAGATTCTTCCTATAGCTTGAGATGTGATATCCAACTCCTTCACATTCCAATTCTGAGACCCTTCCTATGCCATGAGACTTGATATCTCAATGCTTCTAATACCAAACCTGAGACCCGTCCTATAACATGAGATGTGATATCCAAATATTTCCCCTTCCAAACCTTAGACCCTTCCTTTATCATGAGATGTGATATCCAACTCCTTCCCATTCCAATCCTGAGACCCTTCCGATATCATGAGATTTGTTATCTCAATGCTTCTAATATCAAACTTGAGACACTCCCTATAGCATGAGATGTGACATCCAAGTCCTCCCCATTCCAATCCTGAGACCCTTCCTATAGCATGAGATGTGATATCTCAATGCTTCTAATACCAAACCTGAGACCCTTCCTATAACATGAGATGGGATATCCAATTCCTTCCCATTCCAATCCTGAGACCCTTCCGATAGCAGAGATGTGATATCTCAATGCTTATACCAATCCTGAGACCCTTCCTATGGCCTGAGATGTCATATACAACTCCTTCCCAATCCAATCCTGAGACCCTTCCTATAGCATGAGATGTGATATCTCAATGCTTATACCAAATGTGAGACCCTTCCTATAGCATGAGATGTGATATCCAACTCCTTCCCATTCCAATCCTGAGACCCTTCCTATAGCATGAGATGTGATGTCTCAATGCTTCTAATACCAAACCTGAGATCCTTCCTATAACATGAGATGTGATATCCAACTCCTTCCCATTCCAATCCTGAGACCCTTCCTATAGCATGAGATGTGATGTCTCAATGCTTCTAATACCAAACCTGAGAACCTTCCTACAGCATGCGATGTGATATCTCAATGCTTCTAATACCAAACCTGAGACCAGTCCTATAACATGAGATTGGATATCCAACTCCTTCCCCTTCCAAACCTGAGACCCTTCCTATAGCATGAGATGTGATATCCAACTTCTTCCCATTCCAATCCTGAGACCCTTCCTATAACATGAGATGTGATGTCTCAATGCTTCTAATACCAAACCTGAGATCTTTCCTATAACATGAGATGTGATATCCAACTCCTTCCCATTCCAATCCTGAGACCCTTCCTATAGCATGAGATGTGCTATCGCAATGCTTATACCAAACCTGAGACCCTTCCTAAAGCTTGAGATGTGATATCCAACTCCTTCCCATTCCAATCCTGACACCCTTCCTATAGCATGAGATGTGATATCTCAAGGCCTCTAATACCAAACCTGAGATCCTTCCTCTAACATGAAATGTGATATCCAACTCCTTCCCCTTCCAAACCTGAGAGCCTTCCTATAGCATGAGATATGATATCCAAGTCCTTCCCATTCCAATCCTGAGACCCTTCCTATAACATGAAATGTGATATCCAACTCCTTCCCATTCCAACCTGAGACCCTTCCTATAACATGAAATGTGATATCCAACTCCTTCCCATTCTAAACTGAGACCCTTCCTATATCATGAGATGGGATATCTCAATGCTTCTAATACCAAACCTGAGACTCTTCCTATAACATGAGATGGGATATCCAACTCCTTCCCATTCCAATCCTAAGACCCTTTCGATAGCAGAGATGTGATATCTCAATGCTTATACCAAACCTGAGACCCTTCCTACGGCATGAGATGTCATATACAACTCCTTCCCATTCCAATCCTGAGACCCTTCCTATAGCACGAGATGTGATATCTCAATGCTTATACCAAACCTGAGACCCTTCCTCTAGCATGAGATGTGATATCCAACTCCTTCCCATTCCAATCCTGAGACCCTTCCTATAGCCTGAGATCTGATATCTCAATGCCTCTAATACCAAACCTGAGATCCTTCCTCTAACATGAAATGTGATATCCAACTCCTTCTCTTTCCAAACCTGAGAGCCTATCTATAGCATGAGATGTGATATCCAAGTCCTTCCCATTCCAATCCTGAGACACTTCCGATAGCAGAGATGTGATATCTCAATGCTTATACCAAACCTGAGACCCTTCCTATAACATGACATGTGATATCCAACTCCTTCCCGTTCCAAACCTGAGATCCTTCCTTTAGCATGAGATGTGATATCCAGCTCCTTCCCATTCCAATCCTGAGACCCTTCTGATAGCATGAGATGTGATATCTCAATGCTTCTAATATCAAAACTGAGACCCTCCCTATAGCATGATATTTGATATCTAAGTCCTTCCCATTCCAATCCTGAGACCCTTCCTATAGCATGAGATGTGATATCTCAATGCTTCTACCAAACCTGAGACCCTTCCTTTAGCATGAGATGTGATAACCAACTCCTTCCCATTCCAATCCTGAGACCCTTCCTATAGCATGAGATGTGATATCTCAATACTTCTAATACCAAACCTGAGATCCTTCTGATAACATGAGATATGATATCCAAATCCTTCCCCTTCCAAACCTGAGACCCTCCCTTTAGCATGAGATGTGATATCCAACTCCTTCCCATTCCAATCCTGAGAACCTTCTGATAGCATGAGATGTGATATCTCAATGCTTCTATACCAAACCTGAGATCCTTCCGATAGCATGAGATGTGATATCTCAATGCTTCTAATACCAAACCTGAGATCCTTCCTATAACATGAGATGTGATATCCAAATCCTTCCCCTTCCAAACCTGAGACCCTCCCTTTAGCATGAGATGTGATATCCAACTCCTTCCCATTCCAATCCTGAGACTCTTCTGATAGCATGAGATGTGATATCTCAATGCCTCTAATACCAAACCTGAGATCCTACCTCTAACATGAAATGTGATATCCAACTCTTTCCCCTTCCAAACCTGAGAGCCTTCCTATAGCATGAGATGTGATATCCAAGTCCTTCTAATTCCAATCCTGAGACCCTTCCTATAACATGAGATGTGATATCCACCTCCTTCCCATTCCAACCTGAGACCCTTCCTATAGCATGAGATGGGATATCCAACTCCTTCCAAATCCAATCCTGATACCCTTCCGATAGCATGAGATGTGATATCCCAATGCTTCTACCAAACCTGAGACCAATACTATGGCATGAGATGTGATATCAAACTCCTTCCCCTTCCAAACCTTAGACACTTCCTTTATCATGAGATGTGATATCCAACTCCTTCCCATTCCATCCTTGAGACCCTTCCGATATCATGAGATGTGATATCTCAATGCTTCTAATATCAAACTTGAGACCCTCCTTATAGCATGAGATGTGATATCCAAGTCCTTCCCATTCCAATCCTGAGACCCTTCCTATAGCATGAGATGTGATATCTCAATGCTTCTAATACCAAACCTGAGACCCTTCCTATAACATGAGATGGGAATATCCAACTCCTTCCCATTCCAATCCTGAGACCCTTCCGATAGTAGAGATCTGATATCTCAATGCTTATACCAAACCTGAGATCCTTCCTATAACATGAGATGTGATATCCAACTCCTTCCCATTCCAATCCTGAGACACTTCCTATAGCATGAGATGTGATATCTCACTGCTTATACCAAACCTGAGACCCTTCCTATAGCATGAGATGTGATATCCAACTCCTTCCCATTCCAATCCTGAGACCCTTCCTATAGCATGAGATATGATATCTCAATGCTTCTAATATCAAACTTGAGACCCTCCCTATAGCATGAGATGTGATATCCAAGTCCTTCCCATTCCAATCCTGAGACCCTTCCGATAGCATGAGATGTGATGTCTCAATGCTTCTAATACCAAACCTGAGATCCTTCCTATAACATGAGATGTGATATCCAACTCCTTCCCATTCCAATCCTGAGACCCTTCCTATAGCATGAGATGTGATATCTCAATGCTTATACCAAACCTGAGACCCTTCCTATAGCATGAGATGTGATATCCAACTCCTTCCCATTCCAATCCTGAGACCCTTCCTATAGCATGAGATGTGATATCTCAATGCCTCTAATACCAAACCTGAGATCCTTCCTCTAACATGAAATGTGATATCCAACTCCTTCCCATTCCAATCCTGAGACACTTCCTATAGCATGAGATGTGATATCTAAATGCTTCTAATACCAAACTTGAGACTCTTCCTATAACATGAGATGGGATATCCAACTCCTTCCCATTCCAATCCTTAGACCCTTCCTACAGCATGCAATATGATATCTCAATGATTCTAATAACAAACCTGAGACCCGTCCTATAACATGAGATGGGATATCCAACAGCTTCCCATTCCAATCCTGAGACACTTCCGATAGCAGAGATGTGATATCTCAATGCTTATACCAAACCTGAGACCCTTCCTATAACATGAGATGTGATATCCAACTCCTTCCCGTTCCAAACCTGAGACCCTTCCTATAGCATATGTGATATCCAACACATTCCCATTCCAAACATGAGACCCTTCCTATAGCAGGAATGTAATATCCACTCCTTCCCATTCCAATCCTGAGACCATTCCTATAGCATGAGATGTGATATCTCAATGCTTCTAATACCAAACCTGAGATCCTTCCTATGACATGAGATGTGATATCCAATTCCTCCCCATTCCAAACCTGAGAACCTTCCTACAGCATGCGATGTGATATCTCAATGCTTCTAATACCAAACCTGAGACCAGTCCTATAACATGAGATTGGATATCCAACTCCTTCCCCTTCCAAACCTGAGACCCTTCTTATAGCATGAGATGTGATATCCAACTTCTTCCCATTCCAATCCTGAGACCCTTCCTATAACATGAGATGTGATGTCTCAATGCTTCTAATACCAAACCTGAGATCTTTCCTATAACATGAGATGTGATATCCAACTCCTTCCCATTCCAATCCTGAGACCCTTCCTATAGCATGAGATGTGCTATCTCAATGCTTATACCAAACCTGAGACCCTTCCTAAAGCTTGAGATGTGATATCCAACTCCTTCCCATTCCAATCCTGAGACCCTTCCTATAACATGAAATGTGATATCCAACTCCTTCCCATTCCAACCTGAGACCCTTCCTATAGCATGAGATGTGATATCTCAAGGCCTCTAATACCAAACCTGAGATCCTTCCTCTAACATGAAATGTGATATCCAACTCCTTCTCCATCCAAACCTGAGAGCCTTCCTATAGCATGAGATATGATATCCAAGTCCTTCCCATTCCAATCCTGAGACCCTTCCTATAACATGAAATGTGATATCCAACTCCTTCCCATTCCAACCTGAGACCCTTCCTATAGCATGAGATGGGATATCCAACTCCTTCCAAATCCAATACTGATACCCTTCCAATAGCATGAGATGTGATATCCCAATGCTTCTATCAAACCTGAGAACCATACTATGGCATGAGATGTGATATCAAACTCCTTCCCATTCCAATCCTGAGACTCTTCCTATAGCTTGAGATGTGATATCCAACTCCTTCCCATTCCAATTCTGAGACCCTTCCTATACCATGAGACTTGATATCTCAATGCTTCTAATACCAAACCTGAGACCCGTCCTATAACATGAGATGTGATATCCAAATCTTTCCCCTTCCAAATATTAGACCCTTCCTTTATCATGAGATGTGATATCCAACTCCTTCCCATTCCAATCCTGAGACCCTTCCGATATCATGAGATTTGTTATCTCAATGCTTCTAATATCAAAATTGAGACCCTCCCTATAGCATGAGATGGGATATCCAACTCCTTCCCATTCCAATCCTGAGACCCTTCCGATAGCAGAGATGTGATATCTCAATGCTTATACCAAATCTGAGACCCTTCCTATAGCATGAGATGTGATATCCAACTCCTTCCCATTCCAATCCTGAGACCCTTCCTATAGCATGAGATGTGATGTCTCAATGCTTCTAATACCAAACCTGAGATCCTTCCTATAACATGAGATGTGATATCCAACTCCTTCCCATTCCAATCCTGAGACCCTTCCTATAGCATGAGATGTGCTATCTCAATGCTTATACCAAACCTGAGACCCTTCCTAAAGCTTGAGATGTGATATCCAACTCCTTCCCATTCCAATCCTGAGATCCTTCCTATAACATGAGATGTGATATCCAACTCCTTCCCATTCCAATCCTGAGACCCTTCCTATAGCATGAGATGTGCTATCTCAATGCTTATACCAAACCTGAGACCCTTCCTAAAGCTTGAGATGTGATATCCAACTCCTTCCCATTCCAATCCTGAGACCCTTCCGATAGCAGAGATGTGATATCTCAATGCTTATACCAAATCTGAGACCCTTCCTATAGCATGAGATGTGATATCCAACTCCTTCCCATTCCAATCCTGAGACCCTTCCTATAGCATGAGATGTGATGTCTCAATGCTTCTAATACCAAACCTGAGATCCTTCCTATAACATGAGATGTGATATCCAACTCCTTCCCCTTCCAAACCTGAGAGCCTTCCTATAGCATGAGATATGATATCCAAGTCCTTCCCATTCCAATCCTGAGACCCTTCCTATAACATGAAATGTGATATCCAACTCCTTCCCATTCCAACCTGAGACCCTTCCTATAACATGAAATGTGATATCCAACTCCTTCCAAATCCAATACTGATACCCTTCCAATAGCATGAGATGTGATATCCCAATGCTTCTACCAAACCTGAGACCCATACTATGGCATGAGATGTGATATCAAACTCCTTCCCATTCCAATCCTGAGACTCTTCCTATAGCTTGAGATGTGATATCCAACTCCTTCACATTCCAATTCTGAGACCCTTCCTATGCCATGAGACTTGATATCTCAATGCTTCTAATACCAAACCTGAGACCCGTCCTATAACATGAGATGTTATATCCAAATCTTTCCCCTTCCAAACCTTAGACCCTTCCTTTATCATGAGATGTGATATCCAACTCCTTCCCATTCCAATCCTGAGACCCTTCCGATATCATGAGATTTGTTATCTCAATGCTTCTAATATCAAAATTGAGACCCTCCCTATAGCATGAGATGGGATATCCAACTCCTTCCCATTCCAATCCTGAGACCCTTCCGATAGCAGAGATGTGATATCTCAATGCTTATACCAAATCTGAGACCCTTCCTATAGCATGAGATGTGATATCCAACTCCTTCCCATTCCAATCCTGAGACCCTTCCTATAGCATGAGATGTGATGTCTCAATGCTTCTAATACCAAACCTGAGATCCTTCCTATAACATGAGATGTGATATCCAACTCCTTCCCATTCCAATCCTGAGACCCTTCCTATAGCATGAGATGTGCTATCTCAATGCTTATACCAAACCTGAGACCCTTCCTAAATTTGAGATGTGATATCCAACTCCTTCCCATTCCAATCCTGAGACCCTTCCTATAGCATGAGATGTGATATCTCAAGGCCTCTAATACCAAACCTGAGATCCTTCCTCTAACATGAAATGTGATATCCAACTCCTTCCCCTTCCAAACCTGAGAGCATTCCTATAGCATGAGATATGCTATCCAAGTCCTTCCCATTCCAATCCTGAGACCCTTCCTATAACATGAAATGTGATATCCAACTCCTTCCCATTCCAACCTGAGACCCTTCCTATAACATGAAATGTGATATCCAACTCCTTCCAAATCCAATACTGATACCCTTCCAATAGCATGAGATGTGATATCCCAATGCTTCTACCAAACCTGAGACCCATACTATGGCATGAGATGTGATATCAAACTCCTTCCCATTCCAATCCTGAGATTCTTCCTATAGCTTGAGATGTGATATCCAACTCCTTCACATTCCAATTCTGAGACCCTTCCTATGCCATGAGACTTGATATCTCAATGCTTCTAATACCAAACCTGAGACCCGTCCTATAACATGAGATGTGATATCCAAATATTTCCCCTTCCAAACCTTAGACCCTTCCTTTATCATGAGATGTGATATCCAACTCCTTCCCATTCCAATCCTGAGACCCTTCCGATATCATGAGATTTGTTATCTCAATGCTTCTAATATCAAACTTGAGACACTCCCTATAGCATGAGATGTGACATCCAAGTCCTCCCCATTCCAATCCTGAGACCCTTCCTATAGCATGAGATGTGATATCTCAATGCTTCTAATACCAAACCTGAGACCCTTCCTATAACATGAGATGGGATATCCAATTCCTTCCCATTCCAATCCTGAGACCCTTCCGATAGCAGAGATGTGATATCTCAATGCTTATACCAATCCTGAGACCCTTCCTATGGCCTGAGATGTCATATACAACTCCTTCCCAATCCAATCCTGAGACCCTTCCTATAGCATGAGATGTGATATCTCAATGCTTATACCAAATGTGAGACCCTTCCTATAGCATGAGATGTGATATCCAACTCCTTCCCATTCCAATCCTGAGACCCTTCCTATAGCATGAGATGTGATGTCTCAATGCTTCTAATACCAAACCTGAGATCCTTCCTATAACATGAGATGTGATATCCAACTCCTTCCCATTCCAATCCTGAGACCCTTCCTATAGCATGAGATGTGATGTCTCAATGCTTCTAATACCAAACCTGAGAACCTTCCTACAGCATGCGATGTGATATCTCAATGCTTCTAATACCAAACCTGAGACCAGTCCTATAACATGAGATTGGATATCCAACTCCTTCCCCTTCCAAACCTGAGACCCTTCCTATAGCATGAGATGTGATATCCAACTTCTTCCCATTCCAATCCTGAGACCCTTCCTATAACATGAGATGTGATGTCTCAATGCTTCTAATACCAAACCTGAGATCTTTCCTATAACATGAGATGTGATATCCAACTCCTTCCCATTCCAATCCTGAGACCCTTCCTATAGCATGAGATGTGCTATCGCAATGCTTATACCAAACCTGAGACCCTTCCTAAAGCTTGAGATGTGATATCCAACTCCTTCCCATTCCAATCCTGACACCCTTCCTATAGCATGAGATGTGATATCTCAAGGCCTCTAATACCAAACCTGAGATCCTTCCTCTAACATGAAATGTGATATCCAACTCCTTCCCCTTCCAAACCTGAGAGCCTTCCTATAGCATGAGATATGATATCCAAGTCCTTCCCATTCCAATCCTGAGACCCTTCCTATAACATGAAATGTGATATCCAACTCCTTCCCATTCCAACCTGAGACCCTTCCTATAGCATGAGATGGGATATCCAACTCCTTCGAAATCCAATACTGATACCCTTCCAATAGCATGAATTGTGATATCCCAATGCTTCTACCAAACCTGAGACCCATACTATGGCATGAGATGTGATATCAAACTCATTCCCATTCCAATCCTGAGACTCTTCCTATAGCTTGAGATGTGATATCCAACTCCTTCCCATTCCAATTCTGAGACCCTTCCTATGCCATGAGACTTGATATCTCAATGCTTCTAATACCAAACCTGAGACCCGTCCTATAACATGAGATGTGATATCCAAATCTTTCCCCTTCCAAACCTTAGACCCTTCCTTTATCATGTGATGTGATATCCAACTCCTTCCCATTCCAATCCTGAGACCCTTCCGATATCATGAGATTTGTTATCTCAATGCTTCTAATATCAAACTTGAGACCTTCCCTATAGCATGAGATGTGACATCCAAGTCCTCCCCATTCCAATCCTGAGACCCTTCCTATAGCATGAGATGTGATATCTCAATGCTTCTAATACCAAACCTGAGACCCTTCCTATAACATGAGATGTCATATACAACTCCTTCCCAATCCAATCCTGAGACCCTTCCTATAGCATGAGATGTGATATCTCAATGCTTATACCAAATCTGAGACCCTTCCTATAGCATGAGATGTGATATCCAACTCCTTCCCATTCCAATCCTGAGACCCTTCCTATAGCATGAGATGTGATGTCTCAATGCTTCTAATACCAAACCTGCGATCCTTCCAATAACATGAGATGTGATATCCAACTCCTTCCCATTCCAATCCTGAGACCCTTATGATAGCATGAGATGTGATATCTCAATGCCTCTAATACCAAACCTGAGATACTTCCGATAGCATGAGATGTGATATCTCAATGCTTCTAATACCAAACCTGAGATCCTTCCTATAACATGAGATGTGATTTCCAAATCCTTCCCCTTCCAAACCTGAGACCCTCCATTTAGCATGAGATGTGATATACAACTCCTTCCCATTCCAATCCTGAGACCCTTCTGATAGCATGAGATGTGATATCTCAATGCCTCTAATACCAAACCTGAGATCCTATCTCTAACATGAAATGTGAAATCCATCTCCTTCCCTTTCCAAACCTGAGGCCCTGCCTATAGCATGAGATGTGATATCCAAGTCCTTCCCATTCCAATCCTGAGAGGAAGGATCTCAGGTTTGGTATTAGAAGCATTGAGACATCACATCTCATGCTATAGGAAGGGTCTCAGGGTTGGAATGGGAAGGAGTTGGATATCACATCTCATCCAATAGGAAGGGTCTCAGGTTTGGAATGGGAAGGAATTGGATATCACATCTCATGTTATAGGAAGGATCTCAGGTTTGGTATGAGAAGCATTGAGATATCACATCTCATGCTATAGGAAGGGTCTCAGGATTGGAATGTGAAGGATTTGGATATCACATCTCATGCTAAAGGAAGGGTCTCAGGTATGGTAGAAGCATTGAGATATCACGTCTCTGCTATCGGAAGGGTCTCAGGATTGGATTGGGAAGGCGTTGGATATCCCTTCTCATGCTATAGGAAGGGTCTCAGGATTTGAATGGGAAGGAGTTGGATATCACATCTCATGTTATAGGAAGGGTCTCAGGATTGGAATGGGAAGGATTTGGATATCACATCTCTTGCTATAGGAAGGGTCTCAGGATTGGAATGGGTAGGAGTTGGATATTACTTTCTTGCTATAGGAAGGGTCTCATGTTTGGAATGGGAAGCAGTTGGATATCACATCTCATGTTATAGGAAGGGTCTCAGGTTTGGTATAAGCATTGAGATATCACATCTCTGCTATCGGAAGCGGCTCAGGATTGGAATGGGAAGGAGTTGGATATCCCATCTCATGTTATAGGAAGAGTCTCTGGTTTGGTATTAGAATCATTGAGATATCACATTGCATGCTGTAGGAAGGGTCTAAGGATTGGAATGGGATGGACTTGGATATCACATCTCATGCTATAGGTAGGCTCTCAGGTTTGGTATAAGCATTGAGATATCACATCTCATGCTATAGGAAGGGTCTCAGGATTGGAATGGGAAGGAATTGGATATCACATCTCATGCTGTAGGAAGGGTCTCAGATTTGGTATAAGCATTGAGATATCACATCTCATGCTAAAGGAAGGGTCTCAGGATTGGAATGGGAAGGAGTTGTATATGACATCTCAGGCCATAGGAAGGGTCTCAGGTTTGGTATAAGCATTGAGATATCACATCTCTGCTATCGGAAGGGTCTCAGGATTGGAATGGGAAGGAGTTGGATATCCCATCTCATGTTATAGGAATGGTCTCAGGTTTGGTATTAGAAGCATAGAGATATCACATCTCATGCTATAGGAAGGGTCTCAGGATTGGAATGGGAAGGACTTGGATGTCACATCTCATGCTGTAGGGAGGGTCTCAAGTTTGATATTAGAAGCATTGAGATAACAAATCTCATGATATCGGAAGGGTCTCAGGATTGGAATGGGAAGGAGTTGGATATCACATCTCATGATAAAGGAAGGGTCTAAGGTTTGGAAGGGGAAGGATTTGGATATCACATCTCATGTTATAGGACGGGTCTCAGGTTTGGTATTAGAAGCATTGAGATATCAAGTCTCATGGTATAAGAAGGGTCTCAGAATTGGAATGGGAAGGAGTTGGATATCACACCTCAAGCTATAGGAAGGGTCTCAGGATTGGAATGGGAAGGAGTTTGATATCACATCTCATGCCATAGTATGGGTCTCAGGTTTGGTAGAAGCATTGGGATATCACATCTCATGCTATCGGAAGGGTATCAGTATTGGATTTGGAAGAAGTTGGATATCCCATCTCATGCTATAGGAAGGGTCTCAGGTTGGAATGGGAAGGAGTTGGATATCACATTTCATGTTATAGGAAGGGTCTCAGGATTGGAATGGGAAGGACTTGGATATCATATCTCATGCTATAGGAAGGCTCTCAGGTTTGGAAGGGGAAGGAGTTGGATATCACATTTCATGTTAGAGGAAGGATCTCAGGTTTGGTATAAGCATTGAGATATCACATCTCATGCTATAGGAAGGGTCTCAGGATTGGAATGGGAAGGAGTTGGATATCACATCTCATGTTATAGGAAATATCTCAGGTTTGGTATTAGAAGCATTGAGACATCACATCTCATGTTATAGGAAGGGTCTCAGGATTGGAATGGGAAGAAGTTGGATATCACATCTCATGCTATAGGAAGGGTCTCAGGTTTGGTATAAGCATTGAGATATCACATCTCATGCTATAGGAAGGGTCTCAGGATTGGAATGGGAAGGAGTTGTATATGACATCTCATGCCATAGGAAGGGTCTCAGGTTTGGTATAAGCATTGAGATATCACATCACATGCTATAGGAAGGGTCTCAGGATTGGAATGGGAAGGACTTGGATATCACATCTCATGCTATAGGCAGGGCCTCAGGTTTGGAAAGGGAAGGAGATGGATATCACATTTCATGTTAGAGATAGGATCTCAGGTTTGGTATTAGAGGCATTGAGATATCACATCTCATGCTATCAGAAGGGTCTCAGGATTGGAATGGGAAGGAGTTGTATATCACATCTCATGCTAAATGGAGGGTCTCAGGTTTGGAAGGGGAAGGATTTGGAAATCACATCTCATGTTATAGGAAGGATCTCAGGTTTGGTATTAGAAGCATTGAGATATCACATCTCATGCTATCGGAAGTATATCAGGTTTGGTATTAGAGGCATTGAGATATCACATCTCATGCTATCATAAGGGTCTCAGGATTGGAATGGGAAGGAGTTGGATATCACATCTCATGTTATTGGAAGGATCGCAGGTTTGGTATTAGAAGCATTGAGATATCACATCTCATGCTATAGGAAGGGTCTCAGGATTGGAATGGGGAGGACTTGGATGTCACATCTCATGCTATAGGGAGGGTCTCAAGTTTGATATTAGAAGCATTGAGATAACAAATCTCATGATATCGGAAGGGTCTCAGGATTGGAATGGGAAGGAGTTGGATATCACATCTCATGATAAAGGAAGGGTCTAAGGTTTGGAAGGGGAAAGATTTGGATATCACATCTCATGTTATAGGACGGGTCTCAGGTTTGGTATTAGAAGCATTGAGATATCAAGTCTCATGGCATAGGAAGGGTCTCAGAATTGGAATGGGAAGGAGTTGGATATCACATCTCAAGCTATAGGAAGAGTCTCAGGATTGGAATGGGAATGAGTTTGATATCACATCTCATGCCATAGTATGGGTCTCAGGTTTGGTAGAAGCATTGGGATATCACAATTCATGCTATTGGAAGGGTATCAGTATTGGATTTCGAAGGAGTTGGATATCCCATCTCATGCTATAGGAAGGGTCTCAGGTTGGAATGGGAAGGAGTTGGATATCACATTTCATGGTATAGGAAGGGTCTCAGGATTGGAATGGGAAGGACTTGGATATCATATCTCATGCTATAGGAAGGCTCTCAGGTTTGGAAGGGGAAGGAGTTGGATATCACATTTCATGTTAGAGGAAGGATCTCAGGTTTGGTATTAGAGGCCTTGAGATATCACATCTCATGCTATAGGAAGGGTCTCAGGATTGGAATGGGAAGGAGTTGGATATCACATCTCAAGCTTTAGGAAGGGTCTCAGGTTTGGTATAAGCATTGAGATAGCACATCTCATGCTATAGGAAGGGTCTCAGGATTGGAATGGGAAGGAGTTGGATATCACATCTCATGTTATAGGAAGGATCTCAGGTTTGGTATTAGAAGCATTGAGACATCACATCTCATGCTATAGGAAGGGTCTCAGGATTGGAATGGGAAGGAGTTGGATATCACATCTCATGCTATAGGAAGGGTCTCAGATTTGGTATAAGCATTGAGATATCACATCTCTGCTATCGGAAGGGTCTCAGGATTGGAATGGGAAGGAGTTGGATATCCCATCTCATGCTATAGGGAGGGTCTCAATTTTGATATTAGAAGCATTGAGATAACAAATCTCATGATATCGGAAGGGTCTCAGGATTGGAATGGGAAGGAGTTGGATATCACATCTCATGATAAAGGAAGGGTCTAAGGTTTGGAAGGGGAAAGATTTGGATATCACATCTCATGTTATAGGACGGGTCTCAGGTTTGGTATTAGAAGCATTGAGATATCAAGTCTCATGGTATAGGAAGGGTCTCAGAATTGGAATGGGAAGGAGTTGGATATCACATCTCAAGCTATAGGAAGAGTCTCAGGATTGGAATGGGAAGGAGTTTGATATCACATCTCATGCCATAGTATGGTTCTCAGGTTTGATAGAAGCATTGGGATATCACATCTCATGCTATTGGAAGGGTATCAGTATTGGATTTGGAAGGAGTTGGATATCCCATCTCATGCTATAGGAAGGGTCTCAGGTTGGAATGGGAAGGAGTTGGATATCACATTTCATGTTATAGGAAGGGTCTCAGGATTGGAATGGGAAGGACTTGGATATCATATCTCATGCTATAGGAAGGCTCTCAGGTTTGGAAGGAGAAGGAGTTGGATATCACATTTCATGTTAGAGGAAGGATCTCAGGTTTGGTATTAGAGGCCTTGAGATATCACATCTCATGCTATAGGAAGGGTCTCAGGTTGGAATGGGAAGGAGTTGGATATCACATTTCATGTTATAGGAAGGGTCTCAGGATTGGAATGGGAAGGAGTTGGATATCACATCTCAAGCTTTAGGTGGGTCTCAGGTTTGGTATAAGCATTGAGATAGCACATCTCATGCTATAGGAAGGGTCTCAGGATTGGAATGGGAAGGAGTTGGATATCACATCTCATGTTATAGGAAAGATCTCAGGTTTGGGATTAGAAGCATTGAGACATCACATCTCATGTTATAGGAAGGGTCTCAGGATTGGAATGGGAAGAAGTTGGATATCACATCTCATGCTATTGAAAGTGTTAAGACGGATTTCTGAACTCTGTCCTGGTGGCGCAGAAGTTCAGAAGGCCAACCTAATTACTTGGAACAGGGTAACCTCTGGACAAGCCAGACCAATCAAGGTAGCGATCGCGGCGGTCAAGACTAGGTCTCAAGAGGGGTGAGGGTGACTGAAAGCCCGCAATGAGCACACAAAGCACGAGCGCTTACAAACTACTCCAAACAGTTGTTTATATCAAAAATAGATACACATTTATTATAAGGCCTTGAAACTAATAACCACAGTAAAAGCAGCAATATACAACGATATTAAACCAACACATACACTATCCACCCAATATATATACAGAATACACAGTTTCACAGCATTAGCAGCACGAAATATGTTATCCACCTGCAGGGGAAGGAAAACAGGCAGTGCGAACCAATGCGTGTGGTATGTCCGCCTTCTGAGGCCCCTAACTAGATGGTAGTCCAATCCCTACGAAGAGTGGAGCCTAGCGCTCAAAAGTACCTGCACACGCCGGTGCCAATGGGCAGAAGGTGAAGCTCTTCGGAGGACGTTGGACAGCTCTGTAGGGTGCCCTAATGAAGGAGAACACGGTCCGCGACTCTAGCGCAGCCTCCACTGTGAGGCAGAAGTAGGGCGCGAGTACGGACAAGGGGAGCTGTATTTACAGCGGGGAAAAGCAAGGGGCACTGCAGGAGGGCGACCAGATCCTAGCTAATCTACTCACCGGTCCCCGAAGCAAGCAGGCCCGAGCTTCTCCTCGATAGATGCAGCTTCTGGCAGGTTCTGAAGAGCAGGGAACGTCTCGTCGTCGTGCAGAGTAAAAAGACGTCCCGATCGAAGAATCCTGCACAGTTTTGTCGCCACGGCAGGGCAACGGAACGGCCGGGTGTATTCAAGCCAAGCGAGCACCGTTCACCTCTAGCTTAGGGTTGCTAAGCAAACGAAGCGTGTGAGCGTGCCCCGGACTCAGAATACCACCCAACCTGTCGGCGATTACAGAGCAGGACTCCTTAGTAAGCTGGTCAGTCAACTGGATGGCCCAGAGACACTTCCGAAGGCTTACTGCAGGAGTTGATGAAGGTGCCGGGAATAGCTGGTCCTGCTATTCCAATAGGTCGAAGCGCCAGTACAGGCCTTCTTGTTCGATCTTAGGTGGAAAGGGCTTCACCGGACGACAGCAATGAGGAGCAGAAGTTCTTCAGGGGGTCACCAGCGATTCCTCGGTCCAGCCTCGTGTTCGCAGGATACTTGGCTCCTGTATCCCTGGGTTCGTAAGAACTCAGGAGATCGACATGGTAGTGGTGTTTCCAGCTCCCTCTTATCCACGGTTCCCTTCGCGCCAAAACGGAGGGGAGCCAATGGGAGATCCGCTCATCAACACACATACCATACGTGGACCAATCACGGACCACAGTGGTCCCAGGCATTCACACCACCCTAGACTCTCTGGCACCCAGGATGTGTATTGGGACCAGACAGCCCAGCCCACATCCTGGGGGCACTCAAACGACATGTAGAAGCCCGCGAAAGCAACCGTGTTTCGCGGGAAACTACATGCCCAAATAAGGAAGGCCCCGGGTCGCCTGACCCGGGGGAAGGTAAAGGGAGCAAGACGGACAGTGGACGAGACAAAGGAGCCTCGTGGTCCGGCCATTTTGGGTAGCCGGGCCACCCTTTTGTGTTCGCGGCAAAAAGGTGCTCAGAACGGCAAAAGGAGCTCAAAATAAACCAAATGATCGCTGCCACCAGCCCAGTCCCTGAATGACTTGCACCGATCCAAAAACCATCCTACAAGAGTGTCTAGGGTCTGTAGAAGGCTAGAGACCCAAGAGAGCTGTAACTTAGCTTACAGTGCCCTCTTGTGTCGTGTTGCACTAAAATGGCGACACGGTAAAAGAAACTACGGGAAACAGCGTTCCCCGGTACTGACTGTCTTAAGGGCATGTCAGTTTCCCCGTAAGAAAGGAGCGAAAGCCCAGAGAAGTGCGGCAGAAGGCTGTACTTCTCTGGCAAAGTCAACAACAAGGTTAAAAACAATAGCAAAAAGTTTAGGGGTTGTCACATGGAAGGAAAGTTCCCTACAATAACGAAATCTTTCCTAACACTCGCCCCTCCCAGACTATGGACAGGGGGAACTAATCCACCCCTGGATGAGTCTCTTGTTCAGGTCGGTAAAACATTCTGGACAACCCATCAGCATTGCTATGTTGGACACCTGGCCTATGCTCAATAGTGAAGTCGAAGCCTTGTAGACTTATGGACCACCTAAGCAACTTTGGATTCTCCCCCTTCATGTTCATTAGCCACTTTAACGGCTTATGGTCAGTCTGCACAGTGAAGTGGGTCCCATAGAGGTAGGGCCGCAGCTTCCTTAGGGCCCACACAACAGAGAAACATTCTTTCTCTACCGTGGACCATCTGAGCTCTCTGTCCTTAAGCTGGCGACTAATAAAACCGATAGGGTGTTCCTTACCCTTCTCATCTACTTGTGATAGTACAGCTCCTATCCCAGTGTCAGAGGCATCCGTCTGCACGATAAAAGGTCTTTGATAATCAGGGGCCCTGAGCACAGGGGCCTGGCACAAGGAGTCTTTCAAGCCATTGAAGGCCTTCTCACACTCGTCAGTCCAAGTTACCTTCTTGGGTTTCTTCGGAGTTGTGAGGGCAGTCAGAGGAGCAGCTATGGTGCCATAGTCTGCTACAAAATTGCGGTAATAACCCGTGAGTCCTAAGAAGGCTCTCACTTGGGTTTGCGTAGTGGGGGTAGGCCAGTCTTGTACTGCTTGTACTTTACTGAGTAGAGGCTGTCTCCTCCCTCCAACTACTTCATGTCCAAGGTAAACCACTGAGCCTTGTCCATTTTGGTGAGGGGCCACTCGGACACCCTCAAAAGAGCTAACTGAAGGACTGCTTGGGAACAGGTCGGGGAGAGGTTCAGACTCCTCTTCCCCAACATCTGAAGCCAGTAGCAGTGCTGCGATTTCGACGCTTGGGCCGAAAGCCTTCAGCCTATTCACGTGAAACACTTTTGGAGCCTGTCCAGGCCTTCCAAGGTCCACTGAATAGCTAACCTCACCCAGGGGCTCCACCACTGGGCAAGGGCCTGACCATTTGTCCTGTAAAGCTCGAGGCCTTATGAGATTCATGATCAGGACTTGCTGACCAAGTGTAAAGTTGATGAGGGAAGCTTTCTGGTCGTACCAATGTTTCACCAGCGCTTGCCCTGCCTTCAATTTATCACTGGCCAAGCCCATCAGAAGTACCATCCGTTTTCTGAGCCCTAGCACATAATCAACTACATTGGTAGTAACAGGGGGAGTGGGCATCTCCCATCCCTCCTTGACAATGGCTAAGGGTCCCCGTACGGGATGACCGAACAGAAGTTCGAAGGGGCTGAAGCCAACACCCTCCTGTGGTACCTCTCGGTAGGCAAACAGTAAGCATGAAACAAGAAGATCCCATTTTCTTCTCTGAGGCTCCTCCAGAGCCCCAATCATGCTCATTAACGTCCTGTTGAGACGCCCCCCCAGACCATTGGTCTGGGGGCGGTATGCAGAAGAGAACCTGTAGGTGTCCCCACATTCTTTCCACATAGCCTGTCTATACTTCGACATAAAGTTGCTGCCATGATCCGACACAACTTCTTTAGGTAAGCCAACCCTAGTAAACATGCCGAGTAAAGCTTCTGCAACTGGCTTGGCAGTTACAGTTGTCAATGGGACGGCCTCAGGATACCTGGTTGCATGGTCGACCAGCACCAGGATAAACCTATTGCCTGAGGATGTTTGCGGGTCAAGGGGACCAACCATGTCGATCCCTACCCTTTCAAATGGTACCCCCACAACTGGGAGCGGTACCAACGGAGCTTGGATTGTCGCGCCAACCTTACCAGACAACTGGCAGGCGGCACAACTCCTGCAGTGACTTTCTACTTGCTCCCCCATCTTGGGCCAGTAGAAGTGCATGGATAACCTTTGCGTGGTCCTCCTCATACCAAGGTGACCAGCAAGGTGAACGACATGCGCCAACTGCAGGAGGAAGGGCCTAACAGCAAGGGAAACCACCAACCTCCTATGGTCTCCTTCTGTAGACTCTGTGGGCTCACTATACAGGAGTCCACCTTCCTGGTAAATCCTTTGCAACCCAGGAGGTTCACCCTCAAGCTGGGAGCAGGCCTGTCTCCTTAGGCCTTCCAGAGATGGGCACTCACGTTGGCCCTTACTGAAGTCGTCCCTATCAGGACCTCCTTCAACTAACAAGTCTTTTAGTTCAGGATGGTCGTTGGGGTCGAACACTTCAGGCATCGCCACCTCCTCGTCAGGCTCGGGCGATTGACCAACTCCCTCCACCGCAGTGGTAGGCGAGCTCGGGGGAATATTCTCTTTCCCTCGTCTTGACTTGTAGACTCCTTTCGCCTTGGGTTTCCCCTTCGGCTGGGGCGGCGTATTGGACTTGGCCAATGCTGCCCGTGCTTGAGACCGTGTGTAGGGTCTTTCGGCAGTGTCTCCTACGAGCCCTAGAGCTCTGAGATCATTGCCCAACAAGACCTTTCCCGGGACGTTTCTCTGAATGCTCACTGGAATCCTAACTGCTGTACCATTTAAAGTTAGATTAACAGGGATCACGGGAAACATACGGAGGGGGCCGTCAGCCAACTTAGTGGGCATCAGAGGAGCTCTGGCAACTTCCTCTGAGTCTACCAAGGTAGAATCCACTACAGTTCGACTGCACCCACTATCCCTAAGAGCTGGAGTATCCACTCCATTGATCAGCACACTGTCTTTAAAGTAGTGCTTGGTATTATCCGGAATCCTAGCATACGCCTCTGCGACTTTAGGCTCCCAGGAACCCAGGGACACTAAAACTACCTCAGCCTCTATTCCGCTGGGAAATGAGTCTGAGGAGAAGGATGCTCCTGTAATCTCTTCTTCCTCGTAGGAGGAGAAGGCCAGATTAGCGGAGTGGACCCCCAGAGGTCTAACCTTACACCGGGGATCCCCCTTCACATGGTCAGTTGCTCCACAAGAAAAACAAGCCCCATTGGGTCTGTTTACGTAGGGAGGCTTATTATAACCAGAGTTCTGTTTCGGAGGCGAACCTCCGCTACCCTGTGAGTTCTCGTATGGCTTACCCTTATTTTTCTTTTTGTGGCCCTTATGGGAAGAAGATTTAGCAGATTCCCCACCCTCCATATCTTTGGACTTTTTCCCTTCCTCCTGCTTACCAGGATGAGTTTTGTCCTTATGGGACACTCGATGTGACACCCATAAGTCTGCTGCAATGGCCAGCTTCTTAGGATCTATCTCCTTCGAATCGGCCAAATGCTGCTTAAGCTCCGGGGAAGAAGAAGCAAAAATGTGTTCCAGCATGACCAGATTGATCATGCCTTCGAAGGTAGAAACCTTATAACCTTCAACCCAGCCAGTCAAGTTTTTCAGGGACTCAGCTACATACGACACCCAAGTACCACCTTCCTTTTTCTTATACTCTCTAAACCTTTTCAAATATTGGGTCGGAGTCTTCCCAAACTTTAAAATGAGAGTCTGCTTCAACATTGCAAAATCAGCGCGCTCAGCCTTCGACATTTCCATAATGGCACTGCAACCAGAATGGGGCAGTCTGCTGAGTAACCATGCAATCTTATCCGCATTATCAACCTCTTGAACCTCGCATGCATACTCAAACGCATTTAACCAGTCCATAATGTCATTTCGTTCCTCATACACACTGAGCAGATCTTTTGGAAACCGTGGATGAGAGGAAGCCCCAGAACCATGTCCAGGACCCTTGGACCCATTTGCGAACTGAAGCTTGGCCAGTTCCAACTGGTGATCCCTGTCTTTTTGTTTTTCTGCCTGGTCGATTTTCAGTTTGGCTATGCTGAATTCAAGCTCCTGCTGCCTAAACCGCAGCTCTTGCTTCTTGAATTCAAGCATAGCCTCCCCATCAACACTGGCAGAGGAAACGTTAGACATTACATCCTCCCTGTCCTCGTGGTCGTGATGGATCAGTGCAGCGGCAGAACCGTCGGTTCTGCCAGTGAGAGCAGCCCCACCACCTTCTGCACTGTCCTCGGAAGTTATAGCGTCAAGCTGCGCTTCTTGCCACGCCACGATTCTCTGGATCATTTCCAATTTAGTGCCTTGAGAGGAAACCCCTCTCTCCGCACACATCTTCTTCAATGTTTCAGATTTCGAAGCATTTAAGGTTAATAAAGTATTCGTTTCCATACTGTTGATAGGACTATGGCCTTTTTAACGTTATATTCAATACTTTACTGCGTGTCCTGGTTGGAATAACCTGAAAACGCCTTAGCTCGTGCGCAACACTGGATACCTTCAGTCGTATCCCACCGCTGTACACCAATTTGTTAAGACGGATTTCTGAACTCTGTCCTGGTGGCGCAGAAGTTCAGAAGGCCAACCTAATTACTTGGAACAGGGTAACCTCTGGACAAGCCAGACCAATCAAGGTAGCGATCGCGGCGGTCAAGACTAGGTCTCAAGAGGGGTGAGGGTGACTGAAAGCCCGCAATGAGCACACAAAGCACGAGCGCTTACAAACTACTCCAAACAGTTGTTTATATCAAAAATAGATACACATTTATTATAAGGCCTTGAAACTAATAACCACAGTAAAAGCAGCAATATACAACGATATTAAACCAACACATACACTATCCACCCAATATATATACAGAATACACAGTTTCACAGCATTAGCAGCACGAAATATGTTATCCACCTGCAGGGGAAGGAAAACAGGCAGTGCGAACCAATGCGTGTGGTATGTCCGCCTTCTGAGGCCCCTAACTAGATGGTAGTCCAATCCCTACGAAGAGTGGAGCCTAGCGCTCAAAAGTACCTGCACACGCCGGTGCCAATGGGCAGAAGGTGAAGCTCTTCGGAGGACGTTGGACAGCTCTGTAGGGTGCCCTAATGAAGGAGAACACGGTCCGCGACTCTAGCGCAGCCTCCACTGTGAGGCAGAAGTAGGGCGCGAGTACGGACAAGGGGAGCTGTATTTACAGCGGGGAAAAGCAAGGGGCACTGCAGGAGGGCGACCAGATCCTAGCTAATCTACTCACCGGTCCCCGAAGCAAGCAGGCCCGAGCTTCTCCTCGATAGATGCAGCTTCTGGCAGGTTCTGAAGAGCAGGGAACGTCTCGTCGTCGTGCAGAGTAAAAAGACGTCCCGATCGAAGAATCCTGCACAGTTTTGTCGCCACGGCAGGGCAACGGAACGGCCGGGTGTATTCAAGCCAAGCGAGCACCGTTCACCTCTAGCTTAGGGTTGCTAAGCAAACGAAGCGTGTGAGCGTGCCCCGGACTCAGAATACCACCCAACCTGTCGGCGATTACAGAGCAGGACTCCTTAGTAAGCTGGTCAGTCAACTGGATGGCCCAGAGACACTTCCGAAGGCTTACTGCAGGAGTTGATGAAGGTGCCGGGAATAGCTGGTCCTGCTATTCCAATAGGTCGAAGCGCCAGTACAGGCCTTCTTGTTCGATCTTAGGTGGAAAGGGCTTCACCGGACGACAGCAATGAGGAGCAGAAGTTCTTCAGGGGGTCACCAGCGATTCCTCGGTCCAGCCTCGTGTTCGCAGGATACTTGGCTCCTGTATCCCTGGGTTCGTAAGAACTCAGGAGATCGACATGGTAGTGGTGTTTCCAGCTCCCTCTTATCCACGGTTCCCTTCGCGCCAAAACGGAGGGGAGCCAATGGGAGATCCGCTCATCAACACACATACCATACGTGGACCAATCACGGACCACAGTGGTCCCAGGCATTCACACCACCCTAGACTCTCTGGCACCCAGGATGTGTATTGGGACCAGACAGCCCAGCCCACATCCTGGGGCACTCAAACGACATGTAGAAGCCCGCGAAAGCAACCGTGTTTCGCGGGAAACTACATGCCCAAATAAGGAAGGCCCCGGGTCGCCTGACCCGGGGGAAGGTAAAGGGAGCAAGACGGACAGTGGACGAGACAAAGGAGCCTCGTGGTCCGGCCATTTTGGGTAGCCGGGCCACCCTTTTGTGTTCGCGGCAAAAAGGTGCTCAGAACGGCAAAAGGAGCTCAAAATAAACCAAATGATCGCTGCCACCAGCCCAGTCCCTGAATGACTTGCACCGATCCAAAAACCATCCTACAAGAGTGTCTAGGGTCTGTAGAAGGCTAGAGACCCAAGAGAGCTGTAACTTAGCTTACAGTGCCCTCTTGTGTCGTGTTGCACTAAAATGGCGACACAGTAAAAGAAACTACGGGAAACAGCGTTCCCCGGTACTGACTGTCTTAAGGGCATGTCAGTTTCCCCGTAAGAAAGGAGCGAAAGCCCAGAGAAGTGCGGCAGAAGGCTGTACTTCTCTGGCAAAGTCAACAACAAGGTTAAAAACAATAGCAAAAAGTTTAGGGGTTGTCACATGGAAGGAAAGTTCCCTACAATAACGAAATCTTTCCTAACAGAAAGGGTCTCAGGTTTGCAAGGGGAAAGAATTGTATATCCAATCTCATGTTATAGGACTGGTCTCAGGTTTGGTATTAGAAGCATTGAGATATCACATCGCATGCTGTAGGAAGGTTCTCAGGTTTGGAATGGGGAGGAATTGGATATCACATCTCATGTCATAGGAAGGATCTCAGGTTTGGTATTAGAAGCATTGAGATATCACATCTCATGCTATAGGAATGGTCTCAGGATTGGAATGGGAAGGAGTTGGATATTACATTCCTGCTATAGGAAGGGTCTCATGTTTGGAATGGGAATGTGTTGGATATCACATATGCTATAGGAAGGGTCTCAGGTTTGGAACGGGAAGGAGTTGGATATCACATCTCATGTTATAGGAAGGGTCTCAGGTTTGGTATAAGCATTGAGATATCACATCTCTGCTATCGGAAGTGTCTCAGGATTGGAATGGGAAGGTGTTGGATATCCCATCTCATGTTATAGGACGGGTCTCAGGTTTGTTATTAGAATCATTGAGATATCATATTGCATGCTGTAGGAAGGGTCTAAGGATTGGAATGGGAAGGAGTTGGATATCCCATCTCATGTTATAGGAAGAGTCTCAAGTTTGGTATTAGAAGCATTTAGATATCACATCTCATGCTATAGGAAGTGTCTCAGGATTGGAATGGGAAGGAGTTGGATATCACATTTCATGTTAGAGGAAGGATCTCAGGTTTGGTATTAGAGGCATTGAGATATCACATCTCATGCTATAGGAAGGGTCTCAGGATTGGAATGGGAAGGAGTTGGATATCACATCTCATGCTATAGGAAGGGTCTCAGGTTTGGTATAAGCATTGAGATATCACATCTCATGCTATAGGAAGGGTCTCAGGATTGGAATGGGAAGGAGTTGGATATCACATCTCATGGTATAGGAAGGATCTCAGGTTTGGTATTAGAAGCATTGAGACATCACATCTCATGCTATCGGAAGGGTCTCAGGATTGGAATGGGAAGGACTTGGATATCACATCTCATGCTATAGGGAGGGTCTCAAGTTTGATATTAGAAGCATAGAGATATCATATCTCATGCTATAGGAAGGGTCTCAGGATTGGAATGGGAAGGAGTTGGATATCACATCTCATGCTATAGGAAGGGTCTCAGGTTTGGTATAAGCAGTGAGATATCACATCTCATGCTATAGGAAGTGTCTCAGGATTGGAATGGGAAGGAGTTGGATATCACATCTCATGTTATAGGAAGGATCTCAGGTTTGGTATAAGCATTGAGATATCACATCTCTACTATCGGAAGGGTCTCAGGATTGGAATGGGAAGGAGTTGGATATTCCCATCTCATGTTATAGGAAGGGTCTCAGGTTTGGTATTAGAAGCATTGAGATATCACATCTCATGCTATAGAAAGGGTCTCAGGATTGGAATGGGAAGGACTTGGATATCACATCTCATGCTATAAGGAGGGTCTCAAGTTTGATATTAGAAGCATTGAGATATCACATCTCATGATATCGGAAGGGTCTCAAGGATGGAATGGGAAGGAGTTGGATATCACATCTCATGATAAAGGAAGTGTCTAAGGTTTGGAAGGGGAAGGAGTTTGATATCACATCTCATGCCATAGTATGGGTCTCAGGTTTGGTAGAAGCATTGGGATATCACATCTCATGCTATCGGAAGGGTATCAGGATTGGATTTGGAAGGAGTTGGATATCCCATCTCATGCTATAGGAAGCGTCTCAGGTTGGAATGGGAAGGAGTTGGATATCACATCTCATGTTATAGGAAGGGTCTCAGGATTGGAATTAGAAGGACTTGGATATCACATCTCATGCTATAGGAAGGCTCTCAGGTTTGGAAGGGGAAAGAGTTGGATATCACATTTCATGTTAGAGGTAGGATCTCAGGTTTGGTATTAGAGGCATTGAGATATCACATCTCATGCTATCAGAAGAGTCTCAGGATTGGAATGGGAAGGAGTTGGATATCACATCTCATGCTAAAGGGAGGGTCTCAGGTTTGGAAGGGGAAGGATTTGGATATCACATCTCATGTTATAGGAAGGATCTCAGGTTTGGTATTAGAAGCATTGAGATATCACATCTCATGCTATCGGAAGGATCTCAGGTTTGGTATAGAAGCATTGAGATATCACATCTCATGCTATCAGAAGGTTCTCAGGATTGGAATGGGAAGGAGTTGGATATCACATCTCATGCTAAAGGGAGGGTCTCAGGTTTGGAAGGGGAAGGATTTGGATATCATATCTCATGTTATCAGAAGGATCTCAGGTTTGGTATTAGAAGTATTGAGATATCACATCTCATGCTATAGGAAGGGTCTCAGGATTGGAATGGGAAGGAGCTGGATATCACATCTCATGCTAAAGGAAGGGTCTCAGGTTTGGAACGGGAAGGAGTTGGATATCACATCTCATGTTATAGGAAGGGTCTCAGGTTTGGTATAAGCATTGAGATATCACATCTCTGCTATCGGAAGTGTCTCAGTATTGGAATGGGAAGGACTTGGATATCACATCTCATGCTATAGATAGGCTCTCAGGTTTGGAAAGGGAAGGAGTTGGATATCACATTTCATGTTAGAGGAAGGATCTCAGGTTTGGTATTAGAGGCATTGAGATATCAGATCTCAGGCTATAGGAAGGGTCTCAGGATTGGAATGGGAAGGAGTTGGATATCACATCTCATGCTATAGGAAGGGTCTCAGGTTTGGTATAAGCAGTGAGATATCACATCTCATGCTATAGGAAGTGTCTCAGGATTGGAATGGGAAGGAGTTGGATATCACATCTCATGTTATAGGAAGGATCTCAGGTTTGGTATAAGCATTGAGATATCACATCTCTACTATCGGAAGGGTCTCAGGATTGGAATGGGAAGGAGTTGGATATTCCCATCTCATGTTATAGGAAGGGTCTCAGGTTTGGTATTAGAAGCATTGAGATATCACATCTCATGGTATAGAAAGGGTCTCAGGATTGGAATGGGAAGGACTTGGATATCACATCTCATGCTATAAGGAGGGTCTCAAGTTTGATATTAGAAGCATTGAGATATCACATCTCATGATATCGGAAGGGTCTCAAGGATGGAATGGGAAGGAGTTGGATATCACATCTCATGATAAAGGAAGTGTCTAAGGTTTGGAAGGGGAAGGAGTTTGATATCACATCTCATGCCATAGTATGGGTCTCAGGTTTGGTAGAAGCATTGGGATATCACATCTCATGCTATCGGAAGGGTATCAGGATTGGATTTGGAAGGAGTTGGATATCCCATCTCATGCTATAGGAAGGGTCTCAGGTTGGAATGGGAAGGAGTTGGATATCACATCTCATGTTATAGGAAGGGTCTCAGGATTGGAATTAGAAGGACTTGGATATCACATCTCATGCTATAGGAAGGCTCTCAGGTTTGGAAGGGGAAAGAGTTGGATATCACATTTCATGTTAGAGGTAGGATCTCAGGTTTGGTATTAGAGGCATTGAGATATCACATCTCATGCTATCAGAAGAGTCTCAGGATTGGAATGGGAAGGAGTTGGATATCACATCTCATGCTAAAGGGAGGGTCTCAGGTTTGGAAGGGGAAGGATTTGGATATCACATCTCATGTTATAGGAAGGATCTCAGGTTTGGTATTAGAAGCATTGAGATATCACATCTCATGCTATCGGAAGGATCTCAGGTTTGGTATAGAAGCATTGAGATATCACATCTCATGCTATCAGAAGGTTCTCAGGATTGGAATGGGAAGGAGTTGGATATCACATCTCATGCTAAAGGGAGGGTCTCAGGTTTGGAAGGGGAAGGATTTGGATATCATATCTCATGTTATCAGAAGGATCTCAGGTTTGGTATTAGAAGTATTGAGATATCACATCTCATGCTATACGAAGGGTCTCAGGATTGGAATGGGAAGGAGCTGGATATCACATCTCATGCTAAAGGAAGGGTCTCAGGTTTGGAACGGGAAGGAGTTGGATATCACATCTCATGTTATAGGAAGGGTCTCAGGTTTGGTATAAGCATTGAGATATCACATCTCTGCTATCGGAAGTGTCTCAGTATTGGAATGGGAAGGACTTGGATATCACATCTCATGCTATAGATAGGCTCTCAGGTTTGGAAAGGGAAGGAGTTGGATATCACATTTCATGTTAGAGGAAGGATCTCAGGTTTGGTATTAGAGGCATTGAGATATCAGATCTCAGGCTATAGGAAGGGTCTCAGGATTGGAATGGGAAGGAGTTGGATATCACATCTCATGCTAGAGGAAGGGTCTCAGGTTTGGTATAAGCATTGAGATATCACATCTCGTGCTATAGGAAGGGTCTCAGGATTGGAATGGGAAGGAGTTGTATATGACATCTCATGCCGTAGGAAGGGTCTCAGGTTTGGCATAAGCATTGAGATATCACATCTCTGCTATCGAAAGGGTCTTAGGATTGGAATGGGAAGGAGTTGGATATCCCTTCTCATGCTATAGGAAGGGTCTCAGGTTTGGTATAAGCATTGAGATATCACATCTCTGCTATCGGAAGGGTCTCAGGATTGGATTGGGAAGGAGTTGGATATCCCTTCTCATGCTATAGGAAGGGTCTCAGGATTGGAATGGGAAGGATTTGGATATCACATCTCTTGCTATAGGAAGGGTCTCAGGATTGGAATGGGTAGGAGTTGGATATTACTTTCTTGCTATAGGAAGGGTCTCATGTTTGGAATGGGAAGGAGTTGGATATCACATATGCTATAGTTAGTGTCTCAGGTTTGGAACGGGAAGGAGTTGGATATCACATCTCATGTTACAGGAAGGGTCTCAGGTTTGGTATAAGCATTGAGATATCACATCTCTGCTATCGGAAGTGGCTCAGGATTGGAATGGGAAGGAGTTGGATATCCCATCTCATGTTATAGGACGAGTCTCTGGTTTGGTATTAGAATCATTGAGATATCACATCGCATGCTGTAGGAAGGGTCTAAGGATTGGAATGGGATGGACTTGGATATCACATCTCATGCTATAGCTAGGCTCTTCGGTTTGGAAAGGGAAGGAGTTGGATATCACATTTCATGTTAGAGGAAGGATCTCAGGTTTGGTATTAGAAGCATTGAGATATCACATCTCATGCTATAGGAAGGGTCTCAGGATTGGAATGGGAAGGAGCTGGATATCACATCTCATGCTAAAGGAAGGGTCTCAGGTTTGGAACGGGAAGGATTTGGATATCACATCTCATGTTATAGGAAGGGTCTCAGGTTTGGTATAAGCATTGAGATATCACATCTCTGCTATCGGAAGTGTCTCAGGATTGGAATGGGAAGGAGTTGGATATCCCATCTCATGTTATAGGACGGGTCTCAGGTTTGTTATTAGAATCATTGAGATATCATATTGCATGCTGTAGGAAAGGTCTAAGGGTTGGAATGGGAAGGACTTGGATATCACATCTCATGCTATAGATAGGCTCCTAGGTTTGGAAAGGGAAGGAGTTGGATATCACATTTCATGTTAGAGGAAGGATCTCAGGTTTGGTATTAGAAGCATTGAGATATCACATCTCATGCTATAGGAAGGGTCTCAGGATTGGAATGGGAAGTAGTTGGATATCACATCTCATGCTATAGGAAGGGTCTCAGGTTTGGTATAAGCATTGAGATATCACATCTCATGCTATAGGACGGGTCTCAGGATTGGAATGGAAGGAGTTGGATATCACATCTCATGTTATAGTAAGGATCTCAGGTTTGGTATTAGAAGCATTGAGACATCACATCTCATGCTGTAGGAAGGGTCTCAGGGTTGGAATGGGAAGGAGTTGGATATCACATCTCATCCAATAGGAAGGGTCTCAGGTTTGGAATGGGAAGGAATTGGATATCACATCTCATGTTATAGGCAGGATCTCAGGTTTGGTATTAGAAGCATTGAGATATCACATCTCATGCTATAGGAAGGGTCTCAGGATTGGAATGTGAAGGATTTGGATATCACATCTCATGCCATAGGAAGGGTCTCAGGTTTGGTATAAGCATTGAGATATCACATCTCTGCTATCGGAAGGGTCTCAGGATTGGATTGGGAAGGAGTTGGATATCCCTTCTCATGCTATAGGAAGTGTCTCAGGTTGGAATGGTAAGGAGTTGGATATCACATCTCATGTTATAGGAAGGGTCTCAGGATTGGAATGGGAAGGATTTGGATATCACATCTCTTGCTATAGGAAGGGTCTCAGGATTGGAATGGGTAGGAGTTGGATATTACTTTCTTGCTATAGGAAGGGTCTCATGTTTGGAATGGGAAGGAGTTGGATATCACATATGCTATAGTTAGTGTCTCAGGTTTGGAACGGGAAGGAGTTGGATATCACATCTCATGTTATAGGAAGGGTCTCAGGTTTGGTATAAGCATTGAGATATCACATCTCTGCTATCGGAAGCGGCTCAGGATTGGAATGGGAAGGAGTTGGATATCCCATCTCATGTTATAGGAAGAGTCTCTGGTTTGGTATTAGAATCATTGAGATATCACATCGCATGCTGTTGGAAGGGTCTAAGGATTGGAATGGGATGGACTTGGACATCACATCTCATGCTATAGGTAGGCTCTCAGGTTTGGTATAAGCATTGAGGTATCACATCTCATGCTATAGGAAGGGTCTCAGGATTGGAATGGGAAGGATTTGGATATCACATCTCATGCTATAGGAAGGGTCTCAGATTTGGTATAAGCATTGAGATATCACATCTCATGCTAAAGGAAGGGTCTCAGGTTTGGAAAGGGAAGGAGTTGGATATCACATCTCATGCTATAGGAAGGGTCTCAGGTTTGGTATAAGCATTGAGATATCACATCTCATGCTATAGGACGGGTCTCAGGATTGGAATGGAAGGAGTTGGATATCACATCTCATGTTATAGGAAGGATCTCAGGTTTGGTATTAGATGCATTGAGACATCACATCTCATGCTATAGGAAGGGTCTCAGGGTTGGAATGGGAAGGAGTTGGATATCACATCTCATCCAATAGGAAGGGTCTCAGGTTTGGAATGGGAAGGAATTGGATATCACATCTCATGTTATAGGAAGAATCTCAGGTTTGGTATTAGAAGCATTGAGATATCACATCTCATGCTATAGGAAGGGTCTCAGGATTGGAATGTGAAGGATTTGGATACCACATCTCATGCTAAAGGAAGGGTCTCAGGTTTGGTAGAAGCATTGAGATATCACGTTTCTGCTATTGGAAGGGTCTCAGGATTGGATTGGGAAGGAGTTGGATATCCCTTCTCATGCTATAGGAAGGGTCTCAGGATTTGAATGGGAAGGAGTTGGATATCACATCTCATGTTATAGGAAGGGTCTCAGGATTGGAATGGGAAGGATTTGGATATCACATCTCTTGCTATAGGAAGGGTCTCAGGATTGGAATGGGTAGGAATTGGATTTTACTTTCTTGCTATAGGAAGGGTCTCATTTTTGGAATGGGAAGCAGTTGGATATCACATATGCTATAGTTAGTGTCTCAGGTTTGGAACGGGAAGGAGTTGGATATCCCATCTCATGTTATAGGAAGAGTCTCTGGTTTGGTATTAGAATCATTGAGATATCACATCGCATGCTGTAGGAAGGGTCTAAGGATTGGAATGGGATGGACTTGGATATCACATCTCATGCTATAGGTAGGCTCTCAGGTTTGGTATAAGCATTGAGATATCACATCTCATGCTATAGGAAGGGTCTCAGGATTGGAATGGGAAGGAATTGGATATCACATCTCATGCTATAGGAAGGGTCTCAGATTTGGTATAAGCATTGAGATATCACATCTCATGCTAAAGAAAGGGTCTCAGGATTGGAATGGGAAGGAGTTGTATATGACATCTCAGGCCATAGGAAGGGTCTCAGGTTTGGTATAAGCATTGAGATATCACATCTCTGCTATCGGAAGGGTCTCAGGATTGGAATTGGAAGGACTTGGCTATCATATTATAGGATGTCCCGGGAGGATAGCACAGCGGCAGCGTGCGCGTCTTGGAAGCAAGACGACACAAAGCAACAACAGGTTCGATCCCCGGGTCCACGCTTAGAAACCTCTGAGTGTTTAAGCGCGTTATAAATACGTAACTAAGACAAAAAAAATCTGTGTTTCCTCTGTAACAGCGCCTCAATGCCTCATGGGCTGCAAGTGCGCTTAACAAATGCAAATAAAATAAATAAATAAAATATCTCATGCTATAGGAAGGCTCTCAGGTTTGGAAGGGGAAAGAGTTGGATATCACATTTCATGTTAGAGGAAGGATCTCAGGTTTGGTATTAGAGGCCTTGAGATATCACATCTCATGCTATAGGAAGGGTCTCAGGATTGGAATGGGAAGGAGTTGGATATCACATCTCATGCTATAGGAAGGGTCTCAGATTTGGTATAAGCATTGAGATATCACATCTCATGCTATAGGAAGTGTCTCAGGATTGGAATGGGAAGGAGTTGGATATCACATCTCATGTTATAGGAAGGATCTCAGGTTTGGTATAAGCATTGAGATATCACATCTCTGCTATCGGAAGGGTCTCAGGATTGGAATGGGAAGGAGTTGGATATTCCCATCTCATGATATAGGAAGGGTCCCAGGATGGAATGGGAAGGAGTAGGATATCACATTTCATGTTATAGGAAGGGTCTCAGGATTGGAATGGGAAGGATTTGGATATCACATCTCATGCTATAGGAAGGCTCTCAGGATTGGAATGGGAAGGAGTTGGATATCACATCTCATGTTATAGGAAGGATCTCAGGTTTGGTATAAGCATTGAGATATCACATCTCTGCTATCGGAAGGGTCTCAGGATTGGAATGGGAAGGAGTTGGATATTCCCATCTCATGTTATAGGAAGGGTCTCAGGTTTGGTATTAGAAGCATTGAGATATCCCATCTCATGATATAGGAAGGGTCCCAGGATGGAATGGGAAGGAGTAGGATATCACATTTCATGTTATAGGAAGGGTCTCAGGATTGGAATGGGAAGGATTTGGATATCATATCTCATGCTATAGGAAGGTTCTCAGGTTTGGGAGGGGAAAGAGTTGGATATCACATTTCATGTTAGAGGAAGGATCTCAGGTTTGGTATTAGAGGCCTTGAGATATCACATCTCATGCTATAGGAAGGGTCTCAGGATTGGAATGGGAAGGAGTTGGATATCACATCTCATGTTATAGGAAAGATCTCAGGTTTGGTATTAGAAGCATTGAGACATCACATCTCATGTTATAGGAAGGGTCTCAGGATTGGAATGGGAAGAAGTTGGATATCACATCTCATGCTATAGGAAGGGTCTCAGGTTTGGTATAAGCATTGAGATATCACATCTCATGCTATAGGAAGGGTCTCAGGATTGGAATGGGAAGGAGTTGTATATGACATCTCATGCCATAGGAAGGGTCTCAGGTTTGGTATAAGCATTGAGATATCACATCACATGCTATAGGAAGGGTCTCAGGATTGGAATGGGAAGGACTTGGATATCACATCTCATGCTATAGGCAGGGTCTCAGGTTTGGAAAGGGAAGGAGATGGATATCACATTTCATGTTAGAGGTAGGATCTCAGGTTTGGAATTAGAGGCATTGAGATATCACATCTCATGCTATCAGAAGGGTCTCAGGATTGGAATGGGAAGGAGTTGGATATCACATCTCATGCTAAAGGGAGGGTCTCAGGTTTGGAAGGGGGAGGATTTGGAAATTACATCTCATGTTATAGGAAGGATCTCAGGTTTGGTATTAGAAGCATTGAGATATCACATCTCATGCTATCGGAAGTATCTCAGGTTTGGTATTAGAGGCATTGAGATATCACATCTCATGCTATCATAAGGGTCTCAGGATTGGAATGAGAAGGAGTTGGATATCACATCTCATGTTATAGGAAGGATCTCAGGTTTGGTATTAGAAGCATTGAGACATCACATCTCATGCTATAGGAAGGGTCTCAGGATTGGAATGGGAAGGAGTTGGATATCACATCTCATGCTATAGGAAGGGTCTCAGATTTGGTATAAGCATTGAGATATCACATCTCATGCTATAGGAAGGGTCTCAGGATTGGAATGGGAAGGAGTTGTATATGACATCTCAGGCCATAGGAAGGGTCTCAGGTTTGGTATAAGCATTGAGATATCACATCTCTGCTATCGGAAGGGTCTCAGGATTGGAATGGGAATGAGTTGGATATCCCATCTCATGTTATAGGAAGAGTCTCAGGTTTGGTATTAGAAGCATTGAGATATCCCATCTCATGCTATAGGAAGGGTCTCAGGTTGGAATGGGAAGGAGTTGGATATCACATTTCATGTTATAGGAAGGGTCTCAGGATTGGAATTGGAAGGACTTGGCTATCATATCTCATGCTATAGGAAGGCTCTCAGGTTTGGAAGGGGAAGGAGTTGGATATCACATTTCATGTTAGAGGAACGATCTCAGGTTTGGCATTAGAGGCCTTGAGATATCACATCTCATGCTATAGGAAGGGTCTCAGGATTGGAATGGGAAGGAGTTGGATATCACATCTCAAGCTAAAGGGACGGTCTCAGGTTTGGTATAAGCATTGTGATATCACATCTCATGCTATAGGAAGGGTCTCAGGATTGGAATGGGAAGGAGTTGGATATCACATCTCATGTTATAGGAAAGATCTCAGGTTTGGTATTAGAAGCATTGCGACATCACATCTCATGTTATAGGAAGGGTCTCAGGATTGGAATGGGAAGAAGTTGGATATCACATCTCATGCTATAAGAAGGGTCTCAGGTTTGGTATAAGCATTGAGATATCACATCTCATGCTATAGGAAGGGTCTCAGGTTTGGAATGGGAAGGACTTAGATATCACATATCATGCTATAGGACGGGTCTCAGTTTTGATATTAGAAGCATTGAGATATCACATCTCATGCTATCGGAAGTATCTCAGGATTGGAATGGGAAGGAGCTGGATATCACATCTCATGCTAAAGGAAGGGTCTCAGGTTTGGAACGGGAAGGAGTTGGATATCACATCTCATGTTATAGGAAGGGTCTCAGGTTTGGTATAAGCATTGAGATATCACATCTCTGCTATCGGAAGTGTCTCAGGATTGGAATGGGAAGGACTTGGATATCACATCTCATGCTATAGATAGGCTCTCAGGTTTGGAAAGGGAAGGAGTTGGATATCACATTTCATGTTAGAGGAAGGATCTCAGGTTTGGTATTAGAAGCATTGAGATATCACATCTCAGGCTATAGGAAGGGTCTCAGGATTGGAATGGGAAGGAGTTGGATATCACATCTCATGCTAAAGGAAGGGTCTCAGGATTGGAATGGGAAGGAGTTGGATATCACATCTCATGCTATAGGAAGGGTCTCAGGTTTGGTATAAGCATTGAGATATCACATCTCGTGCTATAGGAAGGGTCTCAGGATTGGAATGGGAAGGAGTTGTATATGACATCTCATGCTATAGACAGGGTCTCAGGTTTGGAAAGGGAAGGAGATGGATATCACATTTCATGTTAGAGGTAGGATCTCAGGTTTGGAATTAGAGGCATTGAGATATCACATCTCATGCTATCAGAAGGGTCTCAGGATTGGAATGGGAAGGAGTTGGATATCACATCTCATGCTAAAGGGAGGGTCTCAGGTTTGGAAGGGGAAGGATTTGGAAATCACATCTCATGTTATAGGAAGGATCTCAGGTTTGGTATTAGAATCATTGAGATATCACATCTCATGCTATCATAAGGGTCTCAGGATTGGAATCGGAAGGAGTTGGATATCACATCTCATGTTATAGGAAGGATCTCAGGTTTGGTATTAGAAGCATTGAGACATCACATCTCATGCTATAGGAAGGGTCTCAGGATTGGAATGGGAAGGAGTTGGATATCACATCTCATGCTATAGGAAGGGTCTCAGATTTGGTATAAGCATTGAGATATCACATCTCATGCTATAGGAAGGGTCTCAGGATTGGAATGGGAAGCAGTTGGATATCACATCTCAGGCCATAGGAAGGGTCTCAGGTTTGGTATAAGCATTGAGATATCACATCTCTGCTATCGGAAGGGTCTCAGGATTGGAATGGGAAGGAGTTGGATATCCCATCTCATGTTATAGGAAGAGTCTCAGGTTTGGTATTAGAAGCATTGAGATATCCCATCTCATGCTATAGGAAGGGTCTCAGGTTGGAATGGGAAGGAGTTGGATATCACATTTCATGTTATAGGAAGGGTCTCAGGATTGGAATTGGAAGGACTTGGCTATCATAGCTCATGCTATAGGAAGGCTCTCAGGTTTGGAAGGGGAAGGAGTTGGATATCACATTTCATGTTAGAGGAACGATCTCAGGTTTGGTATTAGAGGCCTTGAGATATCACATCTCATGCTATAGGAAGGGTCTCAGGATTGGAATGGGAAGGAGTTGGATATCACATCTCATGTTATAGGAAAGATCTCAGGTTTGGTATTAGAAGCATTGAGACATCACATCTCATGTTATAGGAATGGTCTCAGGATTGGAATGGGAAGAAGTTGGATATCACATCTCATGCTATAGGAAGGGTCTCAGGTTTGGTATAAGCATTGAGATATCACATCGCATGCTATAGGAAGGGTCTCAGGATTGGAATGGGAAGGAGTTGTATATGACATCTCATGCCATAGGAAGGGTCTCAGGTTTGGTATAAGCATTGAGATATCACATCACATGCTATAGGAAGGGTCTCAGGATTGTAATGGGAAGGACTTGGATATCACATCTCATGCTATAGGCAGGGTCTCAGGTTTGGAAAGGGAAGGAGATGGATATCACATTTCATGTTAGAGGTAGGATCTCAGGTTTGGTATTAGAGGCATTGAAATATCACATCTCATGCTATCAGAAGGGTCTCAGGATTGGAATGGGAAGGAGTTGGATATCACATCTCATGCTAAAGGGAGGGTCTCAGGTTTGGAAGGGGAAGGATTTGGAAATCACATCTCATGTTATAGGAAGGATCTCAGGTTTGGTATTAGAAGCATTGAGATATCACATCTCATGCTATCGGAAGTATCTCAGGTTTGTTATTAGAGGCATTGAGATATCACATCTCATGCTATCATAAGGGTCTCAGGATTGGAATGGGAAGGAGTTGGATATCACATCTCATGTTATAGGAAGGATCTCAGGTTTGGTATTAGAAGCATTGAGACATCACATCTCATGCTATAGGAAGGGTCTCAGGATTGGAATGGGAAGGAGTTGGATATCACATCTCATGCTATAGGAAGGGTCTCAGATTTGGTATAAGCATTGAGATATCACATCTCATGCTATAGGAAGGGTCTCAGGATTGGAATGGGAAGGAGTTGTATATGACATCTCAGGCCATAGGAAGGGTCTCAGGTTTGGTATAAGCATTGAGATATCACATCTCTGCTATCGGAAGGGTCACAGGATTGGAATGGGAAGGAGTTGGATATCCCATCTCATGTTATAGGAAGGGTCTCAGGTTTGGTATTAGAAGCATTGAGACATCACATCTCATGTTATAGGAAGGGTCTCAGGATTGGAATGGGAAGAAGTTGGATATCACATCTCATGCTATAGGAAGGGTCTCAGGTTTGGTATAAGCATTGAGATATCACATCTCATGCTATAGGAAGGGTCTCAGGATTGGAATGGGAAGGAATTGTATATGACATCTCATGCCATAGGAAGGGTCTCAGGTTTGGTATAAGCATTGAGATATCACATCACATGCTATAGGAAGGGTCTCAGGATTGGAATGGGAAGGACTTTTGATATCACATCTCATGCTATAGGCAGGGTCTCAGGTTTGGAAAGGGAAGGAGATGGATATCACATTTCATGTTAGAGGTAGGATCTCAGGTTTGGTATTAGAGGCATTGAAATATCACATCTCATGCTATCAGAAGGGTCTCAGGATTGGAATGGGAAGGAGTTGGATATCACATCTCATGCTAAAGGGAGTGTCTCAGGTTTGGAAGTGGAAGGATTTGGAAATCACATCTCATGTTATAGGAAGGATCTCAGGTTTGGTACTAGAAGCATTGAGATATCACATCTCATGCTATCAGAAGGATCTCAGGTTTGGTATTAGAAGCATTGAGACATCACATCTCATGCTATAGGAAGGGTCTCAGGATTGGAATGGGAAGGAGTTGGATATCACATCTCATGCTATAGGAAGGGTCTCGGATTTGGTACCAGAGACTCGTCCTATAACATGAGATGGGATATCCAACTCCTTCCCATTCCAATCCTGAGCCACTTCCGATAGCAGAGATGTGATATCTCAATGCTTATACCAAACCTGAGACCCTTCCTATAACATGAGATGTGATATCCAACTCCTTCCCGTTCCAAACCTGAGACACTAACTATAGCATATGTGATATCCAACTCCTTCCCATTCCAAACATGAGACCCTTCCTATAGCAAGAAAGTAATATCCAACTCCTACCCATTCCAATCCTGAGACCCTTCCTATAGCAAGAGATGTGATATCCAAATCCTTCCCATTCCAATCCTGAGACCCTTCCTATAACATGAGATGTGATATCCAACTCCTTCCCATTCCAACCTGAGACACTTCCTATAGCATGAGAAGGGATATCCAACTCCTTCCCAATCCAATCCTGAGACCCTTCCGATAGCAGAGATGTGATATCTCAATGCTTATACCAAACCTGAGACCCTTCCTATAGCATGAGAAGGGATATCCAACTCCTTCCCAATCCAATCCTGAGACCCTTCCGATAGCAGAGACGTGATATCTCAATGCTTCTACCAAACCTGAGACCCTTCCTTTAGCATGAGATGTGATATCCAAATCCTTCACATTCCAATCCTGAGACCCTTCCTATAGCATGAGAAGGGATATCTCAATGCTTCTAATACCAAACCTGAGATCCTTCCTATAACATGAGATGTGATATCCAATTCCTTCCCATTCCAATCCTGAGACCCTTCCGATAGCAGAGATGTGATATCTCAATGCTTATACCAATCCTGAGACCCTTCCTATAGCATGATATGTGATATCTCAATGCTTATACCAAACCTGAGAGCCTACCTATAGCATGAGATGTGATATCCAAGTCCATCCCATTCCAATCCTTAGACCCTTCCTACAGCATGCGATGTGATATCTCAATGATTCTAATACCAAACCAGAGACTCTTCCTATAACATGAGATGGGATATCCAACTCCTTCCCATTCCAATCCTGAGCCGCTTCCGATAGCAGAGATGTGATATCTCAATGCTTATACCAAACCTGAGACCCTTCCTATAACATGAGATGTGATATCCAACTCCTTCCCGTTCCAAACCTGAGACACTAACTATAGCATATGTGATATCCAACTCCTTCCCATTCCAAACATGAGACCCTTCCTATAGCAAGAAAGTAATATCCAACTCCTACCCATTCCAATCCTGAGACCCTTCCTATAGCAAGAGATGTGATATCCAAATCCTTCATATTCCAATCCTGAGACCCTTCCTATAACATGAGATGTGATATCCAACTCCTTCCCATTCCAACCTGAGACACTTCCTATAGCATGAGAAGGGATATCCAACTCCTTCCCAATCCAATCCTGAGACCCTTCCGATAGCAGAGATGTGATATCTCAATGCTTATACCAAACCTGAGACCCTTCCTATGGCATGATATGTGATATCCAACTCCTTGCCATTCAAATCCTAAAACCCTTCCTATAGCATGAGATGTGATATCTCTATGCTTATACCAAATCTGAGACCCTTCCTATAGCATGAGATGTGATATCCAATTCCTTCCCATTCCAATCCTGAGACCCTTCCTTTAGCATGAGATGTGATATCCAACTCCTTCCCGTTCCAAACCTGAGACCCTTCCTTTAGCATGAGATGTGATATCCAGCTCCTTCCCATTCCAATCCTGAGACACTTCCGATAGCATGAGATGTGATATCTCAATGCTTCTAATATCAAAACTGAGACCCTCCCTATAGCATGATATGTGATATCTAAGTCCTTCCCATTCCAATCCTGAGACCCTTCCTATAGCATGAGATGTGATATCTCAATGCTTCTACCAAACCTGAGACCCTTCCTTTAGCATGAGATGTGATATCCAACTCCTTCCCATTCCAATCCTGAGACCCTTCCTATAGCATGAGAGGTGATATCTCAATACTTCTAATACCAAACCTGAGATCCTTCCGATAACATGAGATGTGATATCTCAATACTTCTAATACCAAACCTGAGATCCATCCTATAACATGAGATGTGATATCCAAATCCTTCCCCTTCCAAACCTGAGACCCGCCCTTTAGCATGAGATGTGATATCCAACTCCTTCCCATTCCAATCCTGAGACCCTTCTGATAGCATAAGATATGATATCTCAATGCTTCTATACCAAACCTGAGATCCTTCCGATAGCATGAGATGTGATATCTCAATACTTCTAATACCAAACCTTAGATCCTTCCTATAACATGAGATGTGATATCCAAATCCTTATCTTCCAAACCTGAGACCCTCCCTTTAGCATGAGATGTGATATCCAACTCCTTCCCATTCCAATCCTGAGACCCTTCCTATAGCATGAGAAGGGATATCCAACTCCTTCCCAATCCAATCCTGAGACCCTTCCGATAGCAGAGACGTGATATCTCATTGCTTCTACCAAACCTGAGACCCTTCCTTTAGCATGAGATGTGATATCCAAATCCTTCACATTCCAATCCTGAGACCCTTCCTATAGCATGTGATGTGATATCTCAATGCTTCTAATACCAAACCTGAGATCCTTCCTATAACATGAGATGTGATATCCAATTCCTTCCCATTCCAAACCTGAGACCCTTCCTATTGGATGAGATGTGATATCCAACTCCTTCCCATTCCAACCCTGAGACCCTTCCTATAGCATGAGATGTGATGTCTCAATGCTTCTAATACCAAACCTGAGATCCTTCCTATAACATGAAATGTGATATCCAACTCCTTCCCTTTCCAAACCTAGGAGCCTATCTATAGCATGAGATGTGATATCCAAGTGCTTCCCATTCCAACCCTTAGACCCTTCCTACAGCATGCAATATGATATCTCAATGATTCTAATAACAAACCTGAGACCCGTCCTATAACATGAGATGGGATATCCAACTCCTTCCCATTCCAATCCTGAGACACTTCCGATAGCAGAGATGTGATATCTCAATGCTTATACCAAACCTGAGACCCTTCCTATAACATGAGATGTGATATCCAAATCCTTCCCGTTCCAAACCTGAGACCCTTCCTTTAGCATGAGATGTGATATCCAGCTCCTTCCCATTCCAATCCTGAGACCCTTCCTATAGCATGAGATGTGATATCTCAATGCTTCTAATACCAAACCTGAGATCCTTCCTCTAACATGAAATGTGATATCCAACTCCTTCCCTTTCCAAACCTAAGAGCCTATCTATAGCATGAGATGTGATATCCAAGTCCATCCCATTCCAATCCTTAGACCCTTCCTACAGCATGCGATGTGATATCTCAATGATTCTAATACCAAACCAGAGACTCGTCCTATAACATGAGATGGGATATCCAACTCCTTCCCATTCCAATCCTGAGCCACTTCCGATAGCAGAGATGTGATATCTCAATGCTTATACCAAACCTGAGACCCTTCCTATAACATGAGATGTGATATCCAACTCCTTCCCGTTCCAAACCTGAGACACTAACTATAGCATATGTGATATCCAACTCCTTCCCATTCCAAACATGAGACCCTTCCTATAGCAAGAAAGTAATATCCAACTCCTACCCATTCCAATCCTGAGACCCTTCCTATAGCAAGAGATGTGATATCCAAATCCTTCCCATTCCAATCCTGAGACCCTTCCTATAACATGAGATGTGATATCCAACTCCTTCCCATTCCAACCTGAGACACTTCCTATAGCATGAGAAGGGATATCCAACTCCTTCCCAATCCAATCCTGAGACCCTTCCGATAGCAGAGATGTGATATCTCAATGCTTATACCAAACCTGAGACCCTTCCTATAGCATGAGAAGGGATATCCAACTCCTTCCCAATCCAATCCTGAGACCCTTCCGATAGCAGAGACGTGATATCTCAATGCTTCTACCAAACCTGAGACCCTTCCTTTAGCATGAGATGTGATATCCAAATCCTTCACATTCCAATCCTGAGACCCTTCCTATAGCATGAGAAGGGATATCTCAATGCTTCTAATACCAAACCTGAGATCCTTCCTATAACATGAGATGTGATATCCAATTCCTTCCCATTCCAATCCTGAGACCCTTCCGATAGCAGAGATGTGATATCTCAATGCTTATACCAAACCTGAGACCCTTCCTATGGCCTGAGATGTCATATACAACTCCTTCCCATTCCAATCCTGAGACCCTTCCTATAGCATGAGATGTGATATCTCAATGCTTATACCAAACCTGAGACCCTTCCTATAACATGAGATGTGATATCCAACTCCTTCCCGTTCCAAACCTGAGACACTAACTATAGCATATGTGATATCCAACTCCTTCCCATTCCAAACATGAGACCCTTCCTATAGCAAGAAAGTAATATCCAACTCCTACCCATTCCAATCCTGAGACCCTTCCTATAGCAAGAGATGTGATATCCAAATCCTTCATATTCCAATCCTGAGACCCTTCCTATAACATGAGATGTGATATCCAACTCCTTCCCATTCCAACCTGAGACACTTCCTATAGCATGAGAAGGGATATCCAACTCCTTCCCAATCCAATCCTGAGACCCTTCCGATAGCAGAGATGTGATATCTCAATGCTTATACCAAACCTGAGACCCTTCCTATGGCATGAGATGTGATATCCAACTCCTTGCCATTCAAATCCTAAAACCCTTCCTATAGCATGAGATGTGATATCTCTATGCTTATACCAAATCTGAGACCCTTCCTATAGCATGAGATGTGATATCCAATTCCTTCCCATTCCAATCCTGAGACCCTTCCTTTAGCATGAGATGTGATATCCAACTCCTTCCCGTTCCAAACCTGAGACCCTTCCTTTAGCATGAGATGTGATATCCAGCTCCTTCCCATTCCAATCCTGAGACACTTCCGATAGCATGAGATGTGATATCTCAATGCTTCTAATATCAAAACTGAGACCCTCCCTATAGCATGATATGTGATATCTAAGTCCTTCCCATTCCAATCCTGAGACCCTTCCTATAGCATGAGATGTGATATCTCAATGCTTCTACCAAACCTGAGACCCTTCCTTTAGCATGAGATGTGATATCCAACTCCTTCCCATTCCAATCCTGAGACCCTTCCTATAGCATGAGAGGTGATATCTCAATACTTCTAATACCAAACCTGAGATCCTTCCGATAACATGAGATGTGATATCTCAATACTTCTAATACCAAACCTGAGATCCATCCTATAACATGAGATGTGATATCCAAATCCTTCCCCTTCCAAACCTGAGACCCGCCCTTTAGCATGAGATGTGATATCCAACTCCTTCCCATTCCAATCCTGAGACCCTTCTGATAGCATAAGATATGATATCTCAATGCTTCTATACCAAACCTGAGATCCTTCCGATAGCATGAGATGTGATATCTCAATACTTCTAATACCAAACCTTAGATCCTTCCTATAACATGAGATGTGATATCCAAATCCTTATCTTCCAAACCTGAGACCCTCCCTTTAGCATGAGATGTGATATCCAACTCCTTCCCATTCCAATCCTGAGACCCTTCCTATAGCATGAGAAGGGATATCCAACTCCTTCCCAATCCAATCCTGAGACCCTTCCGATAGCAGAGACGTGATATCTCATTGCTTCTACCAAACCTGAGACCCTTCCTTTAGCATGAGATGTGATATCCAAATCCTTCACATTCCAATCCTGAGACCCTTCCTATAGCATGTGATGTGATATCTCAATGCTTCTAATACCAAACCTGAGATCCTTCCTATAACATGAGATGTGATATCCAATTCCTTCCCATTCCAAACCTGAGACCCTTCCTATTGGATGAGATGTGATATCCAACTCCTTCCCATTCCAACCCTGAGACCCTTCCTATAGCATGAGATGTGATGTCTCAATGCTTCTAATACCAAACCTGAGATCCTTCCTATAACATGAAATGTGATATCCAACTCCTTCCCTTTCCAAACCTAGGAGCCTATCTATAGCATGAGATGTGATATCCAAGTGCTTCCCATTCCAACCCTTAGACCCTTCCTACAGCATGCAATATGATATCTCAATGATTCTAATAACAAACCTGAGACCCGTCCTATAACATGAGATGGGATATCCAACTCCTTCCCATTCCAATCCTGAGACACTTCCGATAGCAGAGATGTGATATCTCAATGCTTATACCAAACCTGAGACCCTTCCTATAACATGAGATGTGATATCCAAATCCTTCCCGTTCCAAACCTGAGACCCTTCCTTTAGCATGAGATGTGATATCCAGCTCCTTCCCATTCCAATCCTGAGACCCTTCCTATAGCATGAGATGTGATATCTCAATGCTTCTAATACCAAACCTGAGATCCTTCCTCTAACATGAAATGTGATATCCAACTCCTTCCCTTTCCAAACCTAAGAGCCTATCTATAGCATGAGATGTGATATCCAAGTCCATCCCATTCCAATCCTTAGACCCTTCCTACAGCATGCGATGTGATATCTCAATGATTCTAATACCAAACCAGAGACTCGTCCTATAACATGAGATGGGATATCCAACTCCTTCCCATTCCAATCCTGAGCCACTTCCGATAGCAGAGATGTGATATCTCAATGCTTATACCAAACCTGAGACCCTTCCTATAACATGAGATGTGATATCCAACTCCTTCCCGTTCCAAACCTGAGACACTAACTATAGCATATGTGATATCCAACTCCTTCCCATTCCAAACATGAGACCCTTCCTATAGCAAGAAAGTAATATCCAACTCCTACCCATTCCAATCCTGAGACCCTTCCTATAGCAAGAGATGTGATATCCAAATCCTTCCCATTCCAATCCTGAGACCCTTCCTATAACATGAGATGTGATATCCAACTCCTTCCCATTCCAACCTGAGACACTTCCTATAGCATGAGAAGGGATATCCAACTCCTTCCCAATCCAATCCTGAGACCCTTCCGATAGCAGAGATGTGATATCTCAATGCTTATACCAAACCTGAGACCCTTCCTATAGCATGAGAAGGGATATCCAACTCCTTCCCAATCCAATCCTGAGACCCTTCCGATAGCAGAGACGTGATATCTCAATGCTTCTACCAAACCTGAGACCCTTCCTTTAGCATGAGATGTGATATCCAAATCCTTCACATTCCAATCCTGAGACCCTTCCTATAGCATGAGAAGGGATATCTCAATGCTTCTAATACCAAACCTGAGATCCTTCCTATAACATGAGATGTGATATCCAATTCCTTCCCATTCCAATCCTGAGACCCTTCCGATAGCAGAGATGTGATATCTCAATGCTTATACCAAACCTGAGACCCTTCCTATGGCCTGAGATGTCATATACAACTCCTTCCCATTCCAATCCTGAGACCCTTCCTATAGCATGAGATGTGATATCTCAATGCTTATACCAAATCTGAGACCCTTCCTATAGCATGAGATGTTATATCCAACTCCTTCCCATTCCAATCCTGAGACCCTTCCTATAGCATGAGATGTGATGTCTCAATGCTTCTAATACCAAACCTGAGATCCTTCCTATAACATCAGATGTGATATCCAACTCCTTCCCATTCCAATCCTGAGACCCTTATGAAAGCATGAGATGTGATATCTCAATGCTTCTAATACCAAACCTGAGATCCTTCCTATAACATGAGATGTGATTTCCAAATCCTTCCCCTTCCAAACCTGAGACCCTCCCTTTAGCATGAGATGTGATATCCAACTCCTTCCCATTCCAATCCTGAGACCCTTCTGATAGCATGAGATGTGATATCTCAATGCCTCTAATACCAAACCTGAGATCCTACCTCTAACATGAAATGTGATATCCATCTCATTCCCTTTCCAAACCTGAGACCCTGCCTATAGCATGAGATGTGATATCCAAGTCCTTCCCATTCCAATCCTGAGACCCTTCCTATAGCATGTGATGTGATATCTCAATGCTTATACCAAACCTGAGACCCTTCCTATAGCATGAGATGTCATATACAACTCCTTCCCATTCCAATCCTGAGACCCTTCCTATAGCATGAGATGTAATATCTCAATGCTTATACCAAACCTGAGACCCTTCCTATAGCATGAGATGTGATATCCAACTTCTTCCCATTCCAATCCTGAGACCCTTCCTATAACATGAGATGTGATGTCTCAATGCTTCTAATACCAAACCTGAGATCTTTCCTATAACATGAGATGTGATATCCAACTCCTTCCCATTCCAATCCTGAGACCCTTCCTATAGCATGAGATGTGATATCACAATGCTTATACCAAACCTGAGACTGTTCCTATAGCTTGAGATGTGATAACCAACTCCTTCCCATTCCAATCCTGAGACCCTTCCTATAGCATGAGATGTGATATCTCAAGGCCTCTAATACCAAACCTGAGATCCTTCCTCTAACATGAAATGTGATATCCAACTCCTTCCCCTTCCAAACCTGAGAGCCTTCCTATAGCATGGGATATGATATCCAAGTCCTTCCCATTCCAATCCTGAGACCCTTCCTATAACATGAAATGTGATATCCAACTCCTTCCCATTCCAAACTGAGACCCTTCCTATATCATGAGATGGGATATCTCAATGCTTCTAATACCAAACCTGAGACTCTTCCTATAACATGAGATGGGATATCCAACTCCTTCCCATTCCAATCCTAAGACCCTTTCGATAGCAGAGATGTGATATCTCAATGCTTATGCCAAACCTGAGACCCTTCCTACGGCATGAGATGTCATATACAACTCCTTCCCATTCCAATCCTGAGACCCTTCCTATAGCACGAGATGTGATATCTCAATGCTTATACCAAACCTGAGACCCTTCCTCTAGCATGAGATGTGATATCCAACTCCTTCCCATTCCAATCCTGAGACCCTTCCTATAGCCTGAGATCTGATATCTCAATGCCTCTAATACCAAACCTGAGATCCTTCCTCTAACATGAAATGTGATATCCAACTCCTTCCCTTTCCAAACCTGAGAGCCTATCTATAGCATGAGATGTGATATCCAAGTCCTTCCCATTCCAATCCTGAGACACTTCCGATAGCAGAGATGTGATATCTCAATGCTTATACCAAACCTGAGACCCTTCCTATAACATGAGATGTGATATCCAACTCCTTCCCGTTCCAAACCTGAGACCCTTCCTTTAGCATGAGATGTGATATCCAGCTCCTTCCCATTCCAATCCTGAGACCCTTCCTATAGCATGAGATGTGATATCTCAATACTTCTAATACCAAACCTGAGATCCTTCTGATAACATGAGATATGATATCCAAATCCTTCCCCTTCCAAACCTGAGACCCTCCCTTTAGCATGAGATGTGATATCCAACTCCTTCCCATTCCAATCCTGAGAACCTTCTGATAGCATGAGAAGTGATATCTCAATGCTTCTATACCAAACCTGAGATCCTTCCGATAGCATGAGATGTGATATCTCAATGCTTCTAATACCAAACCTGAGATCCTTCCTATAACATGAGATGTGATATCCAACTCCTTCCCTTTCCAAACCTGAGAGCCTATCTATAGCATGAGATGTGATATCCAAGTCCTTCCCATTCCAATCCTGAGACACTTCCGATAGCAGAGATGTGATATCTCAATGCTTATACCAAACCTGAGACCCTTCCTATAACATGAGATGTGATATCCAACTCCTTCCCGTTCCAAACCTGAGACCCTTCCTTTAGCATGAGATGTGATATCCAGCTCCTTCCCATTCCAATCCTGAGACCCTTCCTATAGCATGAGATGTGATATCTCAATACTTCTAATACCAAACCTGAGATCCTTCTGATAACATGAGATATGATATCCAAATCCTTCCCCTTCCAAACCTGAGACCCTCCCTTTAGCATGAGATGTGATATCCAACTCCTTCCCATTCCAATCCTGAGAACCTTCTGATAGCATGAGAAGTGATATCTCAATGCTTCTATACCAAACCTGAGATCCTTCCGATAGCATGAGATGTGATATCTCAATGCTTCTAATACCAAACCTGAGATCCTTCCTATAACATGAGATGTGATATCCAAATCCTTCCCCTTCCAAACCTGAGACCCTCCCTTTAGCATGAGATGTGATATCCAACTCCTTCCCATTCCAATCCTGAGACTCTTCTGATAGCATGAGATGTGATATCTCAATGCCTCTAATACCAAACCTGAGATCCTACCTCTAACATGAAATGTGATATCCAACTCTTTCCCCTTCCAAACCTGAGAGCCTTCCTATAGCATGAGATGTGATATCCAAGTCCTTCTAATTCCAATCCTGAGACCCTTCCTATAACATGAGATGTGATATCCAACTCCTTCCCATTCCAACCTGAGACCCTTCCTATAGCATGAGATGGGATATCCAACTCCTTCCAAATCCAATCCTGATACCCTTCCGATAGCATGAGATGTGATATCCCAATGCTTCTACCAAACCTGAGACCCATACTATGGCATGAGATGTGATATCAAACTCCTTCCCCTTCCAAACCTTAGACACTTCCTTTATCATGAGATGTGATATCCAACTCCTTCCCATTCCATCCTTGAGACCCTTCCGATATCATGAGATGTGATATCTCAATGCTTCTAATATCAAACTTGAGACCCTCCTAATAGCATGAGATGTGATATCCAAGTCCTTCCCATTCCAATCCTGAGACCCTTTCTATAGCATGAGATGTGATATCTCAATGTTTCTAATACCAAACCTGAGACCCTTCCTATAACATGAGATGGGAATATCCAACTCCTTCCCATTCCAATCCTGAGACCCTTCCGATAGTAGAGATGTGATATCTCAATGCTTATACCAAACCTGAGATCCTTCCTATAACATGAGATGTGATATCCAACTCCTTCCCATTCCAATCCTGAGACACTTCCTATAGCATGAGATGTGATATCTCACTGCTTATACCAAACCTGAGACCCTTCCTATAGCATGAGATGTGATATCCAACTCCTTCCCATTCCAATCCTGAGACCCTTCCTATAGCATGAGATATGATATCTCAATGCTTCTAATATCAAACTTGAGACCCTCCCTATAGCATGAGATGTGATATCCAAGTCCTTCCCATTCCAATCCTGAGACCCTTCCGATAGCATGAGATGTGATGTCTCAATGCTTCTAATACCAAACCTGAGATCCTTCCTATAACATGAGATGTGATATCCAACTCCTTCCCATTCCAATCCTGAGACCCTTCCTATAGCATGAGATGTGATATCTCAATGCTTATGCCAAACCTGAGACCCTTCCTATAGCATGAGATGTGATATCCAACTCCTTCCCATTCCAATCCTGAGACCCTTCCTATAGCATGAGATGTGATATCTCAATGCCTCTAATACCAAACCTGAGATCCTTCCTCTAACATGAAATGTGATATCCAACTCCTTCCCATTCCAATCCTGAGACACTTCCTATAGCATGAGATGTGATATCTAAATGCTTCTAATACCAAACTTGAGACTCTTCCTATAACATGAGATGGGATATCCAACTCCTTCCCATTCCAATCCTTAGACCCTTCCTACAGCATGCAATATGATATCTCAATGATTCTAATAACAAACCTGAGACCCGTCCTATAACATGAGATGGGATATCCAACACCTTCCCATTCCAATCCTGAGACACTTCCGATAGCAGAGATGTGATATCTCAATGCTTATACCAAACCTGAGACCCTTCCTATAACATGAGATGTGATATCCAACTCCTTCCCGTTCCAAACCTGAGACCCTTCCTATAGCATATGTGATATCCAACACATTCCCATTCCAAACATGAGACCCTTCCTATAGCAGGAATGTAATATCCAACTCCTTCCCATTCCAATCCTGAGACCATTCCTATAGCATGAGATGTGATATCTCAATGCTTCTAATACCAAACCTGAGATCCTTCCTATGACATGAGATGTGATATCCAATTCCTCCCCATTCCAAACCTGAGAACCTTCCTACAGCATGCGATGTGATATCTCAATGCTTCTAATACCAAACCTGAGACCAGTCCTATAACATGAGATTGGATATACAATTCTTTCCCCTTGCAAACCTGAGACCCTTCCAATAGCATGAGATGTGATATCCAACTTCTTCCCATTCCAATCCTGAGACCCTTCCTATAACATGAGATGTGATATCCAAGTCCTTCCCATTCCAATCCTGAGACCCTTCCTATAGCTTGAGATGTGATATCCAACTCCTTCCCATTCCAATTCTGAGACCCTTCCTATACTATGAGACTTGATATCTCAATGCTTCTAATACCAAACCTGACACCCGTAATATAACATGAGATGTGATATCCAAATCCTTCCCCTTCCAAACCTTAGACCCTTCCTTTATCATGAGATGTGATATCCAACTCCTTCCCATTCCAATCCTGAGACCCTTCCGATAGCATGAGATGTGATATCCAAGTCCTTCCCATTCCAATCCTGAGACCCTTCCTATAGCTTGAGATGTGATATCCAACTCCTTCCCATTCCAATTCTGAGACCCTTCCTATACTATGAGACTTGATATCTCAATGCTTCTAATACCAAACCTGAGACCCGTAATATAACATGAGATGTGATATCCAAATCCTTCCCCTTCCAAACCTTAGACCCTTCCTTTATCATGAGATGTGATATCCAACTCCTTCCCATTCCAATCCTGAGACCCTTCCGATATCATGAGATGTGATATCTCAAAGCTTCTAATATCAAACTTGAGACCCTCCCTATAGCATGAGATGTGATATCCAAGTCCTTCCCATTCCAATCCTGAGACCCTTCCTATAGCATGAGATGTGATATCTCAATGCTTCTAATACCAAACCTGAGACCCTTCCTATAACATGAGATGGGAATATCCAACTCCTTCCCATTCCAATCCTGAGACCCTTCCGATAGCAGAGATGTGATATCTCAATGCTTATACCAAACCTGAGATCCTTCCTATAACATGAGATGTGATATCCAACTCCTTCCCATTCCAATCCTGAGACACTTCCTATAGCATGAGATATGATATCTCACTGCTTATACCAAACCTGAGACCCTTCCCATAGCATGAGATGTGATATCCAACTCCTTCCCATTCCAATCCTCAGACCCTTCCTATAGCATGCGATGTGATATCTCAATGCTTCTAATATCAAACTTGAGACCCTACCTATAGCATGAGATGTGATATCCAAGTCCTTCCCATTCCAATCCTGAGACACTTCCTATAGCATGAGATGTGATATCTCAATGCTTCTAATACCAAACCTGAGACTCTTCCTATAACATGAGATGGGATATCCAACTCCTTCCCATTCCAATCCTGAGACCCTTTTGATAGCAGAGATGTGATATCTCAATGTTTATACCAAACCTGAGACCCTTCCTACGGCATGAGATGTCATATTCAACTCCTTCCCATTCCAATCCTGAGACCCTTCCTATAGCATGAGATGTGATATCCAACTCCTTCCCATTCCAATCCTGAGACCCTTCCTATAGCATGAGATGTGATGTCTCAATGCTTCTAATACCAAACCTGAGATCCTTCCTATAACATGAGATGTGATATCCAACTCCTTCCATTCCAATCCTGGACCCTTCCTATAGCATGAGATGTGATATCTCAATGCTTATACCAAACCTGAGACCCTTCCTTTAGCATGAGATGTGATATCCAACTCCTTCCCATTCCAATCCTGAGACCCTTCCTATAGCCTGAGATGTGATATCTCAATGCCTCTAATACCAAACCTGAGATCCTTCCTCTAACATGAAATGTGATATCCAACTCCTTCACTTTCCAAACCTGAGAGCCTATCTATAGCATGAGATGTGATATCCAAGTCCTTCCCATTCCAATCCTTAGACCCTTCCTACAGCATGCAATATGATATCTCAATGATTCTAATAAAAAACCTGAGACCCGTCCTATAACATGAGATGGGATATCCAACTCCTTCCCATTCCAATCCTGAGACACTTCCGATAGCAGAGATGTGATATCTCAATGTTTATACCAAACCTGAGACCCTTCCTATAACATGAGATGTGATATCCAACTCCTTCCCGTTCCAAACCTGAGACCCTTCCTTTAGCATGAGATGTGATATCCAGCTCCTTCCCATTCCAATCCTGAGACACTTCCGATAGCATGAGATGTGATATCTCAATGCTTCTAATATCAAAACTGAGACCCTCCCTATAGCATGATATGTGATATCTAAGTCCTTCCCATTCCAATCCTGAGACCCTTCCTATAGCATGAGATGTGATATCTCAATGCTTCTACCAAACCTGAGACCCTTCCTTTAGCATGAGATGTGATATCCAACTCCTTCCCATTCCAATCCTGAGACCCTTCCTATAGCATGAGAGGTGATATCTCAATACTTCTAATACCAAACCTGAGATCCTTCCGATAACATGAGATGTGATATCTCAATACTTCTAATACCAAACCTGAGATCCATCCTATAACATGAGATGTGATATCCAAATCCTTCCCCTTCCAAACCTGAGACCCGCCCTTTAGCATGAGATGTGATATCCAACTCCTTCCCATTCCAATCCTGAGACCCTTCCTATAGCATGAGAGGTGATATCTCAATACTTCTAATACCAAACCTGAGATCCTTCCGATAACATGAGATGTGATATCTCAATACTTCTAATACCAAACCTGAGATCCTTCCTATAACATGAGATGTGATATCCAAATCCTTATCTTCCAAACCTGAGACCCTCCCTTTAGCATGAGATGTGATATCCAACTCCTTCCCATTCCAATCCTGAGACCCTTCCTATAGCATGAGAAGGGATATCCAACTCCTTCCCAATCCAATCCTGAGACCCTTCCGATAGCAGAGACGTGATATCTCATTGCTTCTACCAAACCTGAGACCCTTCTTTTAGCATGAGATGTGATATCCAAATCCTTCACATTCCAATCCTGAGACCCTTCCTATAGCATGTGATGTGATATCTCAATGCTTCTAATACCAAACCTGAGATCCTTCCTATAACATGAGATGTGATATCCAATTCCTTCCCATTCCAAACCTGAGACCCTTCCTATTGGATGAGATGTGATATCCAACTCCTTCCCATTCCAACCCTGAGACCCTTCCTATAGCATGAGATGTGATGTCTCAATGCTTCTAATACCAAACCTGAGATCCTTCCTATAACATGAGATGTGATATCCAACTCCTTCCCTTTCCAAACCTAAGAGCCTATCTATAGCATGAGATGTGATATCCAAGTCCTTCCCATTCCAATCCTTAGACCCTTCCTACAGCATGCAATATGATATCTCAATGATTCTAATAAAAAACCTGAGACCCGTCCTATAGCATGAGATATGATATCCAAGTCCTTCCCATTCCAATCCTGAGACCCTTCCTATAACATGAAATGTGATATCCACCTCCTTCCCATTCCAGCCTGAGACCCTTCCTATAGCATGAGATGGGATATCCAACTTCTTCCAAATCCAATACTGATACCCTTCCGATACCATGAGATGTGATATCCCAATGCTTCTACCAAACCTGAGACCCATACTATGGCATGAGATGTGATATCAAACTCCTTCCCATTCCAATCCTGAGACCCTTCCTATAGCTTGAGGTGTGATATCCAACTCCTTCCCATTCCAATTCTGAGACCCTTCTTATACCATGAGACTTGATATCTCAATGCTTCTAATACCAAACCTGAGACCCGTCCTATAACATGAGATGTGATATCCAAATCCTTCCCCTTCCAAACCTTAGACCCTTCCTTTATCATGAGATGTGATATCCAACTCCTTCCCATTCCAATCCTGAGACCCTTCCGATATCATGAGATTTGTTATCTCAATGCTTCTAATATCAAACTTGAGACCCTCCCTATAGCATGAGATGTGACATCCAAGTCCTTCCCATTCCAATCCTGAGACCCTTCCTATAGCATGAGATGTGATATCTCTATGCTTCTAATACCAAACCTGAGACCCTTCCTATAACATGAAATGGGATATCCAACTCCTTCCCATTCCAATCCTGAGACCCTTCCGATAGCAGAGATGTGATATCTCAATGCTTATACCAAACCTGAGAACCTTCCTATGGCCTGAGATGTCATATACAACTCCTTCTCATTCCAATCCTGAGACCCTTCCTTTAGCATGAGCTGTGATATCTCAATGCTTATACCAAATCTGAGACCCTTCCTATAGCATGAGATGTGATATCCAATTCCTTCCCATTCCAATCCTGAGACCCTTCCTATAGCATGATATGTGATATCTCAATGCTTATACCAAACCTCAGAGCCTACCTATAGCATGAGATGTGATATCCAAGTCCATCCCATTCCAATCCTTAGACCATTCCTACAGCATGCGATGTGATATCTCAATGATTCTAATACCAAACCAGAGACTCTTCCTATAACATGAGATGGGATATCCAACTCCTTCCCATTCCAATCCTGAGCCGCTTCCGATAGCAGAGATGTGATATCTCAATGCTTATACCAAACCTGAGACCCTTCCTATAACATGAGATGTGATATCCAACTCCTTCCCGTTCCAAACCTGAGACACTAACTATAGCATATGTGATATCCAACTCCTTCCCATTCCAAACATGAGACCCTTCCTATAGCAAGAAAGTAATATCCAACTCCTACCCATTCCAATCCTGAGACCCTTCCTATAGCAAGAGATGTGATATCCAAATCCTTCATATTCCAATCCTGAGACCCTTCCTATAACATGAGATGTGATATCCAACTCCTTCCCATTCCAACCTGAGACACTTCCTATAGCATGAGAAGGGATATCCAACTCCTTCCCAATCCAATCCTGAGACCCTTCCGATAGCAGAGATGTGATATCTCAATGCTTATACCAAACCTGAGACCCTTCCTATGGCATGAGATGTGATATCCAACTCCTTGCCATTCAAATCCTAAAACCCTTCCTATAGCATGAGATGTGATATCTCTATGCTTATACCAAATCTGAGACCCTTCCTATAGCATGAGATGTGATATCCAATTCCTTCCCATTCCAATCCTGAGACCCTTCCTTTAGCATGAGATGTGATATCCAACTCCTTCCCGTTCCAAACCTGAGACCCTTCCTTTAGCATGAGATGTGATATCCAGCTCCTTCCCATTCCAATCCTGAGACACTTCCGATAGCATGAGATGTGATATCTCAATGCTTCTAATATCAAAACTGAGACCCTCCCTATAGCATGATATGTGATATCAAAGTCCTTCCCATTCCAATCCTGAGACCCTTCCTATAGCATGAGATGTGATATCTCAATGCTTCTACCAAACCTGAGACCCTTCCTTTAGCATGAGATGTGATATCCAACTCCTTCCCATTCCAATCCTGAGACCCTTCCTATAGCATGAGAGGTGATATCTCAATACTTCTAATACCAAACCTGAGATCCTTCCGATAACATGAGATGTGATATCTCAATACTTCTAATACCAAACCTGAGATCCATCCTATAACATGAGATGTGATATCCAAATCCTTCCCCTTCCAAACCTGAGACCCGCCCTTTAGCATGAGATGTGATATCCAACTCCTTCCCATTCCAATCCTGAGACCCTTCTGATAGCATAAGATATGATATCTCAATGCTTCTATACCAAACCTGAGATCCTTCCGATAGCATGAGATGTGATATCTCAATACTTCTAATACCAAACCTGAGATCCTTCCTATAACATGAGATGTGATATCCAAATCCTTATCTTCCAAACCTGAGACCCTCCCTTTAGCATGAGATGTGATATCCAACTCCTTCCCATTCCAATCCTGAGACCCTTCCTATAGCATGAGAAGGGATATCCAACTCCTTCCCAATCCAATCCTGAGACCCTTCCGATAGCAGAGACGTGATATCTCATTGCTTCTACCAAACCTGAGACCCTTCCTTTAGCATGAGATGTGATATCCAAATCCTTCACATTCCAATCCTGAGACCCTTCCTATAGCATGTGATGTGATATCTCAATGCTTCTAATACCAAACCTGAGATCCTTCCTATAACATGAGATGTGATATCCAATTCCTTCCCATTCCAAACCTGAGACCCTTCCTATTGGATGAGATGTGATATCCAACTCCTTCCCATTCCAACCCTGAGACCCTTCCTATAGCATGAGATGTGATGTCTCAATGCTTCTAATACCAAACCTGAGATCCTTCCTATAACATGAGATGTGATATCCAACTCCTTCCCTTTCCAAACCTAAGAGCCTATCTATAGCATGAGATGTGATATCCAAGTCCTTCCAATTCCAATCCTTAGACCCTTCCTACAGCATGCAATATGATATCTCAATGATTCTAATAAAAAACCTGAGACCCGTCCTATAGCATGAGATATGATATCCAAGTCCTTCCCATTCCAATCCTGAGACCCTTCCTATAACATGAAATGTGATATCCAACTCCTTCCCATTCCAGCCTGAGACCCTTCCTATAGCATGAGATGGGATATCCAACTTCTTCCAAATCCAATACTGATACCCTTCCGATACCATGAGATGTGATATCAAAATGCTTCTACCAAACCTGAGACCCATACTATGGCATGAGATGTGATATCAAACTCCTTCCCATTCCAATCCTGAGACCCTTCCTATAGCTTGAGGTGTGATATCCAACTCCTTCCCATTCCAATTCTGAGACCCTTCTTATACCATGAGACTTGATATCTCAATGCTTCTAATACCAAACCTGAGACCCGTCCTATAACATGAGATGTGATATCCAAATCCTTCCCCTTCCAAACCTTAGACCCTTCCTTTATCATGAGATGTGATATCCAACTCCTTCCCATTCCAATCCTGAGACCCTTCCGATATCATGAGATTTGTTATCTCAATGCTTCTAATATCAAACTTGAGACCCTCCCTATAGCATGAGATGTGACATCCAAGTCCTTCCCATTCCAATCCTGAGACCCTTCCTATAGCATGAGATGTGATATCTCTATGCTTCTAATACCAAACCTGAGACCCTTCCTATAACATGAAATGGGATATCCAACTCCTTCCCATTCCAATCCTGAGACCCTTCCGATAGCAGAGATGTGATATCTCAATGCTTATACCAAACCTGAGAACCTTCCTATGGCCTGAGATGTCATATACAACTCCTTCTCATTCCAATCCTGAGACCCTTCCTTTAGCATGAGCTGTGATATCTCAATGCTTATACCAAATCTGAGACCCTTCCTATAGCATGAGATGTGATATCCAATTCCTTCCCATTCCAATCCTGAGACCCTTCCTATAGCATGATATGTGATATCTCAATGCTTATACCAAACCTGAGAGCCTACCTATAGCATGAGATGTGATATCCAAGTCCATCCCATTCCAATCCTTAGACCCTTCCTACAGCATGCGATGTGATATCTCAATGATTCTAATACCAAACCAGAGACTCTTCCTATAACATGAGATGGGATATCCAACTCCTTCCCATTCCAATCCTGAGCCGCTTCCGATAGCAGAGATGTGATATCTCAATGCTTATACCAAACCTGAGACCCTTCCTATAACATGAGATGTGATATCCAACTCCTTCCCGTTCCAAACCTGAGACACTAACTATAGCATATGTGATATCCAACTCCTTCCCATTCCAAACATGAGACCCTTCCTATAGCAAGAAAGTAATATCCAACTCCTACCCATTCCAATCCTGAGACCCTTCCTATAGCAAGAGATGTGATATCCAAATCCTTCATATTCCAATCCTGAGACCCTTCCTATAACATGAGATGTGATATCCAACTCCTTCCCATTCCAACCTGAGACACTTCCTATAGCATGAGAAGGGATATCCAACTCCTTCCCAATCCAATCCTGAGACCCTTCCGATAGCAGAGATGTGATATCTCAATGCTTATACCAAACCTGAGACCCTTCCTATGGCATGAGATGTGATATCCAACTCCTTGCCATTCAAATCCTAAAACCCTTCCTATAGCATGAGATGTGATATCTCTATGCTTATACCTTATCTGAGACCCTTCCTATAGCATGAGATGTGATATCCAATTCCTTCCCATTCCAATCCTGAGACCCTTCCTATAGCATGAGAAGGGATATCCAACTCCTTCCCAATCCAATCCTGAGACCCTTCCGATAGCAGAGATGTGATATCTCAATGCTTATACCAAACCTGAGAACCTTCCTATGGCCTGAGATGTCATATACAACTCCTTCCCATTCCAATCCTGAGACCCTTCCTTTAGCATGAGATGTGATATCTCAATGCTTATACCAAATCTGAGACCCTTCCTATAGCATGAGATGTGATATCCAATTCCTTCCCATTCCAATCCTGAGACCCTTCCTATAGCATGAGATGTGATATCTCAATGCTTATACCAAACCTGAGAGCCTACCTATAGCATGAGATGTGATATCCAAGTCCATCCCATTCCAATCCTTAGACCCTTCCTACAGCATGCGATGTGATATCTCAATGATTCTAATACCAAACCAGAGACTCTTCCTATAACATGAGATGGGATATCCAACTCCTTCCCATTCCAATCCTGAGCCGCTTCCGATAGCAGAGATGTGATATCTCAATGCTTATACCAAACCTGAGACCCTTCCTATAACATGAGATGTGATATCCAACTCCTTCCCGTTCCAAACCTGAGACACTAACTATAGCATATGTGATATCCAACTCCTTCCCATTCCAAACATGAGACCCTTCCTATAGCAAGAAAGTAATATCCAACTCCTACCCATTCCAATCCTGAGACCCTTCCTATAGCAAGAGATGTGATATCCAAATCCTTCCCATTCCAATCCTGAGACCCTTCCTATAACATGAGATGTGATATCCAACTCCTTCCCATTCCAACCTGAGACACTTCCTATAGCATGAGAAGGGATATCCAACTCCTTCCCAATCCAATCCTGAGACCCTTCCGATAGCAGAGATGTGATATCTCAATGCTTATACCAAACCTGAGACCCTTCCTATGGCATGAGATGTGATATCCAACTCCTTGCCATTCAAATCCTGAGACCCTTCCTATAGCATGAGAAGGGATATCCAACTCCTTCCCAATCCAATCCTGAGACCCTTCCGATAGCAGAGACGTGATATCTCAATGCTTCTACCAAACCTGAGACCCTTCCTTTAGCATGAGATGTGATATCCAAATCCTTCACATTCCAATCCTGAGACCCTTCCTATAGCATGAGATGTGATATCTCAATGCTTCTAATACCAAACCTGAGATCCTTCCTATAACATGAGATGTGATATCCAATTCCTTCCTATTCCAAACCTGAGACCCTTCCTATTGGATGAGATGTGATATCCAACTCCTTCCCATTCCAACCCTGAGACCCTTCCTATAGCATGAGATTTGATGTCTCAATGCTTCTAATACCAAACCTGAGATCCTTCCTATAACATGAGATGTGATATCCAACTCCTTCCATTCCAATCCTGAGACCCGTCCTATAGCATGAGATGTGATATCTCAATGCTTATACCAAACCTGAGACCCTTCCTATAGCATGAGATGTGATATCCAACTGCTTCCCATTCCAATCCTGAGACCCTTCCTATAGCATGAGATGTGATATCTCAATGCTTCTAATACCAAACCTGAGATCCTTCCTCTAACATGAAATGTGATATCCAACTCCTTCCCTTTCCAAACCTAAGAGCCTATCTATAGCATGAGATGGGATATCCGACTCCTTCCCATTCCAATCCTGAGACACTTCCGATAGCAGAGATGTGATATCTCAATGCTTATACCAAACCTGAGACCCTTCCTATAACATGAGATGTGATATCCAAATCCTTCCCGTTCCAAACCTGAGACCCTTCCTTTAGCATGAGATGTGATATCCAGCTCCTTCCCATTCCAATCCCGAGACACTTCCGATAGCATGAGATGTGATATCTCAATGCTTCTAATATCAAAACTGAGACCCTCCCTATAGCATGATATGTGATATCTAAGTCCTTCCCATTCCAATCCTGAGACCCTCCCTATAGCATGATATGTGATATCTAAGTCCTTCCCATTCCAATCCTGAGACCCTCCCTATAGCATGAGATGTGATATCCAATTCCTTCCCATTCCAATCCTGAGACCCTTCCTATAGCATGAGATGTGATATCTCAATGCTTATACCAAACCTGAGAGCCTACCTATAGCATGAGATGTGATATCCAAGTGCATCCCATTCCAATCCTTAGACCCTTCCTACAGCATGCGATGTGATATCTCAATGATTCTAATACCAAACCAGAGACTCTTCCTATAACATGAGATGGGATATAAAACTCCTTCCCATTCCAATCCTGAGCCGCTTCCGATAGCAGAGATGTGATATCTCAATGCTTATACCAAACCTGAGACCCTTCCTATAACATGAGATGTGATATCCAACTCCTTCCCGTTCCAAACCTGAGACACTAACTATAGCATATGTGATATCCAACTCCTTCCCATTCCAAACATGAGAGCCTTCCTATAGCAAGAAAGAAATATCCAAATCCTACCCATTCCAATCCTGAGACCCTTCCTATAGCAAGAGATGTGATATCCAAATCCTTCCCATTCCAATCCTGAGACCCTTCCTATAACATGAGATGTGATATCCAACTCCTTCCCATTCCAACCTGAGACACTTCCTATAGCATGAGAAGGGATATCCAACTCCTTCCCAATCCAATCCTGAGACCCTTCCGATAGCAGAGATGTGATATCTCAATGCTTATACCAAACCTGAGACCATTCCTATGGCATGAGATGTGATATCCAACTCCTTGCCATTCAAATCCTGAGACCCTTCCTATAGCATGAGAAGGGATATCCAACTCCTTCCCAATCCAATCCTGAGACCCTTCCGATAGCAGAGACGTGATATCTCAATGCTTCTACCAAACCTGAGACCCTTCCTTTAGCATGAGATGTGATATCCAAATCCTTCACATTCCAATCCTGAGACCCGTCCTATAGCTTGAGATGTGATATCTCAATGCTTCTAATACCAAACCTGAGATCCTTCCTATAACATGAGATGTGATATCCAATTCCTTCCTATTCCAAACCTGAGACCCTTCCTATTGGATGAGATGTGATATCCAACTCCTTCCCATTCCAACCCTGAGACCCTTCCTATAGCATGAGATGTGATGTCTCAATGCTTCTAATACCAAACCTGAGATCCTTCCTATAACATGAGATGTGATATCCAACTCCTTCCATTCCAATCCTGAGACCCGTCCTATAGCATGAGATGTGATATCTCAATGCTTATACCAAACCTGAGACCCTTCCTATAGCATGAGATGTGATATCCAACTGCTTCCCATTCCAATCCTGAGACCCTTCCTATAGCATGAGATGTGATATCTCAATGCTTCTAATACCAAACCTGAGATCCTTCCTCTAACATGAAATGTGATATCCAACTCCTTCCCTTTCCAAACCTAAGAGCCTATCTATAGCATGAGATGTGATATCCAAGTCCTTCACATTCCAACCCTTAGACCCTTCCTACAGCATGCAATATGATATCTCAATGATTCTAATAACAAACCTGAGACCCGTCCTATAACATGAGATGGGATATCCAACTCCTTCCCATTCCAATCCTGAGACACTTCCGATAGCAGAGATGTGATATCTCAATGCTTATACCAAACCTGAGACCCTTCCTATAACATGAGATGTGATATCCAAATCCTTCCCGTTCCAAACCTGAGACCCTTCCTTTAGCATGAGATGTGATATCCAGCTCCTTCCCATTCCAATCCTGAGACACTTCCGATAGCATGAGATGTGATATCTCAATGCTTCTAATATCAAAACTGAGACCCTCCCTATAGCATGATATGTGATATCTAAGTCCTTCCCATTCCAATCCTGAGACCCTCCCTATAGCATGAGATGTGATATCCAACTCCTTCTCATTCCAATCCTGAGACCCTTCCTATAGCATGAGATATGATATCTCAATACTTCTAATACCAAACGTGAGATCCTTCCGATAACATGAGATGTGATATCCAAATCCTTCCCCTTCCAAACCTGAGACCCTCCCTTTAGCATGAGATGTGATATCCAACTCCTTCCTATTCCAATCCTGAGACTCTTCTGATAGCATGAGATGTGATATCTCAATGCTTCTAATACCAAACCTGAGATCCTTCCGATAGCATGAGATGTGATATCTCAATGCTTCTAATACCAAACCTGAGATCCTTCCTATAACATGAGATGTGATATCCAAATCCTTCCCCTTCCAAACCTGAGACCCTCCCTTTAGCATGAGATGTGATATCCAACTCCTTCCCATTCCATTCCTGAGACCCTTCTGATAGCATGAGATGTGATATCTCAATGCCTCTAATACCAAACCTGAGATCCTACCTCTAACATGAAATGTGATATCCAACTCTTTCCCCTTCCAAACCTGAGAGCCTTCCTATAGCATGAGATGTGATATCCAAGTCCTTCCCATTCCAATCCTGAGACCCTTCGTATAGCTTGAGATGTGATATCCAACTCCTTCCCATTCCAATTCTGAGACCCTTCCTATACTATGAGACTTGATATCTCAATGCTTCTAATACCAAACCTGAGACCCGTAATATAACATGAGATGTGATATCCAAATCCTTCCCCTTCCAAACCTTAGACCCTTCCTTTATCATGAGATGTGATATCCAACTCCTTCCCATTCCAATCCTGAGACCCTTCCGATATCATGAGATGTGATATCTCAAAGCTTCTAATATCAAACTTGAGACCCTCCCTATAGCATGAGATGTGATATCCAAGTCCTTCCCATTCCAATCCTGAGACCCTTCCTATAGCATGAGATGTGATATCTCAATGCTTATACCAAACCTGAGACCCTTCCTATAGCATGAGATGTGATATCCAAATCCTTCCCTTTCCAAACCTAAGAGCCTATCTATAGCATGAGATGTGATATCCAAGTCCTTCACATTCCAACCCTTAGACCCTTCCTACAGCATGCAATATGATATCTCAATGATTCTAATAACAAACCTGAGACCCGTCCTATAACATGAGATGGGATATCCAACTCCTTCCCATTCCAATCCTGAGACACTTCCGATAGCAGAGATGTGATATCTCAATGCTTATACCAAACCTGAGACCCTTCCTATAACATGAGATGTGATATCCAAATCCTTCCCGTTCCAAACCTGAGACCCTTCCTTTAGCATGAGATGTGATATCCAGCTCCTTCCCATTCCAATCCTGAGACACTTCCGATAGCATGAGATGTGATATCTCAATGCTTCTAATATCAAAACTGAGACCCTCCCTATAGCATGATATGTGATATCTAAGTCCTTCCCATTCCAATCCTGAGACCCTCCCTATAGCATGAGATGTGATATCCAACTCCTTCTCATTCCAATCCTGAGACCCTTCCTATAGCATGAGATATGATATCTCAATACTTCTAATACCAAACGTGAGATCCTTCCGATAACATGAGATGTGATATCCAAATCCTTCCCCTTCCAAACCTGAGACCCTCCCTTTAGCATGAGATGTGATATCCAACTCCTTCCTATTCCAATCCTGAGACTCTTCTGATAGCATGAGATGTGATATCTCAATGCTTCTAATACCAAACCTGAGATCCTTCCGATAGCATGAGATGTGATATCTCAATGCTTCTAATACCAAACCTGAGATCCTTCCTATAACATGAGATGTGATATCCAAATCCTTCCCCTTCCAAACCTGAGACCCTCCCTTTAGCATGAGATGTGATATCCAACTCCTTCCCATTCCATTCCTGAGACCCTTCTGATAGCATGAGATGTGATATCTCAATGCCTCTAATACCAAACCTGAGATCCTACCTCTAACATGAAATGTGATATCCAACTCTTTCCCCTTCCAAACCTGAGAGCCTTCCTATAGCATGAGATGTGATATCCAAGTCCTTCCCATTCCAATCCTGAGACCCTTCGTATAGCTTGAGATGTGATATCCAACTCCTTCCCATTCCAATTCTGAGACCCTTCCTATACTATGAGACTTGATATCTCAATGCTTCTAATCCCAAACCTGAGACCCGTAATATAACATGAGATGTGATATCCAAATCCTTCCCCTTCCAAACCTTAGACCCTTCCTTTATCATGAGATGTGATATCCAACTCCTTCCCATTCCAATCCTGAGACCCTTCCGATATCATGAGATGTGATATCTCAAAGCTTCTAATATCAAACTTGAGACCCTCCCTATAGCATGAGATGTGATATCCAAGTCCTTCCCATTCCAATCCTGAGACCCTTCCTATAGCATGAGATGTGATATCTCAATGCTTATACCAAACCTGAGACCCTTCCTATAGCATGAGATGTGATATCCAACTGCTTCCCATTCCAATCCTGAGACCCTTCCTATAGCATGAGATGTGATATCTCTATGCTTCTAATACCAAACCTGAGATCCTTCCTCTAACATGAAATGTGATATCCAACTCCTTCCCTTTCCAAACCTAAGAGCCTATCTATAGCATGAGATGTGATATCCAAGTCCTTCACATTCCAACCCTTAGACCCTTCCTACAGCATGCAATATGATATCTCAATGATTCTAATAACAAACCTGAGACCCGTCCTATAACATGAGATGGGATATTCAACTCCTTCCCATTCCAATCCTGAGACTCTTCCGATAGCAGAGATGTGATATCTCAATGCTTATACCAAACCTGAGACCCTTCCTATAACATGAGATGTGATATCCAAATCCTTCCCGTTCCAAACCTGAGACCCTTCCTTTAGCATGAGATGTGATATCCAGATCCTTCCCATTCCAATCCTGAGACACTTCCGATAGCATGAGATGTGATATCTCAATGCTTCTAATATCAAAACTGAGACCCTCCCTATAGCATGATATGTGATATCTAAGTCCTTCCCATTCCAATCCTGAGACCCTCCCTATAGCATGAGATGTGATATCCAACTCCTTCCCATTCCAATCCTGAGACCCTTCCTATAGCATGAGATATGATATCTCAATACTTCTAATACCAAACGTGAGATCCTTCCGATAAAATGAGATGTGATATCCAAATCCTTCCCCTTCCAAACCTGAGACCCTCCCTTTAGCATGAGATGTGATATCCAACTCCTTCCTATTCCAATCCTGAGACTCTTCTGATAGCATGAGATGTGATATCTCAATGCTTCTAATACCAAACCTGAGATCCTTCCGATAGCATGAGATGTGATATCTCAGTGCTTCTAATACCAAACCTGAGATCCTTCCTATAACATGAGATGTGATATCCAAATCCTTCCCCTTCCAAACCTGAGACCCTCCCTTTAGCATGAGATGTGATACCCAACTCCTTCCCATTCCTTTCCTGAGACCCTTCTGATAGCATGAGATGTAATATCTCAATGCCTCTAATACCAAACCTGAGATCCTACCTCTAACATGAAATGTGATATCCAACTCTTTCCCCTTCCAAACCTGAGAGCCTTCCTATAGCATGAGATGTGATATCCAAGTCCTTCCCATTCCAATCCTGAGACCCTTCCTATAGCTTGAGATGTGATATCCAACTCCTTCCCATTCCAATTCTGAGACCCTTCCTATACTATGAGACTTGATATCTCAATGCTTCTAATACCAAACCTGAGACCCGTAATATAACATGAGATGTGATATCCAAATCCTTCCCCTTCCAAACCTTAGACCCTTCCTTTATCATGAGATGTGATATCCAACTCCTTCCCATTCCAATCCTGAGACCCTTCCGATATCATGAGATGTGATATCTCAAAGCTTCTAATATCAAACTTGAGACCCTCCCTATAGCATGAGATGTGATATCCAAGTCCGTCCCATTCCAATCCTGAGACCCTTCCTATAGCATGAGATGTGATATCTCAATGCTTCTAATACCAAACCTGAGACCCTTCTTATAACATGAGATGGGAATATCCAACTCCTTCCCATTCCAATCCTGAGACCCTTCCGATAGCAGAGATGTGATATCTCAATGCTTATACCAAACCTGAGATCCTTCCTATAACATGAGATGTGATATCCAACTCCTTCCCATTCCAATCCTGAGACACTTCCTATAGCATGAGATGTGATATCTCACTGCTTATACCAAACCTGAGACCCTTCCCATAGCATGAAATGTGATATCCAACTCCTTCCCATTCCAATCCTCAGACCCTTCCTATAGCATGAGATGTGATATCTCAATGCTTCTAATATCAAACTTGAGACCCTACCTATAGCATGAGATGTGATATCCAAGTCCTTCCCATTCCAATCCTGAGACACTTCCTATAGCATGAGATGTGATATCTCAATGCTTCTAATACCAAACCTGAGACTCTTCCTATAACATGAGATGGGATATCCAACTCCTTCCCATTCCAATCCTGAGACCCTTTTGATAGCAGAGATGTGATATCTCAATGTTTATACCAAACCTGAGACCCTTCCTACGGCATGAGATGTCATATTCAACTCCTTCCCATTCCAATCCTGAGACCCTTCCTATAGCATGAGATGTGATATCCAACTCCTTCCCATTCCAATCCTGAGACCCTTCCTATAGCATGAGATGTGATGTCTCAATGCTTCTAATACCAAACCTGAGATCCTTCCTATAACATGAGATGTGATATCCAACTCCTTCCATTCCAATCCTGGACCCTTCCTATAGCATGAGATGTGATATCTCAATGCTTATACCAAACCTGAGACCCTTCCTATAGCATGAGATGTGATATCCAACTCCTTCCCATTCCAATCCTGAGACCCTTCCTATAGCCTGAGATGTGAAATCTGAATGCCTCTAATACCAAACCTGAGATCCTTCCTCTAACATGAAATGTGATATCCAACTCCTTCACTTTCCAAACCTGAGAGCCTATCTATAGCATGAGATGTGATATCCAAGTCCTTCCCATTCCAATCCTTAGACCCTTCCTACAGCATGCAATATGATATCTCAATGATTCTAATAAAAAACCTGAGACCCGTCCTATAACATGAGATGGGATATCCAACTCCTTCCCATTCCAATCCTGAGACACTTCCGAAAGCAGAGATGTGATATCTCAATGTTTATACCAAACCTGAGACCCTTCCTATAACATGAGATGTGATATCCAACTCCTTCCCGTTCCAAACCTGAGACCCTTCCTTTAGCATGAGATGTGATATCCAGCTCCTTCCCATTCCAATCCTGAGACACTTCCGATAGCATGAGATGTGATATCTCAATGCTTCTAATATCAAAACTGAGACCCTCCCTATAGCATGATATGTGATATCTAAGTCCTTCCCATTCCAATCCTGAGACCCTTCCTATAGCATGAGATGTGATATCTCAATGCTTCTACCAAACCTGAGACCCTTCCTTTAGCATGAGATGTGATATCCAACTCCTTCCCATTCCAATCCTGAGACCCTTCCTATAGCATGAGAGGTGATATCTCAATACTTCTAATACCAAACCTGAGATCCTTCCGATAACATGAGATGTGATATCTCAATACTTCTAATACCAAACCTGAGATCCATCCTATAACATGAGATGTGATATCCAAATCCTTCCCCTTCCAAACCTGAGAGCCTCCCTTTAGCATGAGATGTGATATCCAAATCCTTCCCATTCCAATCCTGAGACCCTTCTGATAGCATAAGATATGATATCTCAATGCTTCTATACCAAACCTGAGATCCTTCCGATAGCATGAGATGTGATATCTCAATACTTCTAATACCAAACCTGAGATCCTTCCTATAACATGAGATGTGATATCCAAATCCTTATCTTCCAAACCTGAGACCCTCCCTTTAGCATGAGATGTGATATCCAACTCCTTCCCATTCCAATCCTGAGACTCTTCTGATAGCATAAGATATGATATCTCAATGCTTCTATACCAAACCTGAGATCCTTCTGATAGCATGAGATGTGATATCTCAATACTTCTAATACCAAACCTGAGATCCTACCTCTAACATGAAATGTGATATCCAACTCTTTCCCCTTGCAAACCTGAGAGCCTTCCTATAGCATGAGATGTGATATCCAAGTCCTTCCCATTCCAATCCTGAGAACCTTCCTATAACATGAGATGTGATATCCAACTCCTTCCCATTCCAACCTGAGACCCTTCCTATAGCATGAGATGGGATATCCAACTCCTTCCAAATCCAATCCCGATACCCTTCCGATAGCATGAGATCTGATATCCCAATGCTTCTACCAAACCTGAGACCCATACTATGGCATGAGATGTGATATCAAACTCCTTCCCATTCTAATCCTGAGACCCTTCCTATAGCTTGAGATGTGATATCCAACTCCTTCCCATTCCAATTCTGAGACCCTTCCTATACCATGAGACTTGATATCTCAATGCTTCTAATACCAAACCTGAGACCCGTCCTATAACATGAGATGTGATATCCAAATCCTTCCCCTTCCAAACCTTAGACCCTTCCGATAGCAGAGATGTGATATCTCAATGCTTATACCAAACCTGAGATCCTTCCTATAACATGAGATGTGATATCCAACTCCTTCCCATTCCAATCCTGAGACACTTCCTATAGCATGAGATGTGATATCTCACTGCTTATACCAAACCTGAGACCCTTCCTATAGCATGAGATGTGATATCCAACTCCTTCCCATTCCAATCCTGAGACCCTTCCTATAGCATGAGATGTGATATCTCAATGCTTCTAATATCAAATTTGAGACCCTCCCTATAGCATGAGATGTGATACCCAAGTCCTTCCCATTCCAATCCTGAGACACTTCCTATAGCATGAGATGTGATATCTCAATGCTTCTAATACCAAACCTGAGACTCTTCCTATAACATGAGATGGGATATCCAACTCCTTTCCATTCCAATCCTGAGACCCTTTCGATAGCAGAGATGTGATATCTCAATGTTTATACCAAACCTGAGACCCTTCCTACGGCATGAGATGTCATATTCAACTCCTTCCCATTCCAATCCTGAGACCCTTCCTATAGCATGAGATGTGATATCCAACTCCTTCCCATTCCAATCATGAGACCCTTCCTATAGCATGAGATGTGATGTCTCAATGCTTCTAATACCAAACCTGAGATCCTTCCTATAACATGAGATGTGATATCCAACTCCTTCCATTCCAATCCTGGACCCTTCCTATAGCATGAGATGTGATATCTCAATGCTTATACCAAACCTGAGACCCTTCCTATAGCATGAGATGTGATATCCAACTCCTTCCCATTCCAATCCTGAGACCCTTCCTATAGCCTGAGATGTGATATCTCAATGCCTCTAATACCAAACCTGAGATCCTTCCTCTAACATGAAATGTGATATCCAACTCCTACACTTTCCAAACCTGAGAGCCTATCTATAGCATGAGATGTGATATCCAAGTCCTTCCCATTCCAATCCTTAGACCCTTCCTACAGCATGCAATATGATATCTCAATGATTCTAATAAAAAACCTGAGACCCGTCCTATAACATGAGATGGGATATCCAACTCCTTCCCATTCCAATTCTGAGACACTTCCGATAGCAGAGATGTGATATCTCAATGTTTATACCAAACCGTAGACCCTTCCTATAACATGAGATGTGATATCCAACTCCTTCCCGTTCCAAACCTGAAACCCTTCCTTTAGCATGAGATGTGATATCCAGCTCCTTCCCATTCCAATCCTGAGACACTTCCGATAGCATGAGATGTGATATCTCAATGCTTCTAATATCAAAACTGAGACCCTCCCTATAGCATGATATGTGATATCTAAGTCCTTCTCATTCCAATCCTGAGACCCTTCCTATAGCATGAGATGTGATATCTCAATGCTTCTACCAAACCTGAGACCCTTCCTTTAGCATGAGATGTGATATCCAACTCCTTCCCATTCCAATCCTGAGACCCTTCCTATAGCATGAGAGGTGATATCTCAATACTTCTAATACCAAACCTGAGATCCTTCCGATAACATGAGATGTGATATCTCAATACTTCTAATACCAAACCTGGGATCCATCCTATAACATGAGATGTGATATCCAAATCCTTCCCCTTCCAAACCTGAGACCCTCCCTTTAGCATGAGATGTGATATCCAACTCCTTCCCATTCCAATCCTGAGACACTTCTGATAGCATAAGATATGATATCTCAATGCTTCTATACCAAACCTGAGATCCTTCCGATAGCATGAGATGTGATATATCAATACTTCTAATACCAAACCTGAGATCCTTCCTATAACATGAGATGTGATATCCAAATCCTTATCTTCCAAACCTGAGACCCTCCCTTTAGCATGAGATGTGATATCCAACTCCTTCCCATTCCAATCCTGAGACTCTTCTGATAGCATAAGATATGATATCTCAATGCTTCTATACCAAACCTGAGATCCTTCTGATAGCATGAGATGTGATATCTCAATACTTCTAATACCAAACCTGAGATCCTACCTCTAACATGAAATGTGATATCCAACTCTTTCCCCTTGCAAACCTGAGAGCCTTCCTATAGCATGAGATGTGATATCCAAGTCCTTCCCATTCCAATCCTGAGACCCTTCCTATAACATGAGATGTGATATCCAACTCCTTCCCATTCCAACCTGAGACCCTTCCTATAGCATGAGATGGGATATCCAACTCCTTCCAAATCCAATCCCGATACCCTTCCGATAGCATGAGATCTGATATCCCAATGCTTCTACCAAACCTGAGACCCATACTATGGCATGAGATGTGATATCAAACTCCTTCCCATTCTAATCCTGAGACCCTTCCTATAGCTTGAGATGTGATATCCAACTCCTTCCCATTCCAATTCTGAGACCCTTCCTATACCATGAGACTTGATATCTCAATGCTTCTAATACCAAACCTGAGACCCGTCCTATAACATGAGATGTGATATCCAAATCCTTCCCCTTCCAAACCTTAGACCCTTCCTTTATCATGAGATGTGATAGCCAACTCCTTCCCATTCCAATCTTGAGACCCTTCCGATATCATGAAATGTGATATCTCAATGCTTCTAATATCAAACTTGAGACCCTCCCTATAACATGAGATGGGAATATCCAACTCCTTCCCATTCCAATCCTGAGACCCTTCCGATAGCACAGATGTGATATCTCAATGCTTATACCAAACCTGAGATCCTTCCTATAACATGAGATGTGATATCCAACTCCTTCCCATTCCAATCCTGAGACACTTCCTATAGCATGAGATGTGATATCTCACTGCTTATACCAAACCTGAGACCCTTCCTATAGCATGAGATGTGATATCCAACTCCTTCCCATTCCAATCCTGAGACACTTCCTATAGCATGAGATGTGATATCTCTATGCTTCTAATACCAAACCTGAGATCCTTCCTCTAACATGAAATGTGATATCCAACTCCTTCCCTTTCCAAACCTAAGAGCCTATCTATAGCATGAGATGTGATATCCAAGTCCTTCACATTCCAACCCTTAGACCCTTCCTACAGCATGCAATATGATATCTCAATGATTCTAATAACAAACCTGAGACCCGTCCTATAACATGAGATGGGATATTCAACTCCTTCCCATTCCAATCCTGAGACTCTTCCGATAGCAGAGATGTGATATCTCAATGCTTATACCAAACCTGAGACCCTTCCTATAACATGAGATGTGATATCCAAATCCTTCCCGTTCCAAACCTGAGACCCTTCCTTTAGCATGAGATGTGATATCCAGCTCCTTCCCATTCCAATCCTGAGACACTTCCGATAGCATGAGATGTGATATCTCAAAGCTTCTAATATCAAAACTGAGACCCTCCCTATAGCATGATATGTGATATCTAAGTCCTTCCCATTCCAATCCTGAGACCCTCCCTATAGCATGAGATGTGATATCCAACTCCTTCCCATTCCAATCCTGAGACCCTTCCTATAGCATGAGATATGATATCTCAATACTTCTAATACCAAACGTGAGATCCTTCCGATAACATGAGATGTGATATCCAAATCCATCCCCTTCCAAACCTGAGACCCTCCCTTTAGCATGAGATGTGATTTCCAACTCCTTCCTATTCAAATCCTGAGACTCTTCTGATAGCATGAGATGTGATATCTCAATGCTTCTAATACCAAACCTGAGATCCTTCCGATAGCATGAGATGTGATATCTCAATGCTTCTAATACCAAACCTGAGATCCTTCCTATAACATGAGATGTGATATCCAAATCCTTCCCCTTCCAAACCTGAGACCCTCCCTTTAGCATGAGATGTGATATCCAACTCCTTCCCATTCCATTCCTGAGACCCTTCTGATAGCATGAGATGTGATATCTCAATGCCTCTAATACCAAACCTGAGATCCTACCTCTAACATGAAATGTGATATCCAACTCTTTCCCCTTCCAAACCTGAGAGCCTTCCTATAGCATGAGATGTGATATCCAAGTCCTTCCCATTCCAATCCTGAGACCCTTCCTATAGCTTGAGATGTGATATCCAACTCCTTCCCATTCCAATTCTGAGACCCTTCCTATACTATGAGACTTGATATCTCAATGCTTCTAATACCAAACCTGAGACCCGTAATATAACATGAGATGTGATATCCAAATCCTTCCCCTTCCAAACCTTAGACCCTTCCTTTATCATGAGATGTGATATCCAACTCCTTCCCATTCCAATCCTGAGACCCTTCCGATATCATGAGATGTGATATCTCAAAGCTTCTAATATCAAACTTGAGACCCTCCCTATAGCATGAGATGTGATATCCAAGTCCTTCCCATTCCAATCCTGAGACCCTTCCTATAGCATGAGTTGTGATATCTCAATGCTTCTAATACCAAACCTGAGACCCTTCTTATAACATGAGATGGGAATATCCAACTCCTTCCCATTCCAATCCTGAGACCCTTCCGATAGCAGAGATGTGATATCTCAATGCTTATACCAAACCTGAGATCCTTCCTATAACATGAGATGTGATATCCAACTCCTTCCCATTCCAATCCTGAGACACTTCCTATAGCATGAGATGTGATATCTCACTGCTTATACCAAACCTGAGACCCTTCCCATAGCATGAGATGTGATATCCAACTCCTTCCCATTCCAATCCTCAGACCCTTCCTATAGCATGAGATGTGATATCTCAATGCTTCTAATATCAAACTTGAGACCCTACCTATAGCATGAGATGTGATATCCAAGTCCTTCCCATTCCAATCCTGAGACACTTCCTATAGCATGAGATGTGATATCTCAATGCTTCTAATACCAAACCTGAGACTCTTCCTATAACATGAGATGGGATATCCAACTCCTTCCCATTCCAATCCTGAGACCCTTTTGATAGCAGAGATGTGATATCTCAATGTTTATACCAAACCTGAGACCCTTCCTACGGCATGAGATGTCATATTCAACTCCTTCCCATTCCAATCCTGAGACCCTTCTGATAGCATAAGATATGATATCTCAATGCTTCTATACCAAACCTGAGATCCTTCCGATAGCATGAGATGTGATATCTCAATACTTCTAATACCAAACCTGAGATCCTTCCTATAACATGAGATGTGATATCCAAATCCTTATCTTCCAAACCTGAGACCCTCCCTTTAGCATGAGATGTGATATCCAACTCCTTCCCATTCCAATCCTGAGACTCTTCTGATAGCATAAGATATGATATCTCAATGCTTCTATACCAAACCTGAGATCCTTCTGATAGCATGAGATGTGATATCTCAATACTTCTAATACCAAACCTGAGATCCTACCTCTAACATGAAATGTGATATCCAGCTCTTTCCCCTTGCAAACCTGAGAGCCTTCCTATAGCATGAGATGTGATATCCAAGTCCTTCCCATTCCAATCCTGAGACCCTTCCTATAACATGAGATGTGATATCCAACTCCTTCCCATTCCAACCTGAGACCCTTCCTATAGCATGAGATGGGATATCCAACTCCTTCCAAATCCAATCCCGATACCCTTCCAATAGCATGAGATCTGATATCCCAATGCTTCTACCAAACCTGAGACCCATACTATGGCATGAGATGTGAAATCAAACTCCTTCCCATTCTAATCCTGAGACCCTTCCTATAGCTTGAGATGTGATATCCAACTCCTTCCCATTCCAATTCTGAGACCCTTCCTATACCATGAGACTTGATATCTCAATGCTTCTAATACCAAACCTGAGACCCGTCCTATAACATGAGATGTGATATCCAAATCCTTCCCCTTCCAAACCTTAGACCCTTCCGATAGCAGAGATGTGATATCTCAATGCTTATACCAAACCTGAGATCCTTCCTATAACATGAGATGTGATATCCAACTCCTTCCCATTCCAATCCTGAGACACTTCCTATAACATGAGATGTGATATCTCACTGCTTATACCAAACCTGAGACCCTTCCTATAGCATGAGATGTGATATCCAACTCCTTCCCATTCCAATCCTGAGACCCTTCCTATAGCATGAGATGTGATATCTCAATGCTTCTAATATCAAACTTGAGACCCTCCCTATAGCATGAGATGTGATACCCAAGTCCTTCCCATTCCAATCCTGAGACACTTCCTATAGCATGAGATGTGATATCTCAATGCTTCTAATACCAAACCTGAGACTCTTCCTATAACATGAGATGGGATATCCAACTCCTTTCCATTCCAATCCTGAGACCCTTTCGATAGCAGAGATGTGATATCTCAATGTTTATACCAAACCTGAGACCCTTCCTACGGCATGAGATGTCATATTCAACTCCTTCCCATTCCAATCCTGAGACCCTTCCTATAGCATGAGATGTGATATCCAACTCCTTCCCATTCCAATCATGAGACCCTTCCTATAGCATGAGATGTGATGTCTCAATGCTTCTAATACCAAACCTGAGATCCTTCCTATAACATGAGATGTGATATCCAACTCCTTCCATTCCAATCCTGGACCCTTCCTATAGCATGAGATGTGATATCTCAATGCTTATACCAAACCTGAGACCCTTCCTATAGCATGAGATGTGATATCCAACTCCTTCCCATTCCAATCCTGAGACCCTTCCTATAGCCTGAGATGTGATATCTCAATGCCTCTAATACCAAACCTGAGATCCTTCCTCTAACATGAAATGTGATATCCAACTCCTTCACTTTCCAAACCTGAGAGCCTATCTATAGCATGAGATGTGATATCCAAGTCCTTCCCATTCCAATCCTTAGACCCTTCCTACAGCATGCAATATGATATCTCAATGATTCTAATAAAAAACCTGAGACCCGTCCTATAACATGAGATGGGATATCCAACTCCTTCCCATTCCAATTCTGAGACACTTCCGATAGCAGAGATGTGATATCTCAATGTTTATACCAAACCTGAGACCCTTCCTATAACATGAGATGTGATATCCAACTCCTTCCCGTTCCAAACCTGAGACCCTTCCTTTAGCATGAGATGTGATATCCAGCTCCTTCCCATTCCAATCCTGAGACACTTCCGATAGCATGAGATGTGATATCTCAATGCTTCTAATATCAAAACTGAGGCCCTCCCTATAGCATCATATGTGATATCTAAGTCCTTCCCATTCCAATCCTGAGACCCTTCCTATAGCATGAGATGTGATATCTCAATGCTTCTACCAAACCTGAGACCCTTCCTTTAGCATGAGATGTGATATCCAACTCCTTCCCATTCCAATCCTGAGACCCTTCCTATAGCATGAGAGGTGATATCTCAATACTTCTAATACCAAACCTGAGATCCTTCCGATAACATGAGATGTGATATCTCAATACTTCTAATACCAAACCTGGGATCCATCCTATAACATGAGATGTGATATCCAAATCCTTCCCCTTCCAAACCTGAGACCCTCCCTTTAGCATGAGATGTGATATCCAACTCCTTCCCATTCCAATCCTGAGACCCTTCTGATAGCATAAGATATGATATCTCAATGCTTCTATACCAAACCTGAGATCCTTCCGATAGCATGAGATGTGATATCTCAATACCTCTAATACCAAACCTGAGATCCTTCCTATAACATGAGATGTGATATCCAAATCCTTATCTTCCAAACCTGAGACCCTCCCTTTAGCATGAGATGTGATATCCAACTCCTTCCCATTCCAATCCTGAGACTCTTCTGATAGCATAAGATATGATATCTCAATGCTTCTATACCAAACCTGAGATCCTTCTGATAGCATGAGATGTGATCTCTCAATACTTCTAATACCAAACCTGAGATCCTACCTCTAACATGAAATGTGATATCCAACTCTTTCCCCTTGCAAACCTGAGAGCCTTCCTATAGCATGAGATGTGATATCCAAGTCCTTCCCATTCCAATCCTGAGACCCTTCCTATAACATGAGATGTGATATCCAACTCCTTCCCATTCCAACCTGAGACCCTTCCTATAGCATGAGATGGGATATCCAACTCCTTCCAAATCCAATCCCGATACCCTTCCGATAGCATGAGATCTGATATCCCAATGCTTCTACCAAACCTGAGACCCATACTATGGCATGAGATGTGATATCAAACTCCTTCCCATTCTAATCCTGAGACCCTTCCTATAGCTTGAGATGTGATATCCAACTCCTTCCCATTCCAATTCTGAGACCCTTCCTATACCATGAGACTTGATATCTCAATGCTTCTAATACCAAACCTGAGACCCGTCCTATAACATGAGATGTGATATCCAAATCCTTCCCCTTCCAAACCTTAGACCCTTCCTTTATCATGAGATGTGATAGCCAACTCCTTCCCATTCCAATCTTGAGACCCTTCCGATATCATGAAATGTGATATCTCAATGCTTCTAATATCAAACTTGAGACCCTCCCTATAACATGAGATGGGAATATCCAACTCCTTCCCATTCCACTCCTGAGACCCTTCCGATAGCACAGATGTGATATCTCAATGCTTATACCAAACCTGAGATCCTTCCTATAACATGAGATGTGATATCCAACTCCTTCCCATTCCAATCCTGAGACACTTCCTATAGCATGAGATGTGATATCTCACTGCTTATACCAAACCTGAGACCCTTCCTATAGCATGAGATGTGATATCCAACTCCTTCCCATTCCAATCCTGAGACCCTTCCTATAGCATGAGATGTGATATCTCAATGCTTCTAATATCAAACTTGAGACCCTCCCTATAGCATGAGATGTGATACCCAAGTCCTTCCCATTCCAATCCTGAGACACTTCCTATAGCATGAGATGTGATATCCAACTGCTTCCCATTCCAATCCTGAGACCCTTCCTATAGCATGAGATGTGATATCTCTATGCTTCTAATACCAAACCTGAGATCCTTCCTCTAACATGAAATGTGATATCCAACTCCTTCCCTTTCCAAACCTAAGAGCCTATCTATAGCATGAGATGTGATATCCAAGTCCTTCACATTCCAACCCTTAGACCCTTCCTACAGCATGCAATATGATATCTCAATGATTCTAATAACAAACCTGAGACCCGTCCTATAACATGAGATGGGATATTCAACTCCTTCCCATTCCAATCCTGAGACTCTTCCGATAGCAGAGATGTGATATCTCAATGCTTATACCAAACCTGAGACCCTTCCTATAACATGAGATGTGATATCCAAATCCTTCCCGTTCCAAACCTGAGACCCTTCCTTTAGCATGAGATGTGATATCCAGCTCCTTCCCATTCCAATCCTGAGACACTTCCGATAGCATGAGATGTGATATCTCAATGCTTCTAATATCAAAACTGAGACCCTCCCTATAGCATGATATGTGATATCTAAGTCCTTCCCATTCCAATCCTGAGACCCTCCCTATAGCATGAGATGTGATATCCAACTCCTTCCCATTCCAATCCTGAGACCCTTCCTATAGCATGAGATATGATATCTCAATACTTCTAATACCAAACGTGAGATCCTTCCAATAACATGAGATGTGATATCCAAATCCTTCCCCTTCCAAACCTGAGACCCTCCCTTTAGCATGAGATGTGATATCCAACTCCTTCCTATTCCAATCCTGAGACTCTTCTGATAGCATGAGATGTGATATCTCAATGCTTCTAATACCAAACCTGAGATCCTTCCGATAGCATGAGATGTGATATCTCAATGCTTCTAATACCAAACCTGAGATCCTTCCTATAACATGAGATGTGATATCCAAATACTTCCCCTTCCAAACCTGAGACCCTCCCTTTAGCATGAGATGTGATATCCAACTCCTTCCCATTCCATTCCTGAGACCCTTCTGATAGCATGAGATGTGATATCTCAATGCCTCTAATACCAAACCTGAGATCCTACCTCTAACATGAAATGTGATATCCAACTCTTTCCCCTTCCAAACCTGAGAGCCTTCCTATAGCATGAGATGTGATATCCAAGTCCTTCCCATTCCAATCCTGAGACCCTTCCTATAGCTTGAGATGTGATATCCAACTCCTTCCCATTCCAATTCTGAGACCCTTCCTATACTATGAGACTTGATATCTCAATGCTTCTAATACCAAACCTGAGACCCGTAATATAACATGAGATGTGATATCCAAATCCTTCCCCTTCCAAACCTTAGACCCTTCCTTTATCATGAGATGTGATATCCAACTCCTTCCCATTCCAATCCTGAGACCCTTCCGATATCATGAGATGTGATATCTCAAAGCTTCTAATATCAAACTTGAGACCCTCCCTATAGCATGAGATGTGATATCCAAGTCCTTCCCATTCCAATCCTGAGACCCTTCCTATAGCATGAGTTGTGATATCTCAATGCTTCTAATACCAAACCTGAGACCCTTCTTATAACATGAGATGGGAATATCCAACTCCTTCCCATTCCAATCCTGAGACCCTTCCGATAGCAGAGATGTGATATCTCAATGCTTATACCAAACCTGAGATCCTTCCTATAACATGAGATGTGATATCCAACTCCTTCCCATTCCAATCCTGAGACACTTCCTATAGCATGAGATGTGATATCTCACTGCTTATACCAAACCTGAGACCCTTCCCATAGCATGAGATGTGATATCCAACTCCTTCCCATTCCAATCCTCAGACCCTTCCTATAGCATGAGATGTGATATCTCAATGCTTCTAATATCAAACTTGAGACCCTACCTATAGCATGAGATGTGATATCCAAGTCCTTCCCATTCCAATCCTGAGACACTTCCTATAGCATGAGATGTGATATCTCAATGCTTCTAATACCAAACCTGAGACTCTTCCTATAACATGAGATGGGATATCCAACTCCTTCCCATTCCAATCCTGAGACCCTTTTGATAGCAGAGATGTGATATCTCAATGTTTATACCAAACCTGAGACCCTTCCTACGGCATGAGATGTCATATTCAACTCCTTCCCATTCCAATCCTGAGACCCTTCCTATAGCATGAGATGTGATATCCAACTCCTTCCCATTCCAATCCTGAGACCCTTCCTATAGCATGAGATGTGATATCTCAATGCTTCTAATATCAAATTTGAGACCCTCCCTATAGCATGAGATGTGATACCCAAGTCCTTCCCATTCCAATCCTGAGACACTTCCTATAGCATGAGATGTGATATCTCAATGCTTCTAATACCAAACCTGAGACTCTTCCTATAACATGAGATGGGATATCCAACTCCTTTCCATTCCAATCCTGAGACCCTTTCGATAGCAGAGATGTGATATCTCAATGTTTATACCAAACCTGAGACCCTTCCTACGGCATGAGATGTCATATTCAACTCCTTCCCATTCCAATCCTGAGACCCTTCCTATAGCATGAGATGTGATATCCAACTCCTTCCCATTCCAATCATGAGACCCTTCCTATAGCATGAGATGTGATGTCTCAATGCTTCTAATACCAAACCTGAGATCCTTCCTATAACATGAGATGTGATATCCAACTCCTTCCATTCCAATCCTGGACCCTTCCTATAGCATGAGATGTGATATCTCAATGCTTATACCAAACCTGAGACCCTTCCTATAGCATGAGATGTGATATCCAACTCCTTCCCATTCCAATCCTGAGACCCTTCCTATAGCCTGAGATGTGATATCTCAATGCCTCTAATACCAAACCTGAGATCCTTCCTCTAACATGAAATGTGATATCCAACTCCTACACTTTCCAAACCTGAGAGCCTATCTATAGCATGAGATGTGATATCCAAGTCCTTCCCATTCCAATCCTTAGACCCTTCCTACAGCATGCAATATGATATCTCAATGATTCTAATAAAAAACCTGAGACCCGTCCTATAACATGAGATGGGATATCCAACTCCTTCCCATTCCAATTCTGAGACACTTCCGATAGCAGAGATGTGATATCTCAATGTTTATACCAAACCGTAGACCCTTCCTATAACATGAGATGTGATATCCAACTCCTTCCCGTTCCAAACCTGAAACCCTTCCTTTAGCATGAGATGTGATATCCAGCTCCTTCCCATTCCAATCCTGAGACACTTCCGATAGCATGAGATGTGATATCTCAATGCTTCTAATATCAAAACTGAGACCCTCCCTATAGCATGATATGTGATATCTAAGTCCTTCCCATTCCAATCCTGAGACCCTTCCTATAGCATGAGATGTGATATCTCAATGCTTCTACCAAACCTGAGACCCTTCCTTTAGCATGAGATGTGATATCCAACTCCTTCCCATTCCAATCCTGAGACCCTTCCTATAGCATGAGAGGTGATATCTCAATACTTCTAATACCAAACCTGAGATCCTTCCGATAACATGAGATGTGATATCTCAATACTTCTAATACCAAACCTGGGATCCATCCTATAACATGAGATGTGATATCCAAATCCTTCCCCTTCCAAACCTGAGACCCTCCCTTTAGCATGAGATGTGATATCCAACTCCTTCCCATTCCAATCCTGAGACACTTCTGATAGCATAAGATATGATATCTCAATGCTTCTATACCAAACCTGAGATCCTTCCGATAGCATGAGATGTGATATATCAATACTTCTAATACCAAACCTGAGATCCTTCCTATAACATGAGATGTGATATCCAAATCCTTATCTTCCAAACCTGAGACCCTCCCTTTAGCATGAGATGTGATATCCAACTCCTTCCCATTCCAATCCTGAGACTCTTCTGATAGCATAAGATATGATATCTCAATGCTTCTATACCAAACCTGAGATCCTTCTGATAGCATGAGATGTGATATCTCAATACTTCTAATACCAAACCTGAGATCCTACCTCTAACATGAAATGTGATATCCAACTCTTTCCCCTTGCAAACCTGAGAGCCTTCCTATAGCATGAGATGTGATATCCAAGTCCTTCCCATTCCAATCCTGAGACCCTTCCTATAACATGAGATGTGATATCCAACTCCTTCCCATTCCAACCTGAGACCCTTCCTATAGCATGAGATGGGATATCCAACTCCTTCCAAATCCAATCCCGATACCCTTCCGATAGCATGAGATCTGATATCCCAATGCTTCTACCAAACCTGAGACCCATACTATGGCATGAGATGTGATATCAAACTCCTTCCCATTCTAATCCTGAGACCCTTCCTATAGCTTGAGATGTGATATCCAACTCCTTCCCATTCCAATTCTGAGACCCTTCCTATACCATGAGACTTGATATCTCAATGCTTCTAATACCAAACCTGAGACCCGTCCTATAACATGAGATGTGATATCCAAATCCTTCCCCTTCCAAACCTTAGACCCTTCCTTTATCATGAGATGTGATAGCCAACTCCTTCCCATTCCAATCTTGAGACCCTTCCGATATCATGAAATGTGATATCTCAATGCTTCTAATATCAAACTTGAGACCCTCCCTATAACATGAGATGGGAATATCCAACTCCTTCCCATTCCAATCCTGAGACCCTTCCGATAGCACAGATGTGATATCTCAATGCTTATACCAAACCTGAGATCCTTCCTATAACATGAGATGTGATATCCAACTCCTTCCCATTCCAATCCTGAGACACTTCCTATAGCATGAGATGTGATATCTCACTGCTTATACCAAACCTGAGACCCTTCCTATAGCATGAGATGTGATATCCAACTCCTTCCCATTCCAATCCTGAGACACTTCCTATAGCATGAGATGTGATATCTCTATGCTTCTAATACCAAACCTGAGATCCTTCCTCTAACATGAAATGTGATATCCAACTCCTTCCCTTTCCAAACCTAAGAGCCTATCTATAGCATGAGATGTGATATCCAAGTCCTTCACATTCCAACCCTTAGACCCTTCCTACAGCATGCAATATGATATCTCAATGATTCTAATAACAAACCTGAGACCCGTCCTATAACATGAGATGGGATATTCAACTCCTTCCCATTCCAATCCTGAGACTCTTCCGATAGCAGAGATGTGATATCTCAATGCTTATACCAAACCTGAGACCCTTCCTATAACATGAGATGTGATATCCAAATCCTTCCCGTTCCAAACCTGAGACCCTTCCTTTAGCATGAGATGTGATATCCAGCTCCTTCCCATTCCAATCCTGAGACACTTCCGATAGCATGAGATGTGATATCTCAAAGCTTCTAATATCAAAACTGAGACCCTCCCTATAGCATGATATGTGATATCTAAGTCCTTCCCATTCCAATCCTGAGACCCTCCCTATAGCATGAGATGTGATATCCAACTCCTTCCCATTCCAATCCTGAGACCCTTCCTATAGCATGAGATATGATATCTCAATACTTCTAATACCAAACGTGAGATCCTTCCGATAACATGAGATGTGATATCCAAATCCATCCCCTTCCAAACCTGAGACCCTCCCTTTAGCATGAGATGTGATTTCCAACTCCTTCCTATTCAAATCCTGAGACTCTTCTGATAGCATGAGATGTGATATCTCAATGCTTCTAATACCAAACCTGAGATCCTTCCGATAGCATGAGATGTGATATCTCAATGCTTCTAATACCAAACCTGAGATCCTTCCTATAACATGAGATGTGATATCCAAATCCTTCCCCTTCCAAACCTGAGACCCTCCCTTTAGCATGAGATGTGATATCCAACTCCTTCCCATTCCATTCCTGAGACCCTTCTGATAGCATGAGATGTGATATCTCAATGCCTCTAATACCAAACCTGAGATCCTACCTCTAACATGAAATGTGATATCCAACTCTTTCCCCTTCCAAACCTGAGAGCCTTCCTATAGCATGAGATGTGATATCCAAGTCCTTCCCATTCCAATCCTGAGACCCTTCCTATAGCTTGAGATGTGATATCCAACTCCTTCCCATTCCAATTCTGAGACCCTTCCTATACTATGAGACTTGATATCTCAATGCTTCTAATACCAAACCTGAGACCCGTAATATAACATGAGATGTGATATCCAAATCCTTCCCCTTCCAAACCTTAGACCCTTCCTTTATCATGAGATGTGATATCCAACTCCTTCCCATTCCAATCCTGAGACCCTTCCGATATCATGAGATGTGATATCTCAAAGCTTCTAATATCAAACTTGAGACCCTCCCTATAGCATGAGATGTGATATCCAAGTCCTTCCCATTCCAATCCTGAGACCCTTCCTATAGCATGAGTTGTGATATCTCAATGCTTCTAATACCAAACCTGAGACCCTTCTTATAACATGAGATGGGAATATCCAACTCCTTCCCATTCCAATCCTGAGACCCTTCCGATAGCAGAGATGTGATATCTCAATGCTTATACCAAACCTGAGATCCTTCCTATAACATGAGATGTGATATCCAACTCCTTCCCATTCCAATCCTGAGACACTTCCTATAGCATGAGATGTGATATCTCACTGCTTATACCAAACCTGAGACCCTTCCCATAGCATGAGATGTGATATCCAACTCCTTCCCATTCCAATCCTCAGACCCTTCCTATAGCATGAGATGTGATATCTCAATGCTTCTAATATCAAACTTGAGACCCTACCTATAGCATGAGATGTGATATCCAAGTCCTTCCCATTCCAATCCTGAGACACTTCCTATAGCATGAGATGTGATATCTCAATGCTTCTAATACCAAACCTGAGACTCTTCCTATAACATGAGATGGGATATCCAACTCCTTCCCATTCCAATCCTGAGACCCTTTTGATAGCAGAGATGTGATATCTCAATGTTTATACCAAACCTGAGACCCTTCCTACGGCATGAGATGTCATATTCAACTCCTTCCCATTCCAATCCTGAGACCCTTCTGATAGCATAAGATATGATATCTCAATGCTTCTATACCAAACCTGAGATCCTTCCGATAGCATGAGATGTGATATCTCAATACTTCTAATACCAAACCTGAGATCCTTCCTATAACATGAGATGTGATATCCAAATCCTTATCTTCCAAACCTGAGACCCTCCCTTTAGCATGAGATGTGATATCCAACTCCTTCCCATTCCAATCCTGAGACTCTTCTGATAGCATAAGATATGATATCTCAATGCTTCTATACCAAACCTGAGATCCTTCTGATAGCATGAGATGTGATATCTCAATACTTCTAATACCAAACCTGAGATCCTACCTCTAACATGAAATGTGATATCCAGCTCTTTCCCCTTGCAAACCTGAGAGCCTTCCTATAGCATGAGATGTGATATCCAAGTCCTTCCCATTCCAATCCTGAGACCCTTCCTATAACATGAGATGTGATATCCAACTCCTTCCCATTCCAACCTGAGACCCTTCCTATAGCATGAGATGGGATATCCAACTCCTTCCAAATCCAATCCCGATACCCTTCCGATAGCATGAGATCTGATATCCCAATGCTTCTACCAAACCTGAGACCCATACTATGGCATGAGATGTGAAATCAAACTCCTTCCCATTCTAATCCTGAGACCCTTCCTATAGCTTGAGATGTGATATCCAACTCCTTCCCATTCCAATTCTGAGACCCTTCCTATACCATGAGACTTGATATCTCAATGCTTCTAATACCAAACCTGAGACCCGTCCTATAACATGAGATGTGATATCCAAATCCTTCCCCTTCCAAACCTTAGACCCTTCCGATAGCAGAGATGTGATATCTCAATGCTTATACCAAACCTGAGATCCTTCCTATAACATGAGATGTGATATCCAACTCCTTCCCATTCCAATCCTGAGACACTTCCTATAACATGAGATGTGATATCTCACTGCTTATACCAAACCTGAGACCCTTCCTATAGCATGAGATGTGATATCCAACTCCTTCCCATTCCAATCCTGAGACCCTTCCTATAGCATGAGATGTGATATCTCAATGCTTCTAATATCAAACTTGAGACCCTCCCTATAGCATGAGATGTGATACCCAAGTCCTTCCCATTCCAATCCTGAGACACTTCCTATAGCATGAGATGTGATATCTCAATGCTTCTAATACCAAACCTGAGACTCTTCCTATAACATGAGATGGGATATCCAACTCCTTTCCATTCCAATCCTGAGACCCTTTCGATAGCAGAGATGTGATATCTCAATGTTTATACCAAACCTGAGACCCTTCCTACGGCATGAGATGTCATATTCAACTCCTTCCCATTCCAATCCTGAGACCCTTCCTATAGCATGAGATGTGATATCCAACTCCTTCCCATTCCAATCATGAGACCCTTCCTATAGCATGAGATGTGATGTCTCAATGCTTCTAATACCAAACCTGAGATCCTTCCTATAACATGAGATGTGATATCCAACTCCTTCCATTCCAATCCTGGACCCTTCCTATAGCATGAGATGTGATATCTCAATGCTTATACCAAACCTGAGACCCTTCCTATAGCATGAGATGTGATATCCAACTCCTTCCCATTCCAATCCTGAGACCCTTCCTATAGCCTGAGATGTGATATCTCAATGCCTCTAATACCAAACCTGAGATCCTTCCTCTAACATGAAATGTGATATCCAACTCCTTCACTTTCCAAACCTGAGAGCCTATCTATAGCATGAGATGTGATATCCAAGTCCTTCCCATTCCAATCCTTAGACCCTTCCTACAGCATGCAATATGATATCTCAATGATTCTAATAAAAAACCTGAGACCCGTCCTATAACATGAGATGGGATATCCAACTCCTTCCCATTCCAATTCTGAGACACTTCCGATAGCAGAGATGTGATATCTCAATGTTTATACCAAACCTGAGACCCTTCCTATAACATGAGATGTGATATCCAACTCCTTCCCGTTCCAAACCTGAGACCCTTCCTTTAGCATGAGATGTGATATCCAGCTCCTTCCCATTCCAATCCTGAGACACTTCCGATAGCATGAGATGTGATATCTCAATGCTTCTAATATCAAAACTGAGGCCCTCCCTATAGCATGATATGTGATATCTAAGTCCTTCCCATTCCAATCCTGAGACCCTTCCTATAGCATGAGATGTGATATCTCAATGCTTCTACCAAACCTGAGACCCTTCCTTTAGCATGAGATGTGATATCCAACTCCTTCCCATTCCAATCCTGAGACCCTTCCTATAGCATGAGAGGTGATATCTCAATACTTCTAATACCAAACCTGAGATCCTTCCGATAACATGAGATGTGATATCTCAATACTTCTAATACCAAACCTGGGATCCATCCTATAACATGAGATGTGATATCCAAATCCTTCCCCTTCCAAACCTGAGACCCTCCCTTTAGCATGAGATGTGATATCCAACTCCTTCCCATTCCAATCCTGAGACCCTTCTGATAGCATAAGATATGATATCTCAATGCTTCTATACCAAACCTGAGATCCTTCCGATAGCATGAGATGTGATATCTCAATACCTCTAATACCAAACCTGAGATCCTTCCTATAACATGAGATGTGATATCCAAATCCTTATCTTCCAAACCTGAGACCCTCCCTTTAGCATGAGATGTGATATCCAACTCCTTCCCATTCCAATCCTGAGACTCTTCTGATAGCATAAGATATGATATCTCAATGCTTCTATACCAAACCTGAGATCCTTCTGATAGCATGAGATGTGATCTCTCAATACTTCTAATACCAAACCTGAGATCCTACCTCTAACATGAAATGTGATATCCAACTCTTTCCCCTTGCAAACCTGAGAGCCTTCCTATAGCATGAGATGTGATATCCAAGTCCTTCCCATTCCAATCCTGAGACCCTTCCTATAACATGAGATGTGATATCCAACTCCTTCCCATTCCAACCTGAGACCCTTCCTATAGCATGAGATGGGATATCCAACTCCTTCCAAATCCAATCCCGATACCCTTCCGATAGCATGAGATCTGATATCCCAATGCTTCTACCAAACCTGAGACCCATACTATGGCATGAGATGTGATATCAAACTCCTTCCCATTCTAATCCTGAGACCCTTCCTATAGCTTGAGATGTGATATCCAACTCCTTCCCATTCCAATTCTGAGACCCTTCCTATACCATGAGACTTGATATCTCAATGCTTCTAATACCAAACCTGAGACCCGTCCTATAACATGAGATGTGATATCCAAATCCTTCCCCTTCCAAACCTTAGACCCTTCCTTTATCATGAGATGTGATAGCCAACTCCTTCCCATTCCAATCTTGAGACCCTTCCGATATCATGAAATGTGATATCTCAATGCTTCTAATATCAAACTTGAGACCCTCCCTATAACATGAGATGGGAATATCCAACTCCTTCCCATTCCACTCCTGAGACCCTTCCGATAGCACAGATGTGATATCTCAATGCTTATACCAAACCTGAGATCCTTCCTATAACATGAGATGTGATATCCAACTCCTTCCCATTCCAATCCTGAGACACTTCCTATAGCATGAGATGTGATATCTCACTGCTTATACCAAACCTGAGACCCTTCCTATAGCATGAGATGTGATATCCAACTCCTTCCCATTCCAATCCTGAGACCCTTCCTATAGCATGAGATGTGATATCTCAATGCTTCTAATATCAAACTTGAGACCCTCCCTATAGCATGAGATGTGATACCCAAGTCCTTCCCATTCCAATCCTGAGACACTTCCTATAGCATGAGATGTGATATCCAACTGCTTCCCATTCCAATCCTGAGACCCTTCCTATAGCATGAGATGTGATATCTCTATGCTTCTAATACCAAACCTGAGATCCTTCCTCTAACATGAAATGTGATATCCAACTCCTTCCCTTTCCAAACCTAAGAGCCTATCTATAGCATGAGATGTGATATCCAAGTCCTTCACATTCCAACCCTTAGACCCTTCCTACAGCATGCAATATGATATCTCAATGATTCTAATAACAAACCTGAGACCCGTCCTATAACATGAGATGGGATATTCAACTCCTTCCCATTCCAATCCTGAGACTCTTCCGATAGCAGAGATGTGATATCTCAATGCTTATACCAAACCTGAGACCCTTCCTATAACATGAGATGTGATATCCAAATCCTTCCCGTTCCAAACCTGAGACCCTTCCTTTAGCATGAGATGTGATATCCAGCTCCTTCCCATTCCAATCCTGAGACACTTCCGATAGCATGAGATGTGATATCTCAATGCTTCTAATATCAAAACTGAGACCCTCCCTATAGCATGATATGTGATATCTAAGTCCTTCCCATTCCAATCCTGAGACCCTCCCTATAGCATGAGATGTGATATCCAACTCCTTCCCATTCCAATCCTGAGACCCTTCCTATAGCATGAGATATGATATCTCAATACTTCTAATACCAAACGTGAGATCCTTCCAATAACATGAGATGTGATATCCAAATCCTTCCCCTTCCAAACCTGAGACCCTCCCTTTAGCATGAGATGTGATATCCAACTCCTTCCTATTCCAATCCTGAGACTCTTCTGATAGCATGAGATGTGATATCTCAATGCTTCTAATACCAAACCTGAGATCCTTCCGATAGCATGAGATGTGATATCTCAATGCTTCTAATACCAAACCTGAGATCCTTCCTATAACATGAGATGTGATATCCAAATCCTTCCCCTTCCAAACCTGAGACCCTCCCTTTAGCATGAGATGTGATATCCAACTCCTTCCCATTCCATTCCTGAGACCCTTCTGATAGCATGAGATGTGATATCTCAATGCCTCTAATACCAAACCTGAGATCCTACCTCTAACATGAAATGTGATATCCAACTCTTTCCCCTTCCAAACCTGAGAGCCTTCCTATAGCATGAGATGTGATATCCAAGTCCTTCCCATTCCAATCCTGAGACCCTTCCTATAGCTTGAGATGTGATATCCAACTCCTTCCCATTCCAATTCTGAGACCCTTCCTATACTATGAGACTTGATATCTCAATGCTTCTAATACCAAACCTGAGACCCGTAATATAACATGAGATGTGATATCCAAATCCTTCCCCTTCCAAACCTTAGACCCTTCCTTTATCATGAGATGTGATATCCAACTCCTTCCCATTCCAATCCTGAGACCCTTCCGATATCATGAGATGTGATATCTCAAAGCTTCTAATATCAAACTTGAGACCCTCCCTATAGCATGAGATGTGATATCCAAGTCCTTCCCATTCCAATCCTGAGACCCTTCCTATAGCATGAGTTGTGATATCTCAATGCTTCTAATACCAAACCTGAGACCCTTCTTATAACATGAGATGGGAATATCCAACTCCTTCCCATTCCAATCCTGAGACCCTTCCGATAGCAGAGATGTGATATCTCAATGCTTATACCAAACCTGAGATCCTTCCTATAACATGAGATGTGATATCCAACTCCTTCCCATTCCAATCCTGAGACACTTCCTATAGCATGAGATGTGATATCTCACTGCTTATACCAAACCTGAGACCCTTCCCATAGCATGAGATGTGATATCCAACTCCTTCCCATTCCAATCCTCAGACCCTTCCTATAGCATGAGATGTGATATCTCAATGCTTCTAATATCAAACTTGAGACCCTACCTATAGCATGAGATGTGATATCCAAGTCCTTCCCATTCCAATCCTGAGACACTTCCTATAGCATGAGATGTGATATCTCAATGCTTCTAATACCAAACCTGAGACTCTTCCTATAACATGAGATGGGATATCCAACTCCTTCCCATTCCAATCCTGAGACCCTTTTGATAGCAGAGATGTGATATCTCAATGTTTATACCAAACCTGAGACCCTTCCTACGGCATGAGATGTCATATTCAACTCCTTCCCATTCCAATCCTGAGACCCTTCCTATAGCATGAGATGTGATATCCAACTCCTTCCCATTCCAATCCTGAGACCCTTCCTATAGCATGAGATGTGATGTCTCAATGCTTCTAATACCAAACCTGAGATCCTTCCTATAACATGAGATGTGATATCCAACTCCTTCCATTCCAATCCTGGACCCTTCCTATAGCATGAGATGTGATATCTCAATGCTTATACCAAACCTGAGACCCTTCCTATAGCATGAGATGTGATATCCAACTCCTTCCCATTCCAATCCTGAGACCCTTCCTATAGCCTGAGATGTGATATCTCAATGCCTCTAATACCAAACCTGAGATCCTTCCTCTAACATGAAATGTGATATCCAACTCCTTCCATTCCAATCCTGGACCCTTCCTATAGCATGAGATGTGATATCTCAATGCTTATACCAAACCTGAGACCCTTCCTATAGCATGAGATGTGATATCCAACTCCTTCCCATTCCAATCCTGAGACCCTTCCTATAGCCTGAGATGTGATATCTCAATGCCTCTAATACCAAACCTGAGATCCTTCCTCTAACATGAAATGTGATATCCAACTCCTTCACTTTCCAAACCTGAGAGCCTATCTATAGCATGAGATGTGATATCCAAGTCCTTCCCATTCCAATCCTTAGACCCTTCCTACAGCATGCAATATGATATCTCAATGATTCTAATAAAAAACCTGAGACCCGTCCTATAACATGAGATGGGATATCCAACTCCTTCCCATTCCAATTCTGAGACACTTCCGATAGCAGAGATGTGATATCTCAATGTTTATACCAAACCTGAGACCCTTCCTATAACATGAGATGTGATATCCAACTCCTTCCCGTTCCAAACCTGAGACCCTTCCTTTAGCATGAGATGTGATATCCAGCTCCTTCCCATTCCAATCCTGAGACACTTCCGATAGCATGAGATGTGATATCTCAATGCTTCTAATATCAAAACTGAGGCCCTCCCTATAGCATGATATGTGATATCTAAGTCCTTCCCATTCCAATCCTGAGACCCTTCCTATAGCATGAGATGTGATATCTCAATGCTTCTACCAAACCTGAGACCCTTCCTTTAGCATGAGATGTGATATCCAACTCCTTCCCATTCCAATCCTGAGACCCTCCCTATAGCATGAGAGGTGATATCTCAATACTTCTAATACCAAACCTGAGATCCTTCCGATAACATGAGATGTGATATCTCAATACTTCTAATACCAAACCTGGGATCCATCCTATAACATGAGATGTGATATCCAAATCCTTCCCCTTCCAAACCTGAGACCCTCCCTTTAGCATGAGATGTGATATCCAACTCCTTCCCATTCCAATCCTGAGACCCTTCTGATAGCATAAGATATGATATCTCAATGCTTCTATACCAAACCTGAGATCCTTCCGATAGCATGAGATGTGATATCTCAATACCTCTAATACCAAACCTGAGATCCTTCCTATAACATGAGATGTGATATCCAAATCCTTATCTTCCAAACCTGAGACCCTCCCTTTAGCATGAGATGTGATATCCAACTCCTTCCCATTCCAATCCTGAGACTCTTCTGATAGCATAAGATATGATATCTCAATGCTTCTATACCAAACCTGAGATCCTTCTGATAGCATGAGATGTGATCTCTCAATACTTCTAATACCAAACCTGAGATCCTACCTCTAACATGAAATGTGATATCCAACTCTTTCCCCTTGCAAACCTGAGAGCCTTCCTATAGCATGAGATGTGATATCCAAGTCCTTCCCATTCCAATCCTGAGAACCTTCCTATAACATGAGATGTGATATCCAACTCCTTCCCATTCCAACCTGAGACCCTTCCTATAGCATGAGATGGGATATCCAACTCCTTCCAAATCCAATCCCGATACCCGTCCGATAGCATGAGATCTGATATCCCAATGCTTCTACCAAACCTGAGACCCATACTATGGCATGAGATGTGATATCAAACTCCTTCCCATTCTAATCCTGAGACCCTTCCTATAGCTTGAGATGTGATATCCAACTCCTTCCCATTCCAATTCTGAGACCCTTCCTATACCATGAGACTTGATATCTCAATGCTTCTAATACCAAACCTGAGACCCGTCCTATAACATGAGATGTGATATCCAAATCCTTCCCCTTCCAAACCTTAGACCCTTCCGATAGCAGAGATGTGATATCTCAATGCTTATACCAAACCTGAGATCCTTCCTATAACATGAGATGTGATATCCAACTCCTTCCCATTCCAATCCTGAGACACTTCCTATAGCATGAGATGTGATATCTCACTGCTTATACCAAACCTGAGACCCTTCCTATAGCATGAGATGTGATATCCAACTCCTTCCCATTCCAATCCTGAGACCCTTCCTATAGCATGAGATGTGATATCTCAATGCTTCTAATATCAAACTTGAGACCCTCCCTATAGCATGAGATGTGATACCCAAGTCCTTCCCATTCCAATCCTGAGACACTTCCTATAGCATGAGATGTGATATCTCAATGCTTCTAATACCAAACCTGAGACTCTTCCTATAACATGAGATGGGATATCCAACTCCTTTCCATTCCAATCCTGAGACCCTTTCGATAGCAGAGATGTGATATCTCAATGTTTATACCAAACCTGAGACCCTTCCTACGGCATGAGATGTCATATTCAACTCCTTCCCATTCCAATCCTGAGACCCTTCCTATAGCATGAGATGTGATATCCAACTCCTTCCCATTCCAATCATGAGACCCTTCCTATAGCATGAGATGTGATGTCTCAATGCTTCTAATACCAAACCTGAGATCCTTCCTATAACATGAGATGTGATATCCAACTCCTTCCATTCCAATCCTGGACCCTTCCTATAGCATGAGATGTGATATCTCAATGCTTATACCAAACCTGAGACCCTTCCTATAGCATGAGATGTGATATCCAACTCCTTCCCATTCCAATCCTGAGACCCTTCCTATAGCCTGAGATGTGATATCTCAATGCCTCTAATACCAAACCTGAGATCCTTCCTCTAACATGAAATGTGATATCCAACTCCTACACTTTCCAAACCTGAGAGCCTATCTATAGCATGAGATGTGATATCCAAGTCCTTCCCATTCCAATCCTTAGACCCTTCCTACAGCATGCAATATGATATCTCAATGATTCTAATAAAAAACCTGAGACCCGTCCTATAACATGAGATGGGATATCCAACTCCTTCCCATTCCAATTCTGAGACACTTCCGATAGCAGAGATGTGATATCTCAATGTTTATACCAAACCGTAGACCCTTCCTATAACATGAGATGTGATATCCAACTCCTTCCCGTTCCAAACCTGAGACCCTTCCTTTAGCATGAGATGTGATATCCAGCTCCTTCCCATTCCAATCCTGAGACACTTCCGATAGCATGAGATGTGATATCTCAATGCTTCTAATATCAAAACTGAGACCCTCCCTATAGCATGATATGTGATATCTAAGTCCTTCCCATTCCAATCCTGAGACCCTTCCTATAGCATGAGATGTGATATCTCAATGCTTCTACCAAACCTGAGACCCTTCCTTTAGCATGAGATGTGATATCCAACTCCTTCCCATTCCAATCCTGAGACCCTTCCTATAGCATGAGAGGTGATATCTCAATACTTCTAATACCAAACCTGAGATCCTTCCGATAACATGAGATGTGATAGCTCAATACTTCTAATACCAAACCTGGGATCCATCCTATAACATGAGATGTGATATCCAAATCCTTCCCCTTCCAAACCTGAGACCCTCCCTTTAGCATGAGATGTGATATCCAACTCCTTCCCATTCCAATCCTGAGACACTTCTGATAGCATAAGATATGATATCTCAATGCTTCTATACCAAACCTGAGATCCTTCCGATAGCATGAGATGTGATATATCAATACTTCTAATACCAAACCTGAGATCCTTCCTATAACATGAGATGTGATATCCAAATCCTTATCTTCCAAACCTGAGACCCTCCCTTTAGCATGAGATGTGATATCCAACTCCTTCCCATTCCAATCCTGAGACTCTTCTGATAGCATAAGATATGATATCTCAATGCTTCTATACCAAACCTGAGATCCTTCTGATAGCATGAGATGTGATATCTCAATACTTCTAATACCAAACCTGAGATCCTACCTCTAACATGAAATGTGATATCCAACTCTTTCCCCTTGCAAACCTGAGAGCCTTCCTATAGCATGAGATGTGATATCCAAGTCCTTCCCATTCCAATCCTGAGACCCTTCCTATAACATGAGATGTGATATCCAACTCCTTCCCATTCCAACCTGAGACCCTTCCTATAGCATGAGATGGGATATCCAACTCCTTCCAAATCCAATCCCGATACCCTTCCGATAGCATGAGATCTGATATCCCAATGCTTCTACCAAACCTGAGACCCATACTATGGCATGAGATGTGATATCAAACTCCTTCCCATTCTAATCCTGAGACCCTTCCTATAGCTTGAGATGTGATATCCAACTCCTTCCCATTCCAATTCTGAGACCCTTCCTATACCATGAGACTTGATATCTCAATGCTTCTAATACCAAACCTGAGACCCGTCCTATAACATGAGATGTGATATCCAAATCCTTCCCCTTCCAAACCTTAGACCCTTCCTTTATCATGAGATGTGATAGCCAACTCCTTCCCATTCCAATCTTGAGACCCTTCCGATATCATGAAATGTGATATCTCAATGCTTCTAATATCAAACTTGAGACCCTCCCTATAACATGAGATGGGAATATCCAACTCCTTCCCATTCCAATCCTGAGACCCTTCCGATAGCACAGATGTGCTATCTCAATGCTTATACCAAACCTGAGATCCTTCCTATAACATGAGATGTGATATCCAACTCCTTCCCATTCCAATCCTGAGACACTTCCTATAGCATGAGATGTGATATCTCACTGCTTATACCAAACCTGAGACCCTTCCTATAGCATGAGATGTGATATCCAACTCCTTCCCATTCCAATCCTGAGACACTTCCTATAGCATGAGATGTGATATCTCTATGCTTCTAATACCAAACCTGAGATCCTTCCTCTAACATGAAATGTGATATCCAACTCCTTCCCTTTCCAAACCTAAGAGCCTATCTATAGCATGAGATGTGATATCCAAGTCCTTCACATTCCAACCCTTAGACCCTTCCTACAGCATGCAATATGATATCTCAATGATTCTAATAACAAACCTGAGACCCGTCCTATAACATGAGATGGGATATTCAACTCCTTCCCATTCCAATCCTGAGACTCTTCCGATAGCAGAGATGTGATATCTCAATGCTTATACCAAACCTGAGACCCTTCCTATAACATGAGATGTGATATCCAAATCCTTCCCGTTCCAAACCTGAGACCCTTCCTTTAGCATGAGATGTGATATCCAGCTCCTTCCCATTCCAATCCTGAGACACTTCCGATAGCATGAGATGTGATATCTCAATGCTTCTAATATCAAAACTGAGACCCTCCCTATAGCATGATATGTGATATCTAAGTCCTTCCCATTCCAATCCTGAGACCCTCCCTATAGCATGAGATGTGATATCCAACTCCTTCCCATTCCAATCCTGAGACCCTTCCTATAGCATGAGATATGATATCTCAATACTTCTAATACCAAACGTGAGATCCTTCCGATAACATGAGATGTGATATCCAAATCCATCCCCTTCCAAACCTGAGACCCTCCCTTTAGCATGAGATGTGATATCCAACTCCTTCCTATTCAAATCCTGAGACTCTTCTGATAGCATGAGATGTGATATCTCAATGCTTCTAATACCAAACCTGAGATCCTTCCGATAGCATGAGATGTGATATCTCAATGCTTCTAATACCAAACCTGAGATCCTTCCTATAACATGAGATGTGATATCCAAATCCTTCCCCTTCCAAACCTGAGACCCTCCCTTTAGCATGAGATGTGATATCCAACTCCTTCCCATTCCATTCCTGAGACCCTTCTGATAGCATGAGATGTGATATCTCAATGCCTCTAATACCAAACCTGAGATCCTACCTCTAACATGAAATGTGATATCCAACTCTTTCCCCTTCCAAACCTGAGAGCCTTCCTATAGCATGAGATGTGATATCCAAGTCCTTCCCATTCCAATCCTGAGACCCTTCCTATAGCTTGAGATGTGATATCCAACTCCTTCCCATTCCAATTCTGAGACCCTTCCTATACTATGAGACTTGATATCTCAATGCTTCTAATACCAAACCTGAGACCCGTAATATAACATGAGATGTGATATCCAAATCCTTCCCCTTCCAAACCTTAGACCCTTCCTTTATCATGAGATGTGATATCCAACTCCTTCCCATTCCAATCCTGAGACCCTTCCGATATCATGAGATGTGATATCTCAAAGCTTCTAATATCAAACTTGAGACCCTCCCTATAGCATGAGATGTGATATCCAAGTCCTTCCCATTCCAATCCTGAGACCCTTCCTATAGCATGAGTTGTGATATCTCAATGCTTCTAATACCAAACCTGAGACCCTTCTTATAACATGAGATGGGAATATCCAACTCCTTCCCATTCCAATCCTGAGACCCTTCCGATAGCAGAGATGTGATATCTCAATGCTTATACCAAACCTGAGATCCTTCCTATAACATGAGATGTGATATCCAACTCCTTCCCATTCCAATCCTGAGACACTTCCTATAGCATGAGATGTGATATCTCACTGCTTATACCAAACCTGAGACCCTTCCCATAGCATGAGATGTGATATCCAACTCCTTCCCATTCCAATCCTCAGACCCTTCCTATAGCATGAGATGTGATATCTCAATGCTTCTAATATCAAACTTGAGACCCTACCTATAGCATGAGATGTGATATCCAAGTCCTTCCCATTCCAATCCTGAGACACTTCCTATAGCATGAGATGTGATATCTCAATGCTTCTAATACCAAACCTGAGACTCTTCCTATAACATGAGATGGGATATCCAACTCCTTCCCATTCCAATCCTGAGACCCTTTTGATAGCAGAGATGTGATATCTCAATGTTTATACCAAACCTGAGACCCTTCCTACGGCATGAGATGTCATATTCAACTCCTTCCCATTCCAATCCTGAGACCCTTCTGATAGCATAAGATATGATATCTCAATGCTTCTATACCAAACCTGAGATCCTTCCGATAGCATGAGATGTGATATCTCAATACTTCTAATACCAAACCTGAGATCCTTCCTATAACATGAGATGTGATATCCAAATCCTTATCTTCCAAACCTGAGACCCTCCCTTTAGCATGAGATGTGATATCCAAGTCCTTCCCATTCCAATCCTGAGACCCTTCCTATAACATGAGATGTGATATCCAACTCCTTCCCATTCCAACCTGAGACCCTTCCTATAGCATGAGATGGGATATCCAACTCCTTCCAAATCCAATCCCGATACCCTTCCGATAGCATGAGATCTGATATCCCAATGCTTCTACCAAACCTGAGACCCATACTATGGCATGAGATGTGATATCAAACTCCTTCCCATTCTAATCCTGAGACCCTTCCTATAGCTTGAGATGTGATATCCAACTCCTTCCCATTCCAATTCTGAGACCCTTCCTATACCATGAGACTTGATATCTCAATGCTTCTAATACCAAACCTGAGACCCGTCCTATAACATGAGATGTGATATCCAAATCCTTCCCCTTCCAAACCTTAGACCCTTCCGATAGCAGAGATGTGATATCTCAATGCTTATACCAAACCTGAGATCCTACCTATAACATGAGATGTGATATCCAACTCCTTCCCATTCCAATCCTGAGACACTTCCTATAGCATGAGATGTGATATCTCACTGCTTATACCAAACCTGAGACCCTTCCTATAGCATGAGATGTGATATCCAACTCCTTCCCATTCCAATCCTGAGACCCTTCCTATAGCATGAGATGTGATATCTCAATGCTTCTAATATCAAACTTGAGACCCTCCCTATAGCATGAGATGTGATACCCAAGTCCTTCCCATTCCAATCCTGAGACACTTCCTATAGCATGAGATGTGATATCTCAATGCTTCTAATACCAAACCTGAGACTCTTCCTATAACATGAGATGGGATATCCAACTCCTTTCCATTCCAATCCTGAGACACTTTCGATAGCAGAGATGTGATATCTCAATGTTTATACCAAACCTGAGACCCTTCCTACGGCATGAGATGTCATATTCAACTCCTTCCCATTCCAATCCTGAGACCCTTCCTATAGCATGAGATGTGATATCCAACTCCTTCCCATTCCAATCATGAGACCCTTCCTATAGCATGAGATGTGATGTCTCAATGCTTCTAATACCAAACCTGAGATCCTTCCTATAACATGGGATGTGATATCCAACTCCTTCCATTCCAATCCTGGACCCTTCCTATAGCATGAGATGTGATATCTCAATGCTTATACCAAACCTGAGACCCTTCCTATAGCATGAGATGTGATATCCAACTCCTTCCCATTCCAATCCTGAGACCCTTCCTATAGCCTGAGATGTGATATCTCAATGCCTCTAATACCAAACCTGAGATCCTTCCTCTAACATGAAATGTGATATCCAACTCCTTCACTTTCCAAACCTGAGAGCCTATCTATAGCATGAGATGTGATATCCAAGTCCTTCCCATTCCAATCCTTAGACCCTTCCTACAGCATGCAATATGATATCTCAATGATTCTAATAAAAAACCTGAGACCCGTCCTATAACATGAGATGGGATATCCAACTCCTTCCCATTCCAATTCTGAGACACTTCCGATAGCAGAGATGTGATATCTCAATGTTTATACCAAACCTGAGACCCTTCCTATAACATGAGATGTGATATCCAACTCCTTCCCGTTCCAAACCTGAGACCCTTCCTTTAGCATGAGATGTGATATCCAGCTCCTTCCCATTCCAATCCTGAGACACTTCCGATAGCATGAGATGTGATATCTCAATGCTTCTAATATCAAAACTGAGGCCCTCCCTATAGCATGATATGTGATATCTAAGTCCTTCCCATTCCAATCCTGAGACCCTTCCTATAGCATGAGATGTGATATCTCAATGCTTCTACCAAACCTGAGACCCTTCCTTTAGCATGAGATGTGATATCCAACTCCTTCCCATTCCAATCCTGAGACCCTTCCTATAGCATGAGAGGTGATATCTCAATACTTCTAATACCAAACCTGAGATCCTTCCGATAACATGAGATGTGATATCTCAATACTTCTAATACCAAACCTGGGATCCATCCTATAACATGAGATGTGATATCCAAATCCTTCCCCTTCCAAACCTGAGACCCTCCCTTTAGCATGAGATGTGATATCCAACTCCTTCCCATTCCAATCCTGAGACCCTTCTGATAGCATAAGATATGATATCTCAATGCTTCTATACCAAACCTGAGATCCTTCCGATAGCATGAGATGTGATATCTCAATACCTCTAATACCAAACCTGAGATCCTTCCTATAACATGAGATGTGATATCCAAATCCTTATCTTCCAAACCTGAGACCCTCCCTTTAGCATGAGATGTGATATCCAACTCCTTCCCATTCCAATCCTGAGACTCTTCTGATAGCATAAGATATGATATCTCAATGCTTCTATACCAAACCTGAGATCCTTCTGATAGCATGAGATGTGATCTCTCAATACTTCTAATACCAAACCTGAGATCCTACCTCTAACATGAAATGTGATATCCAACTCTTTCCCCTTGCAAACCTGAGAGCCTTCCTATAGCATGAGATGTGATATCCAAGTCCTTCCCATTCCAATCCTGAGACCCTTCCTATAACATGAGATGTGATATCCAACTCCTTCCCATTCCAACCTGAGACCCTTCCTATAGCATGAGATGGGATATCCAACTCCTTCCAAATCCAATCCCGATACCCTTCCGATAGCATGAGATCTGATATCCCAATGCTTCTACCAAACCTGAGACCCATACTATGGCATGAGATGTGATATCAAACTCCTTCCCATTCTAATCCTGAGACCCTTCCTATAGCTTGAGATGTGATATCCAACTCCTTCCCATTCCAATTCTGAGACCCTTCCTATACCATGAGACTTGATATCTCAATGCTTCTAATACCAAACCTGAGACCCGTCCTATAACATGAGATGTGATATCCAAATCCTTCCCCTTCCAAACCTTAGACCCTTCCTTTATCATGAGATGTGATAGCCAACTCCTTCCCATTCCAATCTTGAGACCCTTCCGATATCATGAAATGTGATATCTCAATGCTTCTAATATCAAACTTGAGACCCTCCCTATAACATGAGATGGGAATATCCAACTCCTTCCCATTCCACTCCTGAGACCCTTCCGATAGCACAGATGTGATATCTCAATGCTTATACCAAACCTGAGATCCTTCCTATAACATGAGATGTGATATCCAACTCCTTCCCATTCCAATCCTGAGACACTTCCTATAGCATGAGATGTGATATCTCACTGCTTATACCAAACCTGAGACCCTTCCTATAGCATGAGATGTGATATCCAACTCCTTCCCATTCCAATCCTGAGACCCTTCCTATAGCATGAGATGTGATATCTCAATGCTTCTAATATCAAACTTGAGACCCTCCCTATAGCATGAGATGTGATACCCAAGTCCTTCCCATTCCAATCCTGAGACACTTCCTATAGCATGAGATGTGATATCCAACTGCTTCCCATTCCAATCCTGAGACCCTTCCTATAGCATGAGATGTGATATCTCTATGCTTCTAATACCAAACCTGAGATCCTTCCTCTAACATGAAATGTGATATCCAACTCCTTCCCTTTCCAAACCTAAGAGCCTATCTATAGCATGAGATGTGATATCCAAGTCCTTCACATTCCAACCCTTAGACCCTTCCTACAGCATGCAATATGATATCTCAATGATTCTAATAACAAACCTGAGACCCGTCCTATAACATGAGATGGGATATTCAACTCCTTCCCATTCCAATCCTGAGACTCTTCCGATAGCAGAGATGTGATATCTCAATGCTTATACCAAACCTGAGACCCTTCCTATAACATGAGATGTGATATCCAAATCCTTCCCGTTCCAAACCTGAGACCCTTCCTTTAGCATGAGATGTGATATCCAGCTCCTTCCCATTCCAATCCTGAGACACTTCCGATAGCATGAGATGTGATATCTCAATGCTTCTAATATCAAAACTGAGACCCTCCCTATAGCATGATATGTGATATCTAAGTCCTTCCCATTCCAATCCTGAGACCCTCCCTATAGCATGAGATGTGATATCCAACTCCTTCCCATTCCAATCCTGAGACCCTTCCTATAGCATGAGATATGATATCTCAATACTTCTAATACCAAACGTGAGATCCTTCCAATAACATGAGATGTGATATCCAAATCCTTCCCCTTCCAAACCTGAGACCCTCCCTTTAGCATGAGATGTGATATCCAACTCCTTCCTATTCCAATCCTGAGACTCTTCTGATAGCATGAGATGTGATATCTCAATGCTTCTAATACCAAACCTGAGATCCTTCCGATAGCATGAGATGTGATATCTCAATGCTTCTAATACCAAACCTGAGATCCTTCCTATAACATGAGATGTGATATCCAAATCCTTCCCCTTCCAAACCTGAGACCCTCCCTTTAGCATGAGATGTGATATCCAACTCCTTCCCATTCCATTCCTGAGACCCTTCTGATAGCATGAGATGTGATATCTCAATGCCTCTAATACCAAACCTGAGATCCTACCTCTAACATGAAATGTGATATCCAACTCTTTCCCCTTCCAAACCTGAGAGCCTTCCTATAGCATGAGATGTGATATCCAAGTCCTTCCCATTCCAATCCTGAGACCCTTCCTATAGCTTGAGATGTGATATCCAACTCCTTCCCATTCCAATTCTGAGACCCTTCCTATACTATGAGACTTGATATCTCAATGCTTCTAATACCAAACCTGAGACCCGTAATATAACATGAGATGTGATATCCAAATCCTTCCCCTTCCAAACCTTAGACCCTTCCTTTATCATGAGATGTGATATCCAACTCCTTCCCATTCCAATCCTGAGACCCTTCCGATATCATGAGATGTGATATCTCAAAGCTTCTAATATCAAACTTGAGGCCCTCCCTATAGCATGAGATGTGATATCCAAGTCCTTCCCATTCCAATCCTGAGACCCTTCCTATAGCATGAATTGTGATATCTCAATGCTTCTAATACCAAACCTGAGACCCTTCTTATAACATGAGATGGGAATATCCAACTCCTTCCCATTCCAATCCTGAGACCCTTCCGATAGCAGAGATGTGATATCTCAATGCTTATACCAAACCTGAGATCCTTCCTATAACATGAGATGTGATATCCAACTCCTTCCCATTCCAATCCTGAGACACTTCCTATAGCATGAGATGTGATATCTCACTGCTTATACCAAACCTGAGACCCTTCCCATAGCATGAGATGTGATATCCAACTCCTTCCCATTCCAATCCTCAGACCCTTCCTATAGCATGAGATGTGATATCTCAATGCTTCTAATATCAAACTTGAGACCCTACCTATAGCATGAGATGTGATATCCAAGTCCTTCCCATTCCAATCCTGAGACACTTCCTATAGCATGAGATGTGATGTCTCAATGCTTCTAATACCAAACCTGAGATCCTTCCTATAACATGAGATGTGATATCCAACTCCTTCCATTCCAATCCTGGACCCTTCCTATAGCATGAGATGTGATATCTCAATGCTTATACCAAACCTGAGACCCTTCCTATAGCATGAGATGTGATATCCAACTCCTTCCCATTCCAATCCTGAGACCCTTCCTATAGCCTGAGATGTGATATCTCAATGCCTCTAATACCAAACCTGAGATCCTTCCTCTAACATGAAATGTGATATCCAACTCCTTCCATTCCAATCCTGGACCCTTCCTATAGCATGAGATGTGATATCTCAATGCTTATACCAAACCTGAGACCCTTCCTATAGCATGAGATGTGATATCCAACTCCTTCCCATTCCAATCCTGAGACCCTTCCTATAGCCTGAGATGTGATATCTCAATGCCTCTAATACCAAACCTGAGATCCTTCCTCTAACATGAAATGTGATATCCAACTCCTTCACTTTCCAAACCTGAGAGCCTATCTATAGCATGAGATGTGATATCCAAGTCCTTCCCATTCCAATCCTTAGACCCTTCCTACAGCATGCAATATGATATCTCAATGATTCTAATAAAAAACCTGAGACCCGTCCTATAACATGAGATGGGATATCCAACTCCTTCCCATTCCAATTCTGAGACACTTCCGATAGCAGAGATGTGATATCTCAATGTTTATACCAAACCTGAGACCCTTCCTATAACATGAGATGTGATATCCAACTCCTTCCCGTTCCAAACCTGAGACCCTTCCTTTAGCATGAGATGTGATATCCAGCTCCTTCCCATTCCAATCCTGAGACACTTCCGATAGCATGAGATGTGATATCTCAATGCTTCTAATATCAAAACTGAGGCCCTCCCTATAGCATGATATGTGATATCTAAGTCCTTCCCATTCCAATCCTGAGACCCTTCCTATAGCATGAGATGTGATATCTCAATGCTTCTACCAAACCTGAGACCCTTCCTTTAGTATGAGATGTGATATCCAACTCCTTCCCATTCCAATCCTGAGACCCTTCCTATAGCATGAGAGGTGATATCTCAATACTTCTAATACCAAACCTGAGATCCTTCCGATAACATGAGATGTGATATCTCAATACTTCTAAAACCAAACCTGGGATCCATCCTATAACATGAGATGTGATATCCAAATCCTTCCCCTTCCAAACCTGAGACCCTCCCTTTAGCATGAGATGTGATATCCAACTCCTTCCCATTCCAATCCTGAGACCCTTCTGATAGCATAAGATATGATATCTCAATGCTTCTATACCAAACCTGAGATCCTTCCGATAGCATGAGATGTGATATCTCAATACCTCTAATACCAAACCTGAGATCCTTCCTATAACATGAGATGTGATATCCAAATCCTTATCTTCCAAACCTGAGACCCTCCCTTTAGCATGAGATGTGATATCCAACTCCTTCCCATTCCAATCCTGAGACTCTTCTGATAGCATAAGATATGATATCTCAATGCTTCTATACCAAACCTGAGATCCTTCTGATAGCATGAGATGTGATCTCTCAATACTTCTAATACCAAACCTGAGATCCTACCAATAACATGAAATGTGATATACAACTCTTTCCCCTTGCAAACCTGAGAGCCTTCCTATAGCATGAGATGTGATATCCAAGTCCTTCCCATTCCAATCCTGAGACCCTTCCTATAACATGAGATGTGATATCCAACTCCTTCCCATTCCAACCTGAGACCCTTCCTATAGCATGAGATGGGATATCCAACTCCTTCCAAATCCAATCCCGATACCCTTCCGATAGCATGAGATCTGATATCCCAATGCTTCTACCAAACCTGAGACCCATACTATGGCATGAGATGTGATATCAAACTCCTTCCCATTCTAATCCTGAGACCCTTCCTATAGCTTGAGATGTGATATCCAACTCCTTCCCATTCCAATTCTGAGACCCTTCCTATACCATGAGACTTGATATCTCAATGCTTCTAATACCAAACCTGAGACCCGTCCTATAACATGAGATGTGATATCCAAATCCTTCCCCTTCCAAACCTTAGACCCTTCCTTTATCATGAGATGTGATAGCCAACTCCTTCCCATTCCAATCTTGAGACCCTTCCGATATCATGAAATGTGATATCTCAATGCTTCTAATATCAAACTTGAGACCCTCCCTATAACATGAGATGGGAATATCCAACTCCTTCCCATTCCAATCCTGAGACCCTTCCGATAGCACAGATGTGATATCTCAATGCTTATACCAAACCTGAGATCCTTCCTATAACATGAGATGTGATATCCAACTCCTTCCCATTCCAATCCTGAGACACTTCCTATAGCATGAGATGTGATATCTCACTGCTTATACCAAACCTGAGACCCTTCCTATAGCATGAGATGTGATATCCAACTCCTTCCCATTCCAATCATGAGACCCTTCCTATAGCATGAGATGTGATATCTCAATGCTTCTAATATCAAACTTGAGACCCTCCCTATAGCATGAGATGTGATACCCAAGTCCTTCCCATTCCAATCCTGAGACACTTCCTATAGCATGAGATGTGATATCCAACTGCTTCCCATTCCAATCCTGAGACCCTTCCTATAGCATGAGATGTGATATCTCTATGCTTCTAATACCAAACCTGAGATCCTTCCTCTAACATGAAATGTGATATCCAACTCCTTCCCTTTCCAAACCTAAGAGCCTATCTATAGCATGAGATGTGATATCCAAGTCCTTCACATTCCAACGCTTAGACCCTTCCTACAGCATGCAATATGATATCTCAATGATTCTAATAACAAACCTGAGACCCGTCCTATAACATGAGATGGGATATTCAACTCCTTCCCATTCCAATCCTGAGACTCTTCCGATAGCAGAGATGTGATATCTCAATGCTTATACCAAACCTGAGACCCTTCCTATAACATGAGATGTGATATCCAAATCCTTCCCGTTCCAAACCTGAGACCCTTCCTTTAGCATGAGATGTGATATCCAGCTCCTTCCCATTCCAATCCTGAGACACTTCCGATAGCATGAGATGTGATATCTCAATGCTTCTAATATCAAAACTGAGACCCTCCCTATAGCATGATATGTGATATCTAAGTCCTTCCCATTCCAATCCTGAGACCCTCCCTATAGCATGAGATGTGATATCCAACTCCTTCCCATTCCAATCCTGAGACCCTTCCTATAGCATGAGATATGATATCTCAATACTTCTAATACCAAACGTGAGATCCTTCCAATAACATGAGATGTGATATCCAAATCCTTCCCCTTCCAAACCTGAGACCCTCCCTTTAGCATGAGATGTGATATCCAACTCCTTCCTATTCCAATCCTGAGACTCTTCTGATAGCATGAGATGTGATATCTCAATGCTTCTAATACCAAACCTGAGATCCTTCCGATAGCATGAGATGTGATATCTCAATGCTTCTAATACCAAACCTGAGATCCTTCCTATAACATGAGATGTGATATCCAAATCCTTCCCCTTCCAAACCTGAGACCCTCCCTTTAGCATGAGATGTGATATCCAACTCCTTCCCATTCCATTCCTGAGACCCTTCTGATAGCATGAGATGTGATATCTCAATGCCTCTAATACCAAACCTGAGATCCTACCTCTAACATGAAATGTGATATCCAACTCTTTCCCCTTCCAAACCTGAGAGCCTTCCTATAGCATGAGATGTGATATCCAAGTCCTTCCCATTCCAATCCTGAGACCCTTCCTATAGCTTGAGATGTGATATCCAACTCCTTCCCATTCCAATTCTGAGACCCTTCCTATACTATGAGACTTGATATCTCAATGCTTCTAATACCAAACCTGAGACCCGTAATATAACATGAGATGTGATATCCAAATCCTTCCCCTTCCAAACCTTAGACCCTTCCTTTATCATGAGATGTGATATCCAAGTCCTTCCCATTCCAATCCTGAGACCCTTCCTATAGCATGAGTTGTGATATCTCAATGCTTCTAATACCAAACCTGAGACCCTTCTTATAACATGAGATGGGAATATCCAACTCCTTCCCATTCCAATCCTGAGACCCTTCCGATAGCAGAGATGTGATATCTCAATGCTTATACCAAACCTGAGATCCTTCCTATAACATGAGATGTGATATCCAACTCCTTCCCATTCCAATCCTGAGACACTTCCTATAGCATGAGATGTGATATCTCACTGCTTATACCAAACCTGAGACCCTTCCCATAGCATGAGATGTGATATCCAACTCCTTCCCATTCCAATCCTCAGACCCTTCCTATAGCATGAGATGTGATATCTCAATGCTTCTAATATCAAACTTGAGACCCTACCTATAGCATGAGATGTGATATCCAAGTCCTTCCCATTCCAATCCTGAGACACTTCCTATAGCATGAGATGTGATATCTCAATGCTTCTAATACCAAACCTGAGACTCTTCCTATAACATGAGATGGGATATCCAACTCCTTCCCATTCCAATCCTGAGACCCTTTTGATAGCAGAGATGTGATATCTCAATGTTTATACCAAACCTGAGACCCTTCCTACGGCATGAGATGTCATATTCAACTCCTTCCCATTCCAATCCTGAGACCCTTCCTATAGCATGAGATGTGATATCCAACTCCTTCCCATTCCAATCCTGAGACCCTTCCTATAGCATGAGATGTGATGTCTCAATGCTTCTAATACCAGACCTGAGATCCTTCCTATAACATGAGATGTGATATCCAACTCCTTCCATTCCAATCCTGGACCCTTCCTATAGCATGAGATGTGATCTCAATGCTTATACCAAACCTGAGACCCTTCCTATAGCATGAGATGTGATATCCAACTCCTTCCCATTCCAATCCTTAGACCCTTCCTATAGCCTGAGATGTGATATCTGAATGCCTCTAATACCAAACCTGAGATCCTTCCTCTAACATGAAATATGATATCCAACTCCTTCACTTTCCAAACCTGAGAGCCTATCTATAGCATGAGATGTGATATCCAAGTCCTTCCCATTCCAATCCTTAGACCCTTCCTACAGCATGCAATATGATATCTCAATGATTCTAATAAAAAACCTGAGACCCGTCCTATAACATGAGATGGGATATCCAACTCCTTCCCATTCCAATCCTGAGACACTTCCGATAGCAGAGATGTGATATCTCAATGTTTATACCAAACCTGAGACCCTTCCTATAACATGAGATGTGATATCCAACTCCTTCCCGTTCCAAACCTGAGACCCTTCCTTTAGCGTGAGATGTGATATCCAGCTCCTTCCCATTCCAATCCTGAGACACTTCCGATAGCATGAGATGTGATATCTCAATGCTTCTAATATCAAAACTGAGACCCTCCCTATAGCATGATATGTGATATCTAAGTCCTTCCCATTCCAATCCTGAGACCCTTCCTATAGCATGAGATGTGATATCTCAATGCTTCTACCAAACCTGAGACCCTTCCTTTAGCATGAGATGTGATATCCAACTCCTTCCCATTCCAATCCTGAGACCCTTCCTAAGGCATGACAGGTGATATCTCAATACTTCTAATACCAAACCTGAGATCCTTCCGATAACATGAGATGTGATATCTCAATACTTCTAATACCAAACCTGAGATCCATCCTATAACATGAGATGTGATATCCAAATCCTTCCCCTTCCAAACCTGGCACCCTCCCTTTAGCATGAGATGTGATATCCAAATCCTTCCCATTCCAATCCTGAGACCCTTCTGATAGCATAAGATATGATATCTCAATGCTTCTATACCAAACCTGAGATCCTTCCGATAGCATGAGATGTGATATCTCAATACTTCTAATACCAAACCTGAGATCCTTCCTATAACATGAGATGTGAAATCCAAATCCTTATCTTCCAAACCTGAGACCCTCCCTTTAGCATGAGATGTGATATCCAACTCCTTCCCATTCCAATCCTGAGACTCTTCTGATAGCATAAGATATGATATCTCAATGCTTCTATACCAAACCTGAGATCCTTCTGATAGCATGAGATGTGATATCTCAATACTTCTAATACCAAACCTGAGATCCTACCTCTAACATGAAATGTGATATCCAACTCTTTCCCCTTGCAAACCTGAGAGCCTTCCTATAGCATGAGATGTGATATCCAAGTCCTTCCCATTCCAATCCTGAGACCCTTCCTATAACATGAGATGTGATATCCAACTCCTTCCCATTCCAACCTGAGACCCTTCCTATAGCATGAGATGGGATATCCAACTCCTTCCAAATCCAATCCCGATACCCTTCCGATAGCATGAGATCTGATATCCCAATGCTTCTACCAAACCTGAGACCCATACTATGGCATGAGATGTGATATCAAACTCCTTCCCATTCTAATCCTGAGACCCTTCCTATAGCTTGAGATGTGATATCCAACTCCTTCCCATTCCAATCCTGAGACTCTTCTGATAGCATGAGATGTGATATCTCAATGCTTCTAATACCAAACCTGAGATCCTTCCGATAGCATGAGATGTGATATCTCAATGCTTCTAATACCAAACCTGAGATCCTTCCTATAACATGAGATGTGATATCCAAATCCTTCCCCTTCCAAACCTGAGACCCTCCCTTTAGCATGAGATGTGATATCCAACTCCTTCCCATTCCATTCCTGAGACCCTTCTGATAGCATGAGATGTGATATCTCAATGCCTCTAATACCAAACCTTAGATCCTACCTCTAACATGAAATGTGATATCCAACTCTTTCCCCTTCCAAACCTGAGAGCCTTCCTATAGCATGAGATGTGATATCCAAGTCCTTCCCATTCCAATCCTGAGACCCTTCCTATAGCTTGAGATGTGATATCCAACTCCTTCCCATTCCAATTCTGAGACCCTTCCTATACTATGAGACTTGATATCTCAATGCTTCTAATACCAAACCTGAGACCCGTAATATAACATGAGATGTGATATCCAAATCCTTCCCCTTCCAAACCTTAGACCCTTCCTTTATCATGAGATGTGATATCCAACTCCTTCCCATTCCAATCCTGAGACCCTTCCGATATCATGAGATGTGATATCTCAAAGCTTCTAATATCAAACTTGAGACCCTCCCTATAGCATGAGATGTGATATCCAAGTCCTTCCCATTCCAATCCTGAGACCCTTCCTATAGCATGAGATGTGATATCTCAATGCTTCTAATACCAAACCTGAGACCCTTCCTATAACATGAGATGGGAATATCCAACTCCTTCCCATTCCAATCCTGAGACCCTTCCGATAGCAGAGATGTGATATCTCAATGCTTATACCAAACCTGAGATCCTTCCTATAAAATGAGATGTGATATCCAACTCCTTCCCATTCCAATCCTGAGACACTTCCTATAGCATGAGATGTGATATCTCACTGCTTATACCAAACCTGAGACCCTTCCCATAGCATGAGATGTGATATCCAACTCCTTCCCATTCCAATCCTGAGACACTTCCTATAGCATGAGATGTGATATCTCAATGCTTCTAATACCAAACCTGAGACTCTTCCTATAACATGAGATGGGATATCCAACTCCTTCCCATTCCAATCCTGAGACCCTTTTGATAGCGGAAATGTGATATCTCAATGTTTATACCAAACCTGAGACCCTTCCTACGGCATGAGATGTCATATTCAACTCCTTCCCATTCCAATCCTGAGACCCTTCCTATAGCATGAGATGTGATATCCAACTCCTTCCCATTCCAATCCTGAGACCCTTCCTCTAGCATGAGATGTGATGTCTCAATGCTTCTAATACCAAACCTGAGATCCTTCCTATAACATGAGATGTGATATCCAACTCCTTCCATTCCAATCCTGGACCCTTCCTATAGCATGAGATGTGATATCTCAATGCTTATACCAAACCTGAGACCCTTCCTATAGCATGAGATGTGATATCCAACTCCTTCCCATTCCAATCCTGAGACCCTTCCTATAGCCTGAGATGTGATATCTCAATGCCTCTAATACCAAACCTGAGATCCTTCCTCTAACATGAAATGTGATATCCAACTCCTTCACTTTCCAAACCTGAGAGCCTATCTATAGCATGAGATGTGATATCCAAGTCCTTCCCATTCCAATCCTTAGACCCTTCCTACAGCATGCAATATGATATCTCAATGATTCTGATAAAAAACCTGAGACCCGTCCTATAACATGAGATGGGATATCCAACTCCTTCCCATTCCAATCCTGAGACACTTCCGATAGCAGAGATGTGATATCTCAATGTTTATACCAAACCTGAGACCCTTCCTATAACATGAGATGTGATATCCAACTCCTTCCCGTTCCAAACCTGAGACCCTTCCTTTAGCATGAGATGTGATATCAGCTCCTTCCCATTCCAATCCTGAGACACTTCCGATAGCATGAGATGTGATATCTCAATGCTTCTAATATCATAACTGAGACCCTCCCTATAGCATGATACGTGATATCTAAGTCCTTCCCATTCCAATCCTGAGACCCTTCCTATAGCATGAGATGTGATATCTCAATGCTTCTACCAAACCTGAGACCCTTCCTTTAGCATGAGAGGTGATATCTCAATACTTCTAATACCAAACCTGAGATCCTTCCGATAACATGAGATGTGATATCTCAATACTTCTAATACCAAACCTGAGATCCTTCCGATAACATGAGATGTGATATCTCAATACTTCTAATACCAAACCTGAGATCCATCCTATAACATGAGATGTGATATCCAAATCCTTCCCCTTCCAAACCTGAGACCCTCCCTTTAGCATGAGATGTGATATCCAACTCCTTCCCATTCCAATCCTGAGACCCTTCTGATAGCATAAGATATGATATCTCAATGCTTCTATACCAAACCTGAGATCCTTTCGATAGCATGAGATGTGATATCTCAATACTTCTAATACCAAACCTGAGATCCTTCCTATAACATGAGATGTGATATCCAAATCCTTATCTTCCAAACCTGAGACCCTCCCTTTAGCATGATATGTGATATCCAACTCCTTCCCATTCCAATCCTGAGACTCTTCTGATAGCATAAGATATGATATCTCAATGCTTCTATACCAAACCTGAGATCCTTCTGATAGCATGAGATGTGATATCTCAATACTTCTAATACCAAACCTGAGATCCTACCTCTAACATGAAATGTGATATCCAACTCTTTCCCCTTGCAAACCTGAGAGCCTTCCTATAGCATGAGATGTGATATCCAAGTCCTTCCCATTCCAATCCTGAGACCCTTCCTATAACATGAGATGTGATATCCAACTCCTTCCCATTCCAACCTGAGACCCTTCCTATAGCATGAGATGGGATATCCAACTCCTTCCAAATCCAATCCCGATACCCTTCCGATAGCATGAGATCTGATATCCCAATGCTTCTACCAAACCTGAGACCCATACTATGGCATGAGATGTGATATCAAACTCCTTCCCATTCTAATCCTGAGACCCTTCCTATAGCTTGAGATGTGATATCCAACTCCTTCCCATTCCAATTCTGAGACCCTTCCTATACCATGAGACTTGATATCTCAATGCTTCTAATACCAAACCTGAGACCCGTCCTATAACATGAGATGTGATATCCAAATCCTTCCCCTTCCAAACCTTAGACCCTTCCTTTATCATGAGATGTGATAGCCAACTCCTTCCCATTCCAATCTTGAGACCCTTCCGATATCATGAAATGTGATATCTCAATGCTTCTAATATCAAACTTGAGACCCTCCCTATAACATGAGATGGGAATATCCAACTCCTTCCCATTCCAATCCTGAGACCTTTCTGATAGCAGAGATGTGATATCTCAATGCTTATACCAAACCTGAGATCCTTCCTATAACATGAGATGTGATATCCAACTCCTTCCCATTCCAATCCTGAGACACTTCCTATAGCATGAGATGTGATATCTCACTGCTTATACCAAACCTGAGACCCTTCCTATAGCATGAGATGTGATATCCAACTCCTTCCCATTCCAATCCTGAGACCCTTCCTATAGCATGAGATGTGATATCTCAATGCTTCTAATATCAAACTTGAGACCCTCCCTATAGCATGAGATGTGATACCCAAGTCCTTCCCATTCCAATCCTGAGACACTTCCTATAGCATGAGATGTGATATCCAACTGCTTCCCATTCCAATCCTGAGACCCTTCCTATAGCATGAGATGTGATATCTCTATGCTTCTAATACCAAACCTGAGATCCTTCCTCTAACATGAAATGTGATATCCAACTCCTTCCCTTTCCAAACCTAAGAGCCTATCTATAGCATGAGATGTGATATCCAAGTCCTTCACATTCCAACCCTTAGACCCTTCCTACAGCATGCAATATGATATCTCAATGATTCTAATAACAAACCTGAGACCCGTCCTATAACATGAGATGGGATATTCAACTCCTTCCCATTCCAATCCTGAGACTCTTCCGATAGCAGAGATGTGATATCTCAATGCTTATACCAAACCTGAGACCCTTCCTATAACATGAGATGTGATATCCAAATCCTTCCCGTTCCAAACCTGAGACCCTTCCTTTAGCATGAGATGTGATATCCAGCTCCTTCCCATTCCAATCCTGAGACACTTCCGATAGCATGAGATGTGATATCTCAATGCTTCTAATATCAAAACTGAGACCCTCCCTATAGCATGATATGTGATATCTAAGTCCTTCCCATTCCAATCCTGAGACCCTCCCTATAGCATGAGATGTGATATCCAACTCCTTCCCATTCCAATCCTGAGACCCTTCCTTTAGCATGAGATGTGATATCCAAATCCTTCCCCTTCCAAACCTGAGACCCTCCCTTTAGCATGAGATGTGATATCCAACTCCTTCCTATTCCAATCCTGAGACTCTTCTGATAGCATGAGATGTGATATCTCAATGCTTCTAATACCAAACCTGAGATCCTTCCGATAGCATGAGATGTGATATCTCAATGCTTCTAATACCAAACGTGAGATCCTTCCGATAACATGAGATGTGATATCCAAATCCTTCCCCTTCCAAACCTGAGACCCTCCCTTTAGCATGAGATGTGATATCCAACTCCTTCCTATTCCAATCCTGAGACTCTTCTGATAGCATGAGATGTGATATCTCAATGCTTCTAATACCAAACCTGAGATCCTTCCGATAGCATGAGATGTGATATCTCAATGCTTCTAATACCAAACCTGAGATCCTTCCTATAACATGAGATGTGATATCCAAATCCTTCCCCTTCCAAACCTGAAACCCTCCCTTTAGCATGAGATGTGATATCCAACTCCTTCCCATTCCATTCCTGAGACCCTTCTGATAGCATGAGATGTGATATCTCAATGCCTCTAATACCAAACCTGAGATCCTACCTCTAACATGAAATGTGATATCCAACTCTTTCCCCTTCCAAACCTGAGAGCCTTCCTATAGCATGAGATGTGATATCCAAGTCCTTCCCATTCCAATCCTGAGACCCTTCCTATAGCTTGAGATGTGATATCCAACTCCTTCCCATTCCAATTCTGAGACCCTTCCTATACTATGAGACTTGATATCTCAATGCTTCTAATACCAAACCTGAGACCCGTAATATAACATGAGATGTGATATCCAAATCCTTCCCCTTCCAAACCTTAGACCCTTCCTTTATCATGAGATGTGATATCCAACTCCTTCCCATTCCAATCCTGAGACCCTTCCGATATCATGAGATGTGATATCTCAAAGCTTCTAATATCAAACTTGAGACCCTCCCTATAGCATGAGATGTGATATCCAAGTCCTTCCCATTCCAATCCTGAGACCCTTCCTATAGCATGAGATGTGATATCTCAATGCTTCTAATACCAAACCTGAGACCCTTCTTATAACATGAGATGGGAATATCCAACTCCTTCCCATTCCAATCCTGAGACCCTTCCGATAGCAGAGATGTGATATCTCAATGCTTATACCAAACCTGAGATCCTTCCTATAACATGAGATGTGATATCCAACTCCTTCCCATTCCAATCCTGAGACACTTCCTATAGCATGAGATATGATATCTCACTGCTTATACCAAACCTGAGACCCTTCCCATAGCATGAAATGTGATATCCAACTCCTTCCCATTCCAATCCTCAGACCCTTCCTATAGCATGAGATGTGATATCTCAATGCTTCTAATATCAAACTTGAGACCCTACCTATAGCATGAGATGTGATATCCAAGTCCTTCCCATTCCAATCCTGAGACACTTCCTATAGCATGAGATGTGATATCTCAATGCTTCTAATACCAAACCTGAGACTCTTCCTATGACATGAGATGGGATATCCAACTCCTTCCCATTCCAATCCTGAGACCCTTTTGATAGCAGAGATGTGATATCTCAATGTTTATACCAAACCTGAGACCATTCCTACGGCATGAGATGTCATATTCAACTCCTTCCCATTCCAATCCTGAGACCCTTCCTATAGCATGAGATGTGATATCCAACTCCTTCCCATTCCAATCCTGAGACCCTTCCTATAGCATGAGATGTGATGTCTCAATGCTTCTAATACCAAACCTGAGATCCTTCCTATAACATGAGATGTGATATCCAACTCCTTCCATTCCAATCCTGGACCCTTCCTATAGCATGAGATGTGATATCTCAATGCTTATACCAAACCTGAGACCCTTCCTATAGCATGAGATGTGATATCCAACTCCTTCCCATTCCAATCCTGAGACCCTTCCTATAGCCTGAGATGTGATATCTGAATGCCTCTAATACCAAACCTGAGATCCTTCCTCTAACATGAAATGTGATTTCCAACTCCTTCACTTTCCAAACCTGAGAGCCTATCTATAGCATGAGATGTGATATCCAAGTCCTTCCCATTCCAATCCTTAGACCCTTCCTACAGCATGCAATATGATATCTCAATGATTCTAATAAAAAACCTGAGACCCGTCCTATAACATGAGATGGATATCCAACTCCTTCCCATTCCAATCCTGAGACACTTCCGAAAGCAGAGATGTGATATCTCAATGTTTATACCAAACCTGAGACCCTTCCTATAACATGAGATGTGATATCCAACTCCTTCCCGTTCCAAACCTGAGACCCTTCCTTTAGCATGAGATGTGATATCCAGCTCCTTCCCATTCCAATCCTGAGACACTTCCGATAGCATGAGATGTGATATCTCAATGCTTCTAATATCAAAACTGAGACCCTCCCTATAGCATGATATGTGATATCTAAGTCCTTCCCATTCCAATCCTGAGACCCTTCCTATAGCATGAGATGTGATATCTCAATGCTTCTACCAAACCTGAGACCCTTCCTTTAGCATGAGATGTGATATCCAACTCCTTCCCATTCCAATCCTGAGACCCTTCCTATAGCATGAGAGGTGATATCTCAATACTTCTAATACCAAACCTGAGATCCTTCCGATAACATGAGATGTGATATCTCAATACTTCTAATACCAAACCTGAGATCCATCCTATAACATGAGATGTGATATCCAAATCCTTCCCCTTCCAAACCTGAGACCCTCCCTTTAGCATGAGATGTGATATCCAAATCCTTCCCATTCCAATCCTGAGACCCTTCTGATAGCATAAGATATGATATCTCAATGCTTCTATACCAAACCTGAGATCCTTCCGATAGCATGAGATGTGATATCTCAATACTTCTAATACCAAACCTGAGATCCTTCCTATAACATGAGATGTGATATCCAAATCCTTATCTTCCAAACCTGAGACCCTCCCTTTAGCATGAGATGTGATATCCAACTCCTTCCCATTCCAATCCTGAGACTCTTCTGATAGCATAAGATATGATATCTCAATGCTTCTATACCAAACCTGAGATCCTTCTGATAGCATGAGATGTGATATCTCAATACTTCTAATACCAAACCTGAGATCCTACCTCTAACATGAAATGTGATATCCAACTCTTTCCCCTTGCAAACCTGAGAGCCTTCCTATAGCATGAGATGTGATATCCAAGTCCTTCCCATTCCAATCCTGAGACCCTTCCTATAACATGAGATGTGATATCCAACTCCTTCCCATTCCAACCTGAGACCCTTCCTATAGCATGAGATGGGATATCCAACTCCTTCCAAATCCAATCCCGATACCCTTCCGATAGCATGAGATCTGATATCCCAATGCTTCTACCAAACCTGAGACCCATACTATGGCATGAGATGTGATATCAAACTCCTTCCCATTCTAATCCTGAGACCCTTCCTATAGCTTGAGATGTGATATCCAACTCCTTCCCATTCCAATTCTGAGACCCTTCCTATACCATGAGACTTGATATCTCAATGCTTCTAATACCAAACCTGAGACCCGTCCTATAACATGAGATGTGATATCCAAATCCTTCCCCTTCCAAACCTTAGACCCTTCTGATAGCAGAGATGTGATATCTCAATGCTTATACCAAACCTGAGATCCTTCCTATAACATGAGATGTGATATCCAACTCCTTCCCATTCCAATCCTGAGACACTTCCTATAGCATGAGATGTGATATCTCACTGCTTATACCAAACCTGAGACCCTTCCTATAGCATGAGATGTGATATCCAACTCCTTCCCATTCCAATCCTGAGACCCTTCCTATAGCATGAGATGTGATATCTCAATGCTTCTAATATCAAACTTGAGACCCTCCCTATAGCATGAGATGTGATACCCAAGTCCTTCCCATTCCAATCCTGAGACACTTCCTATAGCATGAGATGTGATATCTCAATGCTTCTAATACCAAACCTGAGACTCTTCCTATAACATGAGATGGGATATCCAACTCCTTTCCATTCCAATCCTGAGACCCTTTCGATAGCAGAGATGTGATATCTCAATGTTTATACCAAACCTGAGACCCTTCCTACGGCATGAGATGTCATATTCAACTCCTTCCCATTCCAATCCTGAGACCCTTCCTATAGCATGAGATGTGATATCCAACTCCTTCCCATTCCAATCATGAGACCCTTCCTATAGCATGAGATGTGATGTCTCAATGCTTCTAATACCAAACCTGAGATCCTTCCTATAACATGAGATGTGATATCCAACTCCTTCCATTCCAATCCTGGACCCTTCCTATAGCATGAGATGTGATATCTCAATGCTTATACCAAACCTGAGACCCTTCCTATAGCATGAGATGTGATATCCAACTCCTTCCCATTCCAATCCTGAGACCCTTCCTATAGCCTGAGATGTGATATCTCAATGCCTCTAATACCAAACCTGAGATCCTTCCTCTAACATGAAATGTGATATCCAACTCCTTCACTTTCCAAACCTGAGAGCCTATCTATAGCATGAGATGTGATATCCAAGTCCTTCCCATTCCAATCTTTAGACCCTTCCTACAGCATGCAATATGATATCTCAATGATTCTAATAAAAAACCTGAGACCCGTCCTATAACATGAGATGGGATATCCAACTCCTTCCCATTCCAATTCTGAGACACTTCCGATAGCAGAGATGTGATATCTCAATGTTTATACTAAACCTGAGACCCTTCCTATAACATGAGATGTGATATCCAACTCCTTCCCGTTCCAAACCTGAGACCCTTCCTTTAGCATGAGATGTGATATCCAGCTCCTTCCCATTCCAATCCTGAGACACTTCCGATAGCATGAGATGTGATATCTCAATGCTTCTAATATCAAAACTGAGACCCTCCCTATAGCATGATATGTGATATCTAAGTCCTTCCCATTCCAATCCTGAGACCCTTCCTATAGCATGAGATGTGATATCTCAATGCTTCTACCAAACCTGAGACCCTTCCTTTAGCATGAGATGTGATATCCAACTCCTTCCCATTCCAATCCTGAGACCCTTCCTATAGCATGAGAGGTGATATCTCAATACTTCTAATACCAAACCTGAGATCCTTCCGATAACATGAGATGTGATATCTCAATACTTCTAATACCAAACCTGGGATCCATCCTATAACATGAGATGTGATATCCAAATCCTTCCCCTTCCAAACCTGAGACCCTCCCTTTAGCATGAGATGTGATATCCAACTCCTTCCCATTCCAATCCTGAGACCCTTCTGATAGCATAAGATATGATATCTCAATGCTTCTATACCAAACCTGAGATCCTTCCGATAGCATGAGATGTGATATCTCAATACTTCTAATACCAAACCTGAGATCCTTCCTATAACATGAGATGTGATATCCAAATCCTTATCTTCCAAACCCGAGACCCTCCCTTTAGCATGAGATGTGATATCCAACTCCTTCCCATTCCAATCCTGAGACTCTTCTGATAGCATAAGATATGATATCTCAATGCTTCTATACCAAACCTGAGATCCTTCTGATAGCATGAGATGTGATATCTCAATACTTCTAATACCAAACCTGAGATCCTACCTCTAACATGAAATGTGATATCCAACTCTTTCCCCTTGCAAACCTGAGAGCCTTCCTATAGCATGAGATGTGATATCCAAGTCCTTCCCATTCCAATCCTGAGACCCTTCCTATAAAATGAGATGTGATATCCAACTCCTTCCCATTCCAACCTGAGACCCTTCCTATAGCATGAGATGGGATATCCAACTCCTTCCAAATCCAATCCCGATACCCTTCCGATAGCATGAGATCTGATATCCCAATGCTTCTACCAAACCTGAGACCCATACTATGGCATGAGATGTGATATCAAACTCCTTCCCATTCTAATCCTGAGACCCTTCCTATAGCTTGAGATGTGATATCCAACTCCTTCCCATTCCAATTCTGAGACCCTTCCTTTATCATGAGATGTGATATCTCAATGCTTCTAATACCAAACCTGAGACCCGTCCTATAACATGAGATGTGATATCCAAATCCTTCCCCTTCCAAACCTTAGACCCTTCCTTTATCATGAGATGTGATAGCCAACTCCTTCCCATTCCAATCTTGAGACCCTTCCGATATCATGAAATGTGATATCTCAATGCTTCTAATATCAAACTTGAGACCCTCCCTATAACATGAGATGGGAATATCCAACTCCTTCCCATTCCAATCCTGAGACCCTTCCGATAGCACAGATGTGATATCTCAATGCTTATACCAAACCTGAGATCCTTCCTATAACATGAGATGTGATATCCAACTCCTTCCCGTTCCAAACCTGAGACCCTTCCTTTAGCATGAGATGTGATATCCAGCTCCTTCCCATTCCAATCCTGAGACACTTCCGATAGCATGAGATGTGATATCTCAATGCTTCTAATATCAAAACTGAGACCCTCCCTATAGCATGATATGTGATATCTAAGTCCTTCCCATTCCAATCCTGAGACCCTTCCTATAGCATGAGATGTGATATCTCAATGCTTCTACCAAACCTGAGACCCTTCCTTTAGCATGAGATGTGATATCCAACTCCTTCCCATTCCAATCCTGAGACCCTTCCTATAGCATGAGAGGTGATATCTCAATACTTCTAATACCAAACCTGAGATCCTTCCGATAACATGAGATTTGATATCTCAATACTTCTAATACCAAACCTGGGATCCATCCTATAACATGAGATGTGATATCCAAATCCTTCCCCTTCCAAACCTGAGACCCTCCCTTTAGCATGAGATGTGATATCCAACTCCTTCCCATTCCAATCCTGAGACCCTTCTGATAGCATAAGATATGATATCTCAATGCTTCTATACCAAACCTGAGATCCTTCCTATAACATGATATGTGATATCCAAATCCTTATCTTCCAAACCCGAGACCCTCCCTTTAGCATGAGATGTGATATCCAACTCCTTCCCATTCCAATCCTGAGACTCTTCTGATAGCATAAGATATGATATCTCAATGCTTCTATACCAAACCTGAGATCCTTCTGATAGCATGAGATGTGATATCTCAATACTTCTAATACCAAACCTGAGATCCTACCTCTAACATGAAATGTGATATCCAACTCTTTCCCCTTGCAAACCTGAGAGCCTTCCTATAGCATGAGATGTGATATCCAAGTCCTTCCCATTCCAATCCTGAGACCCTTCCTATAACATGAGATGTGATATCCAACTCCTTCCCATTCCAACCTGAGACCCTTCCTATAGCATGAGATGGGATATCCAACTCCTTCCAATTCCAATCCCGATACCCTTCCGATAGCATGAGATCTGATATCCCAATGCTTCTACCAAACCTGAGACCCATACTATGGCATGAGATGTGATATCAAACTCCTTCCCATTCTAATCCTGAGACCCTTCCTATAGCTTGAGATGTGATATCCAACTCCTTCCCATTCCAATTCTGAGACCCTTCCTTTATCATGAGATGTGATATCTCAATGCTTCTAATACCAAACCTGAGACCCGTCCTATAACATGAGATGTGATATCCAAATCCTTCCCCTTCCAAACCTTAGACCCTTCCTTTATCATGAGATGTGATAGCCAACTCCTTCCCATTCCAATCTTGAGACCCTTCCGATATCATGAAATGTGATATCTCAATGCTTCTAATATCAAACTTGAGACCCTCCCTATAACATGAGATGGGAATATCCAACTCCTTCCCATTCCAATCCTGAGACCCTTCCGATAGCACAGATGTGATATCTCAATGCTTATACCAAACCTGAGATCCTTCCTATAACATGAGATGTGATATCCAACTCCTTCCCATTCCAATCCTGAGACACTTCCTATAGCATGAGATGTGATATCTCACTGCTTATACCAAACCTGAGACCCTTCCTATAGCATGAGATGTGATATCCAACTCCTTCCCATTCCAATCCTGAGACCCTTCCTATAGCATGAGATGTGATATCTCAATGCTTCTAATATCAAACTTGAGACCCTCCCTATAGCATGAGATGTGATACCCAAGTCCTTCCCATTCCAATCCTGAGACACTTCCTATAGCATGAGATGTGATATCCAACTGCTTCCCATTCCAATCCTGAGACCCTTCCTATAGCATGAGATGTGATATCTCTATGCTTCTAATACCAAACCTGAGATCCTTCCTCTAACATGAAATGTGATATCCAACTCCTTCCCTTTCCAAACCTAAGAGCCTATCTATAGCATGAGATGTGATATCCAAGTCCTTCACATTCCAACCCTTAGACCCTTCCTACAGCATGCAATATGATATCTCAATGATTCTAATAACAAACCTGAGACCCGTCCTATAACATGAGATGGGATATTCAACTCCTTCCCATTCCAATCCTGAGACTCTTCCGATAGCAGAGATGTGATATCTCAATGCTTATACCAAACCTGAGACCCTTCCTATAACATGAGATGTGATATCCAAATCCTTCCCGTTCCAAACCTGAGACCCTTCCTTTAGCATGAGATGTGATATCCAGCTCCTTCCCATTCCAATCCTGAGACACTTCCGATAGCATGAGATGTGATATCTCAATGCTTCTAATATCAAAACTGAGACCCTCCCTATAGCATGATATGTGATATCTAAGTCCTTCCCATTCCAATCCTGAGACCCTCCCTATAGCATGAGATGTGATATCCAACTCCTTCCCATTCCAATCCTGAGACCCTTCCTATAGCATGAGATATGATATCTCAATACTTCTAATACCAAACGTGAGATCCTTCCGATAACATGAGATGTGATATCCAAATCCTTCCCCTTCCAAACCTGAGACCCTCCCTTTAGCATGAGATGTGATATCCAACTCCTTCCTATTCCAATCCTGAGACTCTTCTGATAGCATGAGATGTGATATCTCAATGCTTCTAATACCAAACCTGAGATCCTTCCGATAGCATGAGATGTGATATCTCAATGCTTCTAATACCAAACCTGAGATCCTTCCTATAACATGAGATGTGATATCCAAATCCTTCCCCTTCCAAACCTGAGACCCTCCCTTTAGCATGAGATGTGATATCCAACTCCTTCCCATTCCATTCCTGAGACCCTTCTGATAGCATGAGATGTGATATCTCAATGCCTCTAATACCAAACCTGAGATCCTACCTCTAACATGAAATGTGATATCCAACTCTTTCCCCTTCCAAACCTGAGAGCCTTCCTATAGCATGAGATGTGATATCCAAGTCCTTCCCATTCCAATCCTGAGACCCTTCCTATAGCTTGAGATGTGATATCCAACTCCTTCCCATTCCAATTCTGAGACCCTTCCTATACTATGAGACTTGATATCTCAATGCTTCTAATACCAAACCTGAGACCCGTAATATAACATGAGATGTGATATCCAAATCCTTCCCCTTCCAAACCTTAGACCCTTCCTTTATCATGAGATGTGATATCCAACTCCTTCCCATTCCAATCCTGAGACCCTTCCGATATCATGAGATGTGATATCTCAAAGCTTCTAATATCAAACTTGAGACCCTCCCTATAGCATGAGATGTGATATCCAAGTCCTTCCCATTCCAATCCTGAGACCCTTCCTATAGCATGAGTTGTAATATCTCAATGCTTCTAATACCAAACCTGAGACCCTTCTTATAACATGAGATGGGAATATCCAACTCCTTCCCATTCCAATCCTGAGACCCTTCCGATAGCAGAGAAGTGATATCTCAATGCTTATACCAAACCTGAGATCCTTCCTATAACATGAGATGTGATATCCAACTCCTTCCCATTCCAATCCTGAGACACTTCCTATAGCATGAGATGTGATATCTCACTGCTTATACCAAACCTGAGACCCTTCCCATAGCATGAGATGTGATATCCAACTCCTTCCCATTCCAATCCTCAGACCCTTCCTATAGCATGAGATGTGATATCTCAATGCTTCTAATATCAAACTTGAGACCCTACCTATAGCATGAGATGTGATATCCAAGTCCTTCCCATTCCAATCCTGAGACACTTCCTATAGCATGAGATGTGATATCTCAATGCTTCTAATACCAAACCTGAGACTCTTCCTATAACATGAGATGGGATATCCAACTCCTTCCCATTCCAATCCTGAGACCCTTTTGATAGCAGAGATGTGATATCTCAATGTTTATACCAAACCTGAGACCCTTCCTACGGCATGAGATGTCATATTCAACTCCTTCCCATTCCAATCCTGAGACCCTTCTGATAGCATAAGATATGATATCTCAATGCTTCTATACCAAACCTGAGATCCTTCCGATAGCACAGATGTGATATCTCAATGCTTATACCAAACCTGAGATCCTTCCTATAACATGAGATGTGATATCCAAATCCTTATCTTCCAAACCTGAGACCCTCCCTTTAGCATGAGATGTGATATCCAACTCCTTCCCATTCCAATCCTGAGACTCTTCTGATAGCATAAGATATGATATCTCAATGCTTCTTTACCAAACCTGAGATCCTTCTGATAGCATGAGATGTGATATCTCAATACTTCTAATACCAAACCTGAGATCCTACCTCTAACATGAAATGTGATATCCAACTCTTTCCCCTTGCAAACCTGAGAGCCTTCCTATAGCATGAGATGTGATATCCAAGTCCTTCCCATTCCAATCCTGAGACCCTTCCTATAACATGAGATGTGATATCCAACTCCTTCCCATTCCAACCTGAGACCCTTCCTATAGCATGAGATGGGATATCCAACTCCTTCCAAATCCAATCCCGATACCCTTCCGATAGCATGAGATCTGATATCCCAATGCTTCTACCAAACCTGAGACCCATACTATGGCATGAGATGTGATATCAAACTCCTTCCCATTCTAATCCTGAGACCCTTCCTATAGCTTGAGATGTGATATCCAACTCCTTCCCATTCCAATTCTGAGACCCTTCCTATACCATGAGACTTGATATCTCAATGCTTCTAATACCAAACCTGAGACCCGTCCTATAACATGAGATGTGATATCCAAATCCTTCCCCTTCCAAACCTTAGACCCTTCCTTTATCATGAGATGTGATAGCCAACTCCTTCCCATTCCAATCTTGAGACCCTTCCGATATCATGAAATGTGATATCTCAATGCTTCTAATATCAAACTTGAGACCCTCCCTATAGCATGAGATGTGATACCCAAGTCCTTCCCATTCCAATCCTGAGACACTTCCTATAGCATGAGATGTGATATCCAACTGCTTCCCATTCCAATCCTGAGACCCTTCCTATAGCATGAGATGTGATATCTCTATGCTTCTAATACCAAACCTGAGATCCTTCCTCTAACATGAAATGTGATATCCAACTCCTTCCCTTTCCAAACCTAAGAGCCTATCTATAGCATGAGATGTGATATCCAAGTCCTTCACATTCCAACCCTTAGACCCTTCCTACAGCATGCAATATGATATCTCAATGATTCTAATAACAAACCTGAGACCCGTCCTATAACATGAGATGGGATATTCAACTCCTTCCCATTCCAATCCTGAGACTCTTCCGATAGCAGAGATGTGATATCTCAATGCTTATACCAAACCTGAGACCCTTCCTATAACCTGAGATGTGATATCCAAATCCTTCCCGTTCCAAACCTGAGACCCTTCCTTTAGCATGAGATGTGATATCCAGCTCCTTCCCATTCCAACCCTGAGACACTTCCGATAGCATGAGATGTGATATCTCAATGCTTCTAATATCAAAACTGAGACCCTCCCTATAGCATGATATGTGATATCTAAGTCCTTCCCATTCCAATCCTGAGACCCTCCCTATAGCATGAGATGTGATATCCAACTCCTTCCCATTCCAATCCTGAGACCCTTCCTATAGCATGAGATATGATATCTCAATACTTCTAATACCAAACGTGAGACACTTCCGATAGCATGAGATGTGATATCTCAATGCTTCTAATATCAAAACGGAGACCCTCCCTATAGCATGATATGTGATATCTAAGTCCTTCCCATTCCAATCCTGAGACCCTTCCTATAGCATGAGATGTGATATCTCAATGCTTCTACCAAACCTGAGACCCTTCCTTTAGCATGAGATGTGATATCCAACTCCTTCCCATTCCAATCCTGAGACCCTTCCTAAAGCATGAGAGGTGATATCTCAATACTTCTAATACCAAACCTGAGATCCTTCCGATAACATGAGATGTGATATCTCAATACTTCTAATACCAAACCTGGGATCCATCCTATAACATGAGATGTGATATCCAAATCCTTCCCCTTCCAAACCTGAGACCCTCCCTTTAGCATGAGATGTGATATCCAACTCCTTCTCATTCCAATCCTGAGACCCTTCTGATAGCATAAGATATGATATCTCAATGCTTCTATACCAAACCTGAGATCCTTCCGATAGCATGAGATGTGATATCTCAATACTTCTAATACCAAACCTGAGATCCTTCCTATAACATGAGATGTGATATCCAAATCCTTATCTTCCAAACCTGAGACCCTCCCTTTAGCATGAGATGTGATATCCAACTCCTTCCCATTCCAATCCTGAGACTCTTCTGATAGCATAAGATATGATATCTCAATGCTTCTTTACCAAACCTGAGATCCTTCTGATAGCATGAGATGTGATATCTCAATACTTCTAATACCAAACCTGAGATCCTACCTCTAACATGAAATGTGATATCCAACTCTTTCCCCTTGCAAACCTGAGAGCCTTCCTATAGCATGAGATGTGATATCCAAGTCCTTCCCATTCCAATCCTGAGACCCTTCCTATAACATGAGATGTGATATCCAACTCCTTCCCATTCCAACCTGAGACCCTTCCTATAGCATGAGATGGGATATCCAACTCCTTCCAAATCCAATCCCGATACCCTTCCGATAGCATGAGATCTGATATCCCAATGCTTCTACCAAACCTGAGACCCATACTATGGCATGAGATGTGATATCAATCTCCTTCCCATTCTAATCCTGAGACCCTTCCTATAGCTTGAGATGTGATATCCAACTCCTTCCCATTCCAATTCTGAGACCCTTCCTATACCATGAGACTTGATATCTCAATGCTTCTAATACCAAACCTGAGACCCGTCCTATAACATGAGATGTGATATCCAAATCCTTCCCCTTCCAAACCTTAGACCCTTCCTTTATCATGAGATGTGATAGCCAACTCCTTCCCATTCCAATCTTGAGACCCTTCCGATATCATGAAATGTGATATCTCAATGCTTCTAATATCAAACTTGAGACCCTCCCTATAACATGAGATGGGAATATCCAACTCCTTCCCATTCCAATCCTGAGACCTTTCTGATAGCAGAGATGTGATATCTCAATGCTTATACCAAACCTGAGATCCTTCCTATAACATGAGATGTGATATCCAACTCCTTCCCATTCCAATCCTGAGACACTTCCTATAGCATGAGATGTGATATCTCACTGCTTATACCAAACCTGAGACCCTTCCTATAGCATGAGATGTGATATCCAACTCCTTCCCATTCCAATCCTGAGACCCTTCCTATAGCATGAGATGTGATATCTCAATGCTTCTAATATCAAACTTGAGACCCTCCCTATAGCATGAGATGTGATACCCAAGTCCTTCCCATTCCAATCCTGAGACACTTCCTATAGCATGAGATGTGATATCCAACTGCTTCCCATTCCAATCCTGAGACCCTTCCTATAGCATGAGATGTGATATCTCTATGCTTCTAATACCAAACCTGAGATCCTTCCTCTAACATGAAATGTGATATCCAACTCCTTCCCTTTCCAAACCTAAGAGCCTATCTATAGCATGAGATGTGATATCCAAGTCCTTCACATTCCAACCCTTAGACCCTTCCTACAGCATGCAATATGATATCTCAATGATTCTAATAACAAACCTGAGACCCGTCCTATAACATGAGATGGGATATTCAACTCCTTCCCATTCCAATCCTGAGACTCTTCCGATAGCAGAGATGTGATATCTCAATGCTTATACCAAACCTGAGACCCTTCCTATAACATGAGATGTGATATCCAAATCCTTCCCGTTCCAAACCTGAGACCCTTCCTTTAGCATGAGATGTGATATCCAGCTCCTTCCCATTCCAATCCTGAGACACTTCCGATAGCATGAGATGTGATATCTCAATGCTTCTAATATCAAAACTGAGACCCTCCCTATAGCATGATATGTGATATCTAAGTCCTTCCCATTCCAATCCTGAGACCCTCCCTATAGCATGAGATGTGATATCCAACTCCTTCCCATTCCAATCCTGAGACCCTTCCTTTAGCATGAGATGTGATATCCAAATCCTTCCCCTTCCAAACCTGAGACCCTCCCTTTAGCATGAGATGTGATATCCAACTCCTTCCTATTCCAATCCTGAGACTCTTCTGATAGCATGAGATGTGATATCTCAATGCTTCTAATACCAAACCTGAGATCCTTCCGATAGCATGAGATGTGATATCTCAATGCTTCTAATACCAAACGTGAGATCCTTCCGATAACATGAGATGTGATATCCAAATCCTTCCCCTTCCAAACCTGAGACCCTCCCTTTAGCATGAGATGTGATATCCAACTCCTTCCTATTCCAATCCTGAGACTCTTCTGATAGCATGAGATGTGATATCTCAATGCTTCTAATACCAAACCTGAGATCCTTCCGATAGCATGAGATGTGATATCTCAATGCTTCTAATACCAAACCTGAGATCCTTCCTATAACATGAGATGTGATATCCAAATCCTTCCCCTTCCAAACCTGAGACCCTCCCTTTAGCATGAGATGTGATATCCAACTCCTTCCCATTCCATTCCTGAGACCCTTCTGATAGCATGAGATGTGATATCTCAATGCCTCTAATACCAAACCTGAGATCCTACCTCTAACATGAAATGTGATATCCAACTCTTTCCCCTTCCAAACCTGAGAGCCTTCCTATAGCATGAGATGTGATATCCAAGTCCTTCCCATTCCAATCCTGAGACCCTTCCTATAGCTTGAGATGTGATATCCAACTCCTTCCCATTCCAATTCTGAGACCCTTCCTATACTATGAGACTTGATATCTCAATGCTTCTAATACCAAACCTGAGACCCGTAATATAACATGAGATGTGATATCCAAATCCTTCCCCTTCCAAACCTTAGACCCTTCCTTTATCATGAGATGTGATATCCAACTCCTTCCCATTCCAATCCTGAGACCCTTCCGATATCATGAGATGTGATATCTCAAAGCTTCTAATATCAAACTTGAGACCCTCCCTATAGCATGAGATGTGATATCCAAGTCCTTCCCATTCCAATCCTGAGACCCTTCCTATAGCATGAGATGTGAAATCTCAATGCTTCTAATACCAAACCTGAGACCCTTCTTATAACATGAGATGGGAATATCCAACTCCTTCCCATTCCAATCCTGAGACCCTTCCGATAGCAGAGATGTGATATCTCAATGCTTATACCAAACCTGAGATCCTTCCTATAACATGAGATGTGATATCCAACTCCTTCCCATTCCAATCCTGAGACACTTCCTATAGCATGAGATGTGATATCTCACTGCTTATACCAAACCTGAGACCCTTCCCATAGCATGAAATGTGATATCCAACTCCTTCCCATTCCAATCCTCAGACCCTTCCTATAGCATGAGATGTGATATCTCAATGCTTCTAATATCAAACTTGAGATCCTACCTATAGCATGAGATGTGATATCCAAGTCCTTCCCATTCCAATCCTGAGACACTTCCTATAGCATGAGATGTGATATCTCAATGCTTCTAATACCAAACCTGAGACTCTTCCTATGACATGAGATGGGATATCCAACTCCTTCCCATTCCAATCCTGAGACGCTTTTGATAGCAGAGATGTGATATCTCAATGTTTATACCAAACCTGAGACCCTTCCTACGGCATGAGATGTCATATTCAACTCCTTCCCATTCCAATCCTGAGACCCTTCCTATAGCATGAGATGTGATATCCAACTCCTTCCCATTCCAATCCTGAGACCCTTCCTATAGCATGAGATGTTATGTCTCAATGCTTCTAATACCAAACCTGAGATCCTTCCTATAACATGAGATGTGATATCCAACTCTTTCCATTCCAATCCTGGACCCTTCCTATAGCATGAGATGTGATATCTCAATGCTTATACCAAACCTGAGACCCTTCCTATAGCATGAGATGTGATATCCAACTCCTTCCCATTCCAATCCTGAGACCCTTCCTATAGCCTGAGATGTGATATCTGAATGCCTCTAATACCAAACCTGAGATCCTTCCTCTAACATGAAATGTGATTTCCAACTCCTTCACTTTCCAAACCTGAGAGCCTATCTATAGCATGAGATGTGATATCCAAGTCCTTCCCATTCCAATCCTTAGACCCTTCCTACAGCATGCAATATGATATCTCAATGATTCTAATAAAAAACCTGAGACCCGTCCTATAACATGAGATGGATATCCAACTCCTTCCCATTCCAATCCTGAGACACTTCCGAAAGCAGAGATGTGATATCTCAATGTTTATACCAAACCTGAGACCCTTCCTATAACATGAGATGTGATATCCAACTCCTTCCCGTTCCAAACCTGAGACCCTTCCTTTAGCATGAGATGTGATATCCAGCTCCTTCCCATTCCAATCCTGAGACACTTCCGATAGCATGAGATGTGATATCTCAATGCTTCTAATATCAAAACTGAGACCCTCCCTATAGCATGATATGTGATATCTAAGTCCTTCCCATTCCAATCCTGAGACCCTTCCTATAGCATGAGATGTGATATCTCAATGCTTCTACCAAACCTGAGACCCTTCCTTTAGCATGAGATGTGATATCCAACTCCTTCCCATTCCAATCCTGAGACCCTTCCTATAGCATGAGAGGTGATATCTCAATACTTCTAATACCAAACCTGAGATCCTTCCGATAACATGAGATGTGATATCTCAATACTTCTAATACCAAACCTGAGATCCATCCTATAACATGAGATGTGATATCCAAATCCTTCCCCTTCCAAACCTGAGACCCTCCCTTTAGCATGAGATGTGATATCCAAATCCTTCCCATTCCAATCCTGAGACCCTTCTGATAGCATAAGATATGATATCTCAATGCTTCTATACCAAACCTGAGATCCTTCCGATAGCATGAGATGTGATATCTCAATACTTCTAATACCAAACCTGAGATCCTTCCTATAACATGAGATGTGATATCCAAATCCTTATCTTCCAAACCTGAGACCCTCCCTTTAGCATGACATGTGATATCCAACTCCTTCCAATTCCAATCCTGAGACTCTTCTGATAGCATAAGATATGATATCTCAATGCTTCTATACCAAACCTGAGATCCTTCTGATAGCATGAGATGTGATATCTCAATACTTCTAATACCAAACCTGAGATCCTACCTCTAACATGAAATGTGATATCCAACTCTTTCCCCTTCCAAACCTGAGAGCCTTCCTATAGCATGAGATGTGATATCCAAGTCCTTCCCATTCCAATCCTGAGACCCTTCCTATAGCATGAGATGGGATATCCAACTCCTTCCAAATCCAATCCCGATACCCTTCCGATAGCATGAGATCTGATATCCCAATGCTTCTACCAAACCTGAGACCCATACTATGGCATGAGATGTGATATCAAACTCCTTCCCATTCTAATCCTGAGACCCTTCCTATAGCTTGAGATGTGATATCCAACTCCTTCCCATTCCAATTCTGAGACCCTTCCTATACCATGAGACTTGATATCTCAATGCTTCTAATACCAAACCTGAGACCCGTCCTATAACATGAGATGTGATATCCAACTCCTTCCCATTCCAATCCTGAGACCCTTCCTATAGCATGAGATGTGATATCTCAATGCTTCTAATATCAAACTTGAGACCCTCCCTATAGCATGAGATGTGATACCCAAGTCCTTCCCATTCCAATCCTGAGACACTTCCTATAGCATGAGATGTGATATCTCAATGCTTCTAATACCAAACCTGAGACTCTTCCTATAACATGAGATGGGATATCCAACTCCTTTCCATTCCAATCCTGAGACCCTTTCGATAGCAGAGATGTGATATCTCAATGTTTATACCAAACCTGAGACCCTTCCTACGGCATGAGATGTCATATTCAACTCCTTCCCATTCCAATCCTGAGACCCTTCCTATAGCATGAGATGTGATATCCAACTCCTTCCCATTCCAATCATGAGACCCTTCCTATAGCATGAGATGTGATGTCTCAATGCTTCTAATACCAAACCTGAGATCCTTCCTATAACATGAGATGTGATATCCAACTCCTTCCATTCCAATCCTGGACCCTTCCTATAGCATGAGATGTGATATCTCAATGCTTATACCAAACCTGAGACCCTTCCTATAGCATGAGATGTGATATCCAACTCCTTCCCATTCCAATCCTGAGACCCTTCCTATAGCCTGAGATGTGATATCTCAATGCCTCTAATACCAAACCTGAGATCCTTCCTCTAACATGAAATGTGATATCCAACTCCTTCACTTTCCAAACCTGAGAGCCTATCTATAGCATGAGATGTGATATCCAAGTCCTTCCCATTCCAATCCTTAGACCCTTCCTACAGCATGCAATATGATATCTCAATGATTCTAATAAAAAACCTGAGACCCGTCCTATAACATGAGATGGGATATCCAACTCCTTCCCATTCCAATTCTGAGACACTTCCGATAGCAGAGATGTGATATCTCAATGTTTATACCAAACCTGAGACCCTTCCTATAACATGAGATGTGATATCCAACTCCTTCCCGTTCCAAACCTGAGACCCTTCCTTTAGCATGAGATGTGATATCCAGCTCCTTCCCATTCCAATCCTGAGACACTTCCGATAGCATGAGATGTGATATCTCAATGCTTCTACCAAACCTGAGACCCTTCCTTTAGCATGAGATGTGATATCCAACTCCTTCCCATTCCAATCCTGAGACCCTTCCTATAGCATGAGAGGTGATATCTAAGTCCTTCCCATTCCAATCCTGAGACCCTTCCTATAGCATGAGATGTGATATCTCAATGCTTCTACCAAACCTGAGACCCTTCCTTTAGCATGAGATGTGATATCCAACTCCTTCCCATTCCAATCCTGAGACCCTTCCTATAGCATGAGAGGTGATATCTCAATACTTCTAATACCAAACCTGAGATCCTTCCGATAACATGAGATGTGATATCTCAATACTTCTAATACCAAACCTGGGATCCATCCTATAACATGAGATGTGATATCCAAATCCTTCCCCTTCCAAACCTGAGACCCTCCCTTTAGCATGAGATGTGATATCCAACTCCTTCCCATTCCAATCCTGAGACCCTTCCTATAGCTTGAGATGTGATATCCAACTCCTTCCCATTCCAATTCTGAGACCCTTCTTATACTATGAGACTTGATATCTCAATGCTTCTAATACCAAACCTGAGACCCGTAATATAACATGAGATGTGATATCCAAATCCTTCCCCTTCCAAACCTTAGACCCTTCCTTTATCATGAGATGTGATATCCAACTCCTTCCCATTCCAATCCTGAGACCCTTCCGATATCATGAGATGTGATATCTCAAAGCTTCTAATATCAAACTTGAGACCCTCCCTATAGCATGAGATGTGATATCCAAGTCCTTCCCATTCCAATCCTGAGACCCTTCCTATAGCATGAGATGTGATATCTCAATGCTTCTAATACCAAACCTGAGACCCTTCCTATAACATGAGATGGGAATATCCAACTCCTTCCCATTCCAATCCTGAGACCCTTCCGATAGCAGAGATGTGATATCTCAATGCTTATACCAAACCTGAGATCCTTCCTATAAAATGAGATGTGATATCCAACTCCTTCCCATTCCAATCCTGAGACACTTCCTATAGCATGAGATGTGATATCTCACTGCTTATACCAAACCTGAGACCCTTCCCATAGCATGAGATGTGATATCCAACTCCTTCCCATTCCAATCCTGAGACACTTCCTATAGCATGAGATGTGATATCTCAATGCTTCTAATACCAAACCTGAGACTCTTCCTATAACATGAGATGGGATATCCAACTCCTTCCCATTCCAATCCTGAGACCCTTTTGATAGCGGAAATGTGATATCTCAATGTTTATACCAAACCTGAGACCCTTCCTACGGCATGAGATGTCATATTCAACTCCTTCCCATTCCAATCCTGAGACCCTTCCTATAGCATGAGATGTGATATCCAACTCCTTCCCATTCCAATCCTGAGACCCTTCCTATAGCATGAGATGTGATGTCTCAATGCTTCTAATACCAAACCTGAGATCCTTCCTATAACATGAGATGTGATATCCAACTCCTTCCATTCCAATCCTGGACCCTTCCTATAGCATGAGATGTGATATCTCAATGCTTATACCAAACCTGAGACCCTTCCTATAGCATGAGATGTGATATCCAACTCCTTCCCATTCCAATCCTGAGACCCTTCCTATAGCCTGAGATGTGATATCTCAATGCCTCTAATACCAAACCTGAGATCCTTCCTCTAACATGAAATGTGATATCCAACTCCTTCACTTTCCAAACCTGAGAGCCTATCTATAGCATGAGATGTGATATCCAAGTCCTTCCCATTCCAATCCTTAGACCCTTCCTACAGCATGCAATATGATATCTCAATGATTCTGATAAAAAACCTGAGACCCGTCCTATAACATGAGATGGGATATCCAACTCCTTCCCATTCCAATCCTGAGACACTTCCGATAGCAGAGATGTGATATCTCAATGTTTATACCAAACCTGAGACCCTTCCTATAACATGAGATGTGATATCCAACTCCTTCCCGTTCCAAACCTGAGACCCTTCCTTTAGCATGAGATGTGATATCAGCTCCTTCCCATTCCAATCCTGAGACACTTCCGATAGCATGAGATGTGATATCTCAATGCTTCTAATATCAAAACTGAGACCCTCCCTATAGCATGATACGTGATATCTAAGTCCTTCCCATTCCAATCCTGAGACCCTTCCTATAGCATGAGATGTGATATCTCAATGCTTCTACCAAACCTGAGACCCTTCCTTTAGCATGAGAGGTGATATCTCAATACTTCTAATACCAAACCTGAGATCCTTCCGATAACATGAGATGTGATATCTCAATACTTCTAATACCAAACCTGAGATCCTTCCGATAACATGAGATGTGATATCTCAATACTTCTAATACCAAACCTGAGATCCATCCTATAACATGAGATGTGATATCCAAATCCTTCCCCTTCCAAACCTGAGACCCTCCCTTTAGCATGAGATGTGATATCCAACTCCTTCCCATTCCAATCCTGAGACCCTTCTGATAGCATAAGATATGATATCTCAATGCTTCTATACCAAACCTGAGATCCTTTCGATAGCATGAGATGTGATATCTCAATACTTCTAATACCAAACCTGAGATCCTTCCTATAACATGAGATGTGATATCCAAATCCTTATCTTCCAAACCTGAGACCCTCCCTTTAGCATGATATGTGATATCCAACTCCTTCCCATTCCAATCCTGAGACTCTTCTGATAGCATAAGATATGATATCTCAATGCTTCTATACCAAACCTGAGATCCTTCTGATAGCATGAGATGTGATATCTCAATACTTCTAATACCAAACCTGAGATCCTACCTCTAACATGAAATGTGATATCCAACTCTTTCCCCTTGCAAACCTGAGAGCCTTCCTATAGCATGAGATGTGATATCCAAGTCCTTCCCATTCCAATCCTGAGACCCTTCCTATAACATGAGATGTGATATCCAACTCCTTCCCATTCCAACCTGAGACCCTTCCTATAGCATGAGATGGGATATCCAACTCCTTCCAAATCCAATCCCGATACCCTTCCGATAGCATGAGATCTGATATCCCAATGCTTCTACCAAACCTGAGACCCATACTATGGCATGAGATGTGATATCAAACTCCTTCCCATTCTAATCCTGAGACCCTTCCTATAGCTTGAGATGTGATATCCAACTCCTTCCCATTCCAATTCTGAGACCCTTCCTATACCATGAGACTTGATATCTCAATGCTTCTAATACCAAACCTGAGACCCGTCCTATAACATGAGATGTGATATCCAAATCCTTCCCCTTCCAAACCTTAGACCCTTCCTTTATCATGAGATGTGATAGCCAACTCCTTCCCATTCCGATCTTGAGACCCTTCCGACATCATGAAATGTGATATCTCAATGCTTCTAATATCAAACTTGAGACCCTCCCTATAACATGAGATGGGAATATCCAACTCCTTCCCATTCCAATCCTGAGACCTTTCTGATAGCAGAGATGTGATATCTCAATGCTTATACCAAACCTGAGATCCTTCCTATAACATGAGATGTGATATCCAACTCCTTCCCATTCCAATCCTGAGACACTTCCTATAGCATGAGATGTGATATCTCACTGCTTATACCAAACCTGAGACCCTTCCTATAGCATGAGATGTGATATCCAACTCCTTCCCATTCCAATCCTGAGACCCTTCCTATAGCATGAGATGTGATATCTCAATGCTTCTAATATCAAACTTGAGACCCTCCCTATAGCATGAGATGTGATACCCAAGTCCTTCCCATTCCAATCCTGAGACACTTCCTATAGCATGAGATGTGATATCCAACTGCTTCCCATTCCAATCCTGAGACCCTTCCTATAGCATGAGATGTGATATCTCTATGCTTCTAATACCAAACCTGAGATCCTTCCTCTAACATGAAATGTGATATCCAACTCCTTCCCTTTCCAAACCTAAGAGCCTATCTATAGCATGAGATGTGATATCCAAGTCCTTCACATTCCAACCCTTAGACCCTTCCTACAGCATGCAATATGATATCTCAATGATTCTAATAACAAACCTGAGACCCGTCCTATAACATGAGATGGGATATTCAACTCCTTCCCATTCCAATCCTGAGACTCTTCCGATAGCAGAGATGTGATATCTCAATGCTTATACCAAACCTGAGACCCTTCCTATAACATGAGATGTGATATCCAAATCCTTCCCGTTCCAAACCTGAGACCCTTCCTTTAGCATGAGATGTGATATCCAGCTCCTTCCCATTCCAATCCTGAGACACTTCCGATAGCATGAGATGTGATATCTCAATGCTTCTAATATCAAAACTGAGACCCTCCCTATAGCATGATATGTGATATCTAAGTCCATCCCATTCCAATCCTGAGACCCTCCCTATAGCATGAGATGTGATATCCAACTCCTTCCCATTCCAATCCTGAGACCCTTCCTTTAGCATGAGATGTGATATCCAAATCCTTCCCCTTCCAAACCTGAGACCCTCCCTTTAGCATGAGATGTGATATCCAACTCCTTCCTATTCCAATCCTGAGACTCTTCTGATAGCATGAGATGTGATATCTCAATGCTTCTAATACCAAACCTGAGATCCTTCCGATAGCATGAGATGTGATATCTCAATGCTTCTAATACCAAACGTGAGATCCTTCCGATAACATGAGATGTGATATCCAAATCCTTCCCCTTCCAAACCTGAGACCCTCCCTTTAGCATGAGATGTGATATCCAACTCCTTCCTATTCCAATCCTGAGACTCTTCTGATAGCATGAGATGTGATATCTCAATGCTTCTAATACCAAACCTGAGATCCTTCCGATAGCATGAGATGTGATATCTCAATGCTTCTAATACCAAACCTGAGATCCTTCCTATAACATGAGATGTGATATCCAAATCCTTCCCCTTCCAAACCTGAGACCCTCCCTTTAGCATGAGATGTGATATCCAACTCCTTCCCATTCCATTCCTGAGACCCTTCTGATAGCATGAGATGTGATATCTCAATGCCTCTAATACCAAACCTGAGATCCTACCTCTAACATGAAATGTGATATCCAACTCTTTCCCCTTCCAAACCTGAGAGCCTTCCTATAGCATGAGATGTGATATCCAAGTCCTTCCCATTCCAATCCTGAGACCCTTCCTATAGCTTGAGATGTGATATCCAACTCCTTCCCATTCCAATTCTGAGACCCTTCCTATACTATGAGACTTGATATCTCAATGCTTCTAATACCAAACCTGAGACCCGTAATATAACATGAGATGTGATATCCAAATCCTTCCCCTTCCAAACCTTAGACCCTTCCTTTATCATGAGATGTGATATCCAACTCCTTCCCATTCCAATCCTGAGACCCTTCCGATATCATGAGATGTGATATCTCAAAGCTTCTAATATCAAACTTGAGACCCTCCCTATAGCATGAGATGTGATATCCAAGTCCTTCCCATTCCAATCCTGAGACCCTTCCTATAGCATGAGATGTGATATCTCAATGCTTCTAATACCAAACCTGAGACCCTTCTTATAACATGAGATGGGAATATCCAACTCCTTCCCATTCCAATCCTGAGACCCTTCCGATAGCAGAGATGTGATATCTCAATGCTTATACCAAACCTGAGATCCTTCCTATAACATGAGATGTGATATCCAACTCCTTCCCATTCCAATCCTGAGACACTTCCTATAGCATGAGATATGATATCTCACTGCTTATACCAAACCTGAGACCCTTCCCATAGCATGAAATGTGATATCCAACTCCTTCCCATTCCAATCCTCAGACCCTTCCTATAGCATGAGATGTGATATCTCAATGCTTCTAATATCAAACTTGAGACCCTACCTATAGCATGAGATGTGATATCCAAGTCCTTCCCATTCCAATCCTGAGACACTTCCTATAGCATGAGATGTGATATCTCAATGCTTCTAATACCAAACCTGAGACTCTTCCTATGACATGAGATGGGATATTCAACTCCTTCCCATTCCAATCCTGAGACCCTTTTGATAGCAGAGATGTGATATCTCAATGTTTATACCAAACCTGAGACCATTCCTACGGCATGAGATGTCATATTCAACTCCTTCCCATTCCAATCCTGAGACCCTTCCTATAGCATGAGATGTGATATCCAACTCCTTCCCATTCCAATCCTGAGACCCTTCCTATAGCATGAGATGTGATGTCTCAATGCTTCTAATACCAAACCTGAGATCCTTCCTATAACATGAGATGTGATATCCAACTCCTTCCATTCCAATCCTGGACCCTTCCTATAGCATGAGATGTGATATCTCAATGCTTATACCAAACCTGAGACCCTTCCTATAGCATGAGATGTGATATCCAACTCCTTCCCATTCCAATCCTGAGACCCTTCCTATAGCCTGAGATGTGATATCTGAATGCCTCTAATACCAAACCTGAGATCCTTCCTCTAACATGAAATGTGATTTCCAACTCCTTCACTTTCCAAACCTGAGAGCCTATCTATAGCATGAGATGTGATATCCAAGTCCTTCCCATTCCAATCCTTAGACCCTTCCTACAGCATGCAATATGATATCTCAATGATTCTAATAAAAAACCTGAGACCCGTCCTATAACATGAGATGGATATCCAACTCCTTCCCATTCCAATCCTGAGACACTTCCGAAAGCAGAGATGTGATATCTCAATGTTTATACCAAACCTGAGACCCTTCCTATAACATGAGATGTGATATCCAACTCCTTCCCGTTCCAAACCTGAGACCCTTCCTTTAGCATGAGATGTGATATCCAGCTCCTTCCCATTCCAATCCTGAGACACTTCCGATAGCATGAGATGTGATATCTCAATGCTTCTAATATCAAAACTGAGACCCTCCCTATAGCATGATATGTGATATCTAAGTCCTTCCCATTCCAATCCTGAGACCCTTCCTATAGCATGAGATGTGATATCTCAATGCTTCTACCAAACCTGAGACCCTTCCTTTAGCATGAGATGTGATATCCAACTCCTTCCCATTCCAATCCTGAGACCCTTCCTATAGCATGAGAGGTGATATCTCAATACTTCTAATACCAAACCTGAGATCCTTCCGATAACATGAGATGTGATATCTCAATACTTCTAATACCAAACCTGAGATCCATCCTATAACATGAGATGTGATATCCAAATCCTTCCCCTTCCAAACCTGAGACCCTCCCTTTAGCATGAGATGTGATATCCAAATCCTTCCCATTCCAATCCTGAGACCCTTCTGATAGCATAAGATATGATATCTCAATGCTTCTATACCAAACCTGAGATCCTTCCGATAGCATGAGATGTGATATCTCAATACTTCTAATACCAAACCTGAGATCCTTCCTATAACATGAGATGTGATATCCAAATCCTTATCTTCCAAACCTGAGACCCTCCCTTTAGCATGAGATGTGATATCCAACTCCTTCCCATTCCAATCCTGAGACTCTTCTGATAGCATAAGATATGATATCTCAATGCTTCTATACCAAACCTGAGATCCTTCTGATAGCATGAGATGTGATATCTCAATACTTCTAATACCAAACCTGAGATCCTACCTCTAACATGAAATGTGATATCCAACTCTTTCCCCTTGCAAACCTGAGAGCCTTCCTATAGCATGAGATGTGATATCCAAGTCCTTCCCATTCCAATCCTGAGACCCTTCCTATAACATGAGATGTGATATCCAACTCCTTCCCATTCCAACCTGAGACCCTTCCTATAGCATGAGATGGGATATCCAACTCCTTCCAAATCCAATCCCGATACCCTTCCGATAGCATGAGATCTGATATCCCAATGCTTCTACCAAACCTGAGACCCATACTATGGCATGAGATGTGATATCAAACTCCTTCCCATTCTAATCCTGAGACCCTTCCTATAGCTTGAGATGTGATATCCAACTCCTACCCATTCCAATTCTGAGACCCTTCCTATACCATGAGACTTGATATCTCAATGCTTCTAATACCAAACCTGAGACCCGTCCTATAACATGAGATGTGATATCCAAATCCTTCCCCTTCCAAACCTTAGACCCTTCCGATAGCAGAGATGTGATATCTCAATGCTTATACCAAACCTGAGATCCTTCCTATAACATGAGATGTGATATCCAACTCCTTCCCATTCCAATCCTGAGACACTTCCTATAGCATGAGATGTGATATCTCACTGCTTATACCAAACCTGAGACCCTTCCTATAGCATGAGATGTGATATCCAACTCCTTCCCATTCCAATCCTGAGACCCTTCCTATAGCATGAGATGTGATATCTCAATGCTTCTAATATCAAACTTGAGACCCTCCCTATAGCATGAGATGTGATACCCAAGTCCTTCCCATTCCAATCCTGAGACACTTCCTATAGCATGAGATGTGATATCTCAATGCTTCTAATACCAAACCTGAGACTCTTCCTATAACATGAGATGGGATATCCAACTCCTTTCCATTCCAATCCTGAGACCCTTTCGATAGCAGAGATGTGATATCTCAATGTTTATACCAAACCTGAGACCCTTCCTACGGCATGAGATGTCATATTCAACTCCTTCCCATTCCAATCCTGAGACCCTTCCTATAGCATGAGATGTGATATCCAACTCCTTCCCATTCCAATCATGAGACCCTTCCTATAGCATGAGATGTGATGTCTCAATGCTTCTAATACCAAACCTGAGATCCTTCCTATAACATGAGATGTGATATCCAACTCCTTCCATTCCAATCCTGGACCCTTCCTATAGCATGAGATGTGATATCTCAATGCTTATACCAAACCTGAGACCCTTCCTATAGCATGAGATGTGATATCCAACTCCTTCCCATTCCAATCCTGAGACCCTTCCTATAGCCTGAGATGTGATATCTCAATGCCTCTCATACCAAACCTGAGATCCTTCCTCTAACATGAAATGTGATATCCAACTCCTTCACTTTCCAAACCTGAGAGCCTATCTATAGCATGAGATGTGATATCCAAGTCCTTCCCATTCCAATCTTTAGACCCTTCCTACAGCATGCAATATGATATCTCAATGATTCTAATAAAAAACCTGAGACCCGTCCTATAACATGAGATGGGATATCCAACTCCTTCCCATTCCAATTCTGAGACACTTCCGATAGCAGAGATGTGATATCTCAATGTTTATACTAAACCTGAGACCCTTCCTATAACATGAGATGTGATATCCAACTCCTTCCCGTTCCAAACCTGAGACCCTTCCTTTAGCATGAGATGTGATATCCAGCTCCTTCCCATTCCAATCCTGAGACACTTCCGATAGCATGAGATGTGATATCTCAATGCTTCTAATATCAAAACTGAGACCCTCCCTATAGCATGATATGTGATATCTAAGTCCTTCCCATTCCAATCCTGAGACCCTTCCTATAGCATGAGATGTGATATCTCAATGCTTCTACCAAACCTGAGACCCTTCCTTTAGCATGAGATGTGATATCCAACTCCTTCCCATTCCAATCCTGAGACCCTTCCTATAGCATGAGAGGTGATATCTCAATACTTCTAATACCAAACCTGAGATCCTTCCGATAACATGAGATGTGATATCTCAATACTTCTAATACCAAACCTGGGATCCATCCTATAACATGAGATGTGATATCCAAATCCTTCCCCTTCCAAACCTGAGACCCTCCCTTTAGCATGAGATGTGATATCCAACTCCTTCCCATTCCAATCCTGAGACCCTTCTGATAGCATAAGATATGATATCTCAATGCTTCTATACCAAACCTGAGATCCTTCCGATAGCATGAGATGTGATATCTCAATACTTCTAATACCAAACCTGAGATCCTTCCTATAACATGAGATGTGATATCCAAATCCTTATCTTCCAAACCCGAGACCCTCCCTTTAGCATGAGATGTGATATCCAACTCCTTCCCATTCCAATCCTGAGACTCTTCTGATAGCATAAGATATGATATCTCAATGCTTCTATACCAAACCTGAGATCCTTCTGATAGCATGAGATGTGATATCTCAATACTTCTAATACCAAACCTGAGATCCTACCTCTAACATGAAATGTGATATCCAACTCTTTCCCCTTGCAAACCTGAGAGCCTTCCTATAGCATGAGATGTGATATCCAAGTCCTTCCCATTCCAATCCTGAGACCCTTCCTATAACATGAGATGTGATATCCAACTCCTTCCCATTCCAACCTGAGACCCTTCCTATAGCATGAGATGGGATATCCAACTCCTTCCAAATCCAATCCCGATACCCTTCCGATAGCATGAGATCTGATATCCCAATGCTTCTACCAAACCTGAGACCCATACTATGGCATGAGATGTGATATCAAACTCCTTCCCATTCTAATCCTGAGACCCTTCCTATAGCTTGAGATGTGATATCCAACTCCTTCCCATTCCAATTCTGAGACCCTTCCTTTATCATGAGATGTGATATCTCAATGCTTCTAATACCAAACCTGAGACCCGTCCTATAACATGAGATGTGATATCCAAATCCTTCCCCTTCCAAACCTTAGACCCTTCCTTTATCATGAGATGTGATAGCCAACTCCTTCCCATTCCAATCTTGAGACCCTTCCGATATCATGAAATGTGATATCTCAATGCTTCTAATATCAAACTTGAGACCCTCCCTATAACATGAGATGGGAATATCCAACTCCTTCCCATTCCAATCCTGAGACCCTTCCGATAGCACAGATGTGATATCTCAATGCTTATACCAAACCTGAGATCCTTCCTATAACATGAGATGTGATATCCAACTCCTTCCCATTCCAATCCTGAGACACTTCCTATAGCATGAGATGTGATATCTCACTGCTTATACCAAACCTGAGACCCTTCCTATAGCATGAGATGTGATATCCAACTCCTTCCCATTCCAATCCTGAGACCCTTCCTATAGCATGAGATGTGATATCTCAATGCTTCTAATATCAAACTTGAGACCCTCCCTATAGCATGAGATGTGATACCCAAGTCCTTCCCATTCCAATCCTGAGACACTTCCTATAGCATGAGATGTGATATCCAACTGCTTCCCATTCCAATCCTGAGACCCTTCCTATAGCATGAGATGTGATATCTCTATGCTTCTAATACCAAACCTGAGACCCTTCTTATAACATGAGATGGGAATATCCAACTCCTTCCCATTCCAATCCTGAGACCCTTCCGATAGCAGAGATGTGATATCTCAATGCTTATACCAAACCTGAGATCCTTCCTATAACATGAGATGTGATATCCAACTCCTTCCCATTCCAATCCTGAGACACTTCCTATAGCATGAGATATGATATCTCACTGCTTATACCAAACCTGAGACCCTTCCCATAGCATGAAATGTGATATCCAACTCCTTCCCATTCCAATCCTCAGACCCTTCCTATAGCATGAGATGTGATATCTCAATGCTTCTAATATCAAACTTGAGACCCTACCTATAGCATGAGATGTGATATCCAAGTCCTTCCCATTCCAATCCTGAGACACTTCCTATAGCATGAGATGTGATATCTCAATGCTTCTAATACCAAACCTGAGACTCTTCCTATGACATGAGATGGGATATCCAACTCCTTCCCATTCCAATCCTGAGACCCTTTTGATAGCAGAGATGTGATATCTCAATGTTTATACCAAACCTGAGACCATTCCTACGGCATGAGATGTCATATTCAACTCCTTCCCATTCCAATCCTGAGACCCTTCCTATAGCATGAGATGTGATATCCAACTCCTTCCCATTCCAATCCTGAGACCCTTCCTATAGCATGAGATGTGATGTCTCAATGCTTCTAATACCAAACCTGAGATCCTTCCTATAACATGAGATGTGATATCCAACTCCTTCCATTCCAATCCTGGACCCTTCCTATAGCATGAGATGTGATATCTCAATGCTTATACCAAACCTGAGACCCTTCCTATAGCATGAGATGTGATATCCAACTCCTTCCCATTCCAATCCTGAGACCCTTCCTATAGCCTGAGATGTGATATCTGAATGCCTCTAATACCAAACCTGAGATCCTTCCTCTAACATGAAATGTGATTTCCAACTCCTTCACTTTCCAAACCTGAGAGCCTATCTATAGCATGAGATGTGATATCCAAGTCCTTCCCATTCCAATCCTTAGACCCTTCCTACAGCATGCAATATGATATCTCAATGATTCTAATAAAAAACCTGAGACCCGTCCTATAACATGAGATGGATATCCAACTCCTTCCCATTCCAATCCTGAGACACTTCCGAAAGCAGAGATGTGATATCTCAATGTTTATACCAAACCTGAGACCCTTCCTATAACATGAGATGTGATATCCAACTCCTTCCCGTTCCAAACCTGAGACCCTTCCTTTAGCATGAGATGTGATATCCAGCTCCTTCCCATTCCAATCCTGAGACACTTCCGATAGCATGAGATGTGATATCTCAATGCTTCTAATATCAAAACTGAGACCCTCCCTATAGCATGATATGTGATATCTAAGTCCTTCCCATTCCAATCCTGAGACCCTTCCTATAGCATGAGATGTGATATCTCAATGCTTCTACCAAACCTGAGACCCTTCCTTTAGCATGAGATGTGATATCCAACTCCTTCCCATTCCAATCCTGAGACCCTTCCTATAGCATGAGAGGTGATATCTCAATACTTCTAATACCAAACCTGAGATCCTTCCGATAACATGAGATGTGATATCTCAATACTTCTAATACCAAACCTGAGATCCATCCTATAACATGAGATGTGATATCCAAATCCTTCCCCTTCCAAACCTGAGACCCTCCCTTTAGCATGAGATGTGATATCCAAATCCTTCCCATTCCAATCCTGAGACCCTTCTGATAGCATAAGATATGATATCTCAATGCTTCTATACCAAACCTGAGATCCTTCCGATAGCATGAGATGTGATATCTCAATACTTCTAATACCAAACCTGAGATCCTTCCTATAACATGAGATGTGATATCCAAATCCTTATCTTCCAAACCTGAGACCCTCCCTTTAGCATGAGATGTGATATCCAACTCCTTCCCATTCCAATCCTGAGACTCTTCTGATAGCATAAGATATGATATCTCAATGCTTCTATACCAAACCTGAGATCCTTCTGATAGCATGAGATGTGATATCTCAATACTTCTAATACCAAACCTGAGATCCTACCTCTAACATGAAATGTGATATCCAACTCTTTCCCCTTGCAAACCTGAGAGCCTTCCTATAGCATGAGATGTGATATCCAAGTCCTTCCCATTCCAATCCTGAGACCCTTCCTATAACATGAGATGTGATATCCAACTCCTTCCCATTCCAACCTGAGACCCTTCCTATAGCATGAGATGGGATATCCAACTCCTTCCAAATCCAATCCCGATACCCTTCCGATAGCATGAGATCTGATATCCCAATGCTTCTACCAAACCTGAGACCCATACTATGGCATGAGATGTGATATCAAACTCCTTCCCATTCTAATCCTGAGACCCTTCCTATAGCTTGAGATGTGATATCCAACTCCTACCCATTCCAATTCTGAGACCCTTCCTATACCATGAGACTTGATATCTCAATGCTTCTAATACCAAACCTGAGACCCGTCCTATAACATGAGATGTGATATCCAAATCCTTCCCCTTCCAAACCTTAGACCCTTCCGATAGCAGAGATGTGATATCTCAATGCTTATACCAAACCTGAGATCCTTCCTATAACATGAGATGTGATATCCAACTCCTTCCCATTCCAATCCTGAGACACTTCCTATAGCATGAGATGTGATATCTCACTGCTTATACCAAACCTGAGACCCTTCCTATAGCATGAGATGTGATATCCAACTCCTTCCCATTCCAATCCTGAGACCCTTCCTATAGCATGAGATGTGATATCTCAATGCTTCTAATATCAAACTTGAGACCCTCCCTATAGCATGAGATGTGATACCCAAGTCCTTCCCATTCCAATCCTGAGACACTTCCTATAGCATGAGATGTGATATCTCAATGCTTCTAATACCAAACCTGAGACTCTTCCTATAACATGAGATGGGATATCCAACTCCTTTCCATTCCAATCCTGAGACCCTTTCGATAGCAGAGATGTGATATCTCAATGTTTATACCAAACCTGAGACCCTTCCTACGGCATGAGATGTCATATTCAACTCCTTCCCATTCCAATCCTGAGACCCTTCCTATAGCATGAGATGTGATATCCAACTCCTTCCCATTCCAATCATGAGACCCTTCCTATAGCATGAGATGTGATGTCTCAATGCTTCTAATACCAAACCTGAGATCCTTCCTATAACATGAGATGTGATATCCAACTCCTTCCATTCCAATCCTGGACCCTTCCTATAGCATGAGATGTGATATCTCAATGCTTATACCAAACCTGAGACCCTTCCTATAGCATGAGATGTGATATCCAACTCCTTCCCATTCCAATCCTGAGACCCTTCCTATAGCCTGAGATGTGATATCTCAATGCCTCTCATACCAAACCTGAGATCCTTCCTCTAACATGAAATGTGATATCCAACTCCTTCACTTTCCAAACCTGAGAGCCTATCTATAGCATGAGATGTGATATCCAAGTCCTTCCCATTCCAATCTTTAGACCCTTCCTACAGCATGCAATATGATATCTCAATGATTCTAATAAAAAACCTGAGACCCGTCCTATAACATGAGATGGGATATCCAACTCCTTCCCATTCCAATTCTGAGACACTTCCGATAGCAGAGATGTGATATCTCAATGTTTATACTAAACCTGAGACCCTTCCTATAACATGAGATGTGATATCCAACTCCTTCCCGTTCCAAACCTGAGACCCTTCCTTTAGCATGAGATGTGATATCCAGCTCCTTCCCATTCCAATCCTGAGACACTTCCGATAGCATGAGATGTGATATCTCAATGCTTCTAATATCAAAACTGAGACCCTCCCTATAGCATGATATGTGATATCTAAGTCCTTCCCATTCCAATCCTGAGACCCTTCCTATAGCATGAGATGTGATATCTCAATGCTTCTACCAAACCTGAGACCCTTCCTTTAGCATGAGATGTGATATCCAACTCCTTCCCATTCCAATCCTGAGACCCTTCCTATAGCATGAGAGGTGATATCTCAATACTTCTAATACCAAACCTGAGATCCTTCCGATAACATGAGATGTGATATCTCAATACTTCTAATACCAAACCTGGGATCCATCCTATAACATGAGATGTGATATCCAAATCCTTCCCCTTCCAAACCTGAGACCCTCCCTTTAGCATGAGATGTGATATCCAACTCCTTCCCATTCCAATCCTGAGACCCTTCTGATAGCATAAGATATGATATCTCAATGCTTCTATACCAAACCTGAGATCCTTCCGATAGCATGAGATGTGATATCTCAATACTTCTAATACCAAACCTGAGATCCTTCCTATAACATGAGATGTGATATCCAAATCCTTATCTTCCAAACCCGAGACCCTCCCTTTAGCATGAGATGTGATATCCAACTCCTTCCCATTCCAATCCTGAGACTCTTCTGATAGCATAAGATATGATATCTCAATGCTTCTATACCAAACCTGAGATCCTTCTGATAGCATGAGATGTGATATCTCAATACTTCTAATACCAAACCTGAGATCCTACCTCTAACATGAAATGTGATATCCAACTCTTTCCCCTTGCAAACCTGAGAGCCTTCCTATAGCATGAGATGTGATATCCAAGTCCTTCCCATTCCAATCCTGAGACCCTTCCTATAACATGAGATGTGATATCCAACTCCTTCCCATTCCAACCTGAGACCCTTCCTATAGCATGAGATGGGATATCCAACTCCTTCCAAATCCAATCCCGATACCCTTCCGATAGCATGAGATCTGATATCCCAATGCTTCTACCAAACCTGAGACCCATACTATGGCATGAGATGTGATATCAAACTCCTTCCCATTCTAATCCTGAGACCCTTCCTATAGCTTGAGATGTGATATCCAACTCCTTCCCATTCCAATTCTGAGACCCTTCCTTTATCATGAGATGTGATATCTCAATGCTTCTAATACCAAACCTGAGACCCGTCCTATAACATGAGATGTGATATCCAAATCCTTCCCCTTCCAAACCTTAGACCCTTCCTTTATCATGAGATGTGATAGCCAACTCCTTCCCATTCCAATCTTGAGACCCTTCCGATATCATGAAATGTGATATCTCAATGCTTCTAATATCAAACTTGAGACCCTCCCTATAACATGAGATGGGAATATCCAACTCCTTCCCATTCCAATCCTGAGACCCTTCCGATAGCACAGATGTGATATCTCAATGCTTATACCAAACCTGAGATCCTTCCTATAACATGAGATGTGATATCCAACTCCTTCCCATTCCAATCCTGAGACACTTCCTATAGCATGAGATGTGATATCTCACTGCTTATACCAAACCTGAGACCCTTCCTATAGCATGAGATGTGATATCCAACTCCTTCCCATTCCAATCCTGAGACCCTTCCTATAGCATGAGATGTGATATCTCAATGCTTCTAATATCAAACTTGAGACCCTCCCTATAGCATGAGATGTGATACCCAAGTCCTTCCCATTCCAATCCTGAGACACTTCCTATAGCATGAGATGTGATATCCAACTGCTTCCCATTCCAATCCTGAGACCCTTCCTATAGCATGAGATGTGATATCTCTATGCTTCTAATACCAAACCTGAGATCCTTCCTCTAACATGAAATGTGATATCCAACTCCTTCCCATTCCAATCCTGAGACCCTTTTGATAGCGGAAATGTGATATCTCAATGTTTATACCAAACCTGAGACCCTTCCTACGGCATGAGATGTCATATTCAACTCCTTCCCATTCCAAACCTGAGACCCTTCCTATAGCATGAGATGTGATATCCAACTCCTTCCCATTCCAATCCTGAGACCCTTCCTATAGCATGAGATGTGATGTCTCAATGCTTCTAATACCAAACCTGAGATCCTTCCTATAACATGAGATGTGATATCCAACTCCTTCCATTCCAATCCTGGACCCTTCCTATAGCATGAGATGTGATATCTCAATGCTTATACCAAACCTGAGACCCTTCCTATAGCATGAGATGTGATATCCAACTCCTTCCCATTCCAATCCTGAGACCCTTCCTATAGCCTGAGATGTGATATCTCAATGCCTCTAATACCAAACCTGAGATCCTTCCTCTAACATGAAATGTGATATCCAACTCCTTCACTTTCCAAACCTGAGAGCCTATCTATAGCATGAGATGTGATATCCAAGTCCTTCCCATTCCAATCCTTAGACCCTTCCTACAGCATGCAATATGATATCTCAATGATTCTGATAAAAAACCTGAGACCCGTCCTATAACATGAGATGGGATATCCAACTCCTTCCCATTCCAATCCTGAGACACTTCCGATAGCAGAGATGTGATATCTCAATGTTTATACCAAACCTGAGACCCTTCCTATAACATGAGATGTGATATCCAACTCCTTCCCGTTCCAAACCTGAGACCCTTCCTTTAGCATGAGATGTGATATCAGCTCCTTCCCATTCCAATCCTGAGACACTTCCGATAGCATGAGATGTGATATCTCAATGCTTCTAATATCAAAACTGAGACCCTCCCTATAGCATGATACGTGATATCTAAGTCCTTCCCATTCCAATCCTGAGACCCTTCCTATAGCATGAGATGTGATATCTCAATGCTTCTACCAAACCTGAGACCCTTCCTTTAGCATGAGAGGTGATATCTCAATACTTCTAATACCAAACCTGAGATCCTTCCGATAACATGAGATGTGATATCTCAATACTTCTAATACCAAACCTGAGATCCTTCCGATAACATGAGATGTGATATCTCAATACTTCTAATACCAAACCTGAGATCCATCCTATAACATGAGATGTGATATCCAAATCCTTCCCCTTCCAAACCTGAGACCCTCCCTTTAGCATGAGATGTGATATCCAACTCCTTCCCATTCCAATCCTGAGACCCTTCTGATAGCATAAGATATGATATCTCAATGCTTCTATACCAAACCTGAGATCCTTTCGATAGCATGAGATGTGATATCTCAATACTTCTAATACCAAACCTGAGATCCTTCCTATAACATGAGATGTGATATCCAAATCCTTATCTTCCAAACCTGAGACCCTCCCTTTAGCATGATATGTGATATCCAACTCCTTCCCATTCCAATCCTGAGACTCTTCTGATAGCATAAGATATGATATCTCAATGCTTCTATACCAAACCTGAGATCCTTCTGATAGCATGAGATGTGATATCTCAATACTTCTAATACCAAACCTGAGATCCTACCTCTAACATGAAATGTGATATCCAACTCTTTCCCCTTGCAAACCTGAGAGCCTTCCTATAGCATGAGATGTGATATCCAAGTCCTTCCCATTCCAATCCTGAGACCCTTCCTATAACATGAGATGTGATATCCAACTCCTTCCCATTCCAACCTGAGACCCTTCCTATAGCATGAGATGGGATATCCAACTCCTTCCAAATCCAATCCCGATACCCTTCCGATAGCATGAGATCTGATATCCCAATGCTTCTACCAAACCTGAGACCCATACTATGGCATGAGATGTGATATCAAACTCCTTCCCATTCTAATCCTGAGACCCTTCCTATAGCTTGAGATGTGATATCCAACTCCTTCCCATTCCAATTCTGAGACCCTTCCTATACCATGAGACTTGATATCTCAATGCTTCTAATACCAAACCTGAGACCCGTCCTATAACATGAGATGTGATATCCAAATCCTTCCCCTTCCAAACCTTAGACCCTTCCTTTATCATGAGATGTGATAGCCAACTCCTTCCCATTCCAATCTTGAGACCCTTCCGATATCATGAAATGTGATATCTCAATGCTTCTAATATCAAACTTGAGACCCTCCCTATAACATGAGATGGGAATATCCAACTCCTTCCCATTCCAATCCTGAGACCTTTCTGATAGCAGAGATGTGATATCTCAATGCTTATACCAAACCTGAGATCCTTCCTATAACATGAGATGTGATATCCAACTCCTTCCCATTCCAATCCTGAGACACTTCCTATAGCATGAGATGTGATATCTCACTGCTTATACCAAACCTGAGACCCTTCCTATAGCATGAGATGTGATATCCAACTCCTTCCCATTCCAATCCTGAGACCCTTCCTATAGCATGAGATGTGATATCTCAATGCTTCTAATATCAAACTTGAGACCCTCCCTATAGCATGAGATGTGATACCCAAGTCCTTCCCATTCCAATCCTGAGACACTTCCTATAGCATGAGATGTGATATCCAACTGCTTCCCATTCCAATCCTGAGACCCTTCCTATAGCATGAGATGTGATATCTCTATGCTTCTAATACCAAACCTGAGATCCTTCCTCTAACATGAAATGTGATATCCAACTCCTTCCCTTTCCAAACCTAAGAGCCTATCTATAGCATGAGATGTGATATCCAAGTCCTTCACATTCCAACCCTTAGACCCTTCCTACAGCATGCAATATGATATCTCAATGATTCTAATAACAAACCTGAGACCCGTCCTATAACATGAGATGGGATATTCAACTCCTTCCCATTCCAATCCTGAGACTCTTCCGATAGCAGAGATGTGATATCTCAATGCTTATACCAAACCTGAGACCCTTCCTATAACATGAGATGTGATATCCAAATCCTTCCCGTTCCAAACCTGAGACCCTTCCTTTAGCATGAGATGTGATATCCAGCTCCTTCCCATTCCAATCCTGAGACACTTCCGATAGCATGAGATGTGATATCTCAATGCTTCTAATATCAAAACTGAGACCCTCCCTATAGCATGATATGTGATATCTAAGTCCTTCCCATTCCAATCCTGAGACCCTCCCTATAGCATGAGATGTGATATCCAACTCCTTCCCATTCCAATCCTGAGACCCTTCCTTTAGCATGAGATGTGATATCCAAATCCTTCCCCTTCCAAACCTGAGACCCTCCCTTTAGCATGAGATGTGATATCCAACTCCTTCCTATTCCAATCCTGAGACTCTTCTGATAGCATGAGATGTGATATCTCAATGCTTCTAATACCAAACCTGAGATCCTTCCGATAGCATGAGATGTGATATCTCAATGCTTCTAATACCAAACGTGAGATCCTTCCGATAACATGAGATGTGATATCCAAATCCTTCCCCTTCCAAACCTGAGACCCTCCCTTTAGCATGAGATGTGATATCCAACTCCTTCCTATTCCAATCCTGAGACTCTTCTGATAGCATGAGATGTGATATCTCAATGCTTCTAATACCAAACCTGAGATCCTTCCGATAGCATGAGATGTGATATCTCAATGCTTCTAATACCAAACCTGAGATCCTTCCTATAACATGAGATGTGATATCCAAATCCTTCCCCTTCCAAACCTGAGACCCTCCCTTTAGCATGAGATGTGATATCCAACTCCTTCCCATTCCATTCCTGAGACCCTTCTGATAGCATGAGATGTGATATCTCAATGCCTCTAATACCAAACCTGAGATCCTACCTCTAACATGAAATGTGATATCCAACTCTTTCCCCTTCCAAACCTGAGAGCCTTCCTATAGCATGAGATGTGATATCCAAGTCCTTCCCATTCCAATCCTGAGACCCTTCCTATAGCTTGAGATGTGATATCCAACTCCTTCCCATTCCAATTCTGAGACCCTTCCTATACTATGAGACTTGATATCTCAATGCTTCTAATACCAAACCTGAGACCCGTAATATAACATGAGATGTGATATCCAAATCCTTCCCCTTCCAAACCTTAGACCCTTCCTTTATCATGAGATGTGATATCCAACTCCTTCCCATTCCAATCCTGAGACCCTTCCGATATCATGAGATGTGATATCTCAAAGCTTCTAATATCAAACTTGAGACCCTCCCTATAGCATGAGATGTGATATCCAAGTCCTTCCCATTCCAATCCTGAGACCCTTCCTATAGCATGAGATGTGATATCTCATGCCATAGTATGGTTCTCAGGTTTGATAGAAGCATTGGGATATCACATCTCATGCTATTGGAAGGGTATCAGTATTGGATTTGGAAGGAGTTGGATATCCCATCTCATGCTATAGGAAGGGTCTCAGGTTGGAATGGGAAGGAGTTGGATATCACATTTCATGTTATAGGAAGGGTCTCAGGATTGGAATGGGAAGGACTTGGATATCATATCTCATGCTATAGGAAGGCTCTCAGGTTTGGAAGGAGAAGGAGTTGGATATCACATCTCATGTTATCGGAAGGATCTCAGGTTTGGTATTAGAAGTATTGAGATATCACCTCTCATGCTATAGGAAGGGTCTCAGGATTGGAATGGGAAGGAGTTGGATATCACATCTCATGCTAAAGGAAGGGTCTCAGGTTTGGTAGAAGCATTGAGATATCACATCTCATGCTATAGGAAGGGTCTCAGGATTGGAATGGGAAGGACTTAGATATCACATATCATGCTATAGGGAGGGTCTCAGTTTTGATATTAGAAGCATTGAGATATCACATCTCATGCTATCGGAAGTGTCTCAGGATTGGAATGGGAAGGAGCTGGATATCACATCTCATGCTAAAGGAAGGGTCTCAGGTTTGGAACGGGAAGGAGTTGGATATCACATCTCATGTTATAGGAAGGGTCTCAGGTTTGGTATAAACATTGAGATATCACATCTCTGCTATCGGAAGTGTCTCAGGATTGGAATGGGAAGGAGTTGGATATCCCATCTCATGTTATAGGACGGGTCTCAGGTTTTATATTAGAATCATTGAGATATCATATTGCATGCTGTAGGAAGGGTCTAAGGATTGGAATGGGAAGGACTTGGATATCACATCTCATGCTATAGATAGGCTCTCAGGTTTGGAAAGTGAAGGAGTTGGATATCACATTTCATGTTAGAGCTCTCAGGTTTGGTATAAGCATTGAGATATCACATCTCATGCTATAGGAAGGGTCTCAGGATTGGAATGGGAAGGAATTGGATATCACATCTCATGCTGTAGGAAGGGTCTCAGATTTGGTATAAGCATTGAGATATCACATCTCATGCTAAAGGAAGGGTCTCAGGATTGGAATGGGAAGGAGTTGTATATGACATCTCAGGCCATAGGAAGGGTCTCAGGTTTGGTATAAGCATTGAGATATCACATCTCTGCTATCGGAAGGGTCTCAGGATTGGAATGGGAAGGAGTTGGATATCCCATCTCATGTTATAGGAATGGTCTCAGGTTTGGTATTAGAAGCATAGAGATATCACATCTCATGCTATAGGAAGGGTCTCAGGATTGGAATGGGAAGGACTTGGATGTCACATCTCATGCTGTAGGGAGGGTCTCAAGTTTGATATTAGAAGCATTGAGATAACAAATCTCATGATATCGGAAGGGTCTCAGGATTGGAATGGGAAGGAGTTGGATATCACATCTCATGATAAAGGAAGGGTCTAAGGTTTGGAAGGGGAAGGATTTGGATATCACATCTCATGTTATAGGACGGGTCTCAGGTTTGGTATTAGAAGCATTGAGATATCAAGTCTCATGGTATAAGAAGGGTCTCAGAATTGGAATGGGAAGGAGTTGGATATCACACCTCAAGCTATAGGAAGGGTCTCAGGATTGGAATGGGAAGGAGTTTGATATCACATCTCATGCCATAGTATGGGTCTCAGGTTTGGTAGAAGCATTGGGATATCACATCTCATGCTATCGGAAGGGTATCAGTATTGGATTTGGAAGAAGTTGGATATCCCATCTCATGCTATAGGAAGGGTCTCAGGTTGGAATGGGAAGGAGTTGGATATCACATTTCATGTTATAGGAAGGGTCTCAGGATTGGAATGGGAAGGACTTGGATATCATATCTCATGCTATAGGAAGGCTCTCAGGTTTGGAAGGGGAAGGAGTTGGATATCACATTTCATGTTAGAGGAAGGATCTCAGGTTTGGTATAAGCATTGAGATATCACATCTCATGCTATAGGAAGGGTCTCAGGATTGGAATGGGAAGGAGTTGGATATCACATCTCATGTTATAGGAAATATCTCAGGTTTGGTATTAGAAGCATTGAGACATCACATCTCATGTTATAGGAAGGGTCTCAGGATTGGAATGGGAAGAAGTTGGATATCACATCTCATGCTATAGGAAGGGTCTCAGGTTTGGTATAAGCATTGAGATATCACATCTCATGCTATAGGAAGGGTCTCAGGATTGGAATGGGAAGGAGTTGTATATGACATCTCATGCCATAGGAAGGGTCTCAGGTTTGGTATAAGCATTGAGATATCACATCACATGCTATAGGAAGGGTCTCAGGATTGGAATGGGAAGGACTTGGATATCACATCTCATGCTATAGGCAGGGCCTCAGGTTTGGAAAGGGAAGGAGATGGATATCACATTTCATGTTAGAGATAGGATCTCAGGTTTGGTATTAGAGGCATTGAGATATCACATCTCATGCTATCAGAAGGGTCTCAGGATTGGAATGGGAAGGAGTTGTATATCACATCTCATGCTAAATGGAGGGTCTCAGGTTTGGAAGGGGAAGGATTTGGAAATCACATCTCATGTTATAGGAAGGATCTCAGGTTTGGTATTAGAAGCATTGAGATATCACATCTCATGCTATCTGAAGTATCTCAGGTTTGGTATTAGAGGCATTGAGATTTCACATCTCATGCTATCATAAGGGTCTCAGGATTGGAATGGGAAGGAGTTGGATATCACATCTCATGTTATTGGAAGGATCGCAGGTTTGGTATTAGAAGCATTGAGATATCACATCTCATGCTATAGGAAGGGTCTCAGGATTGGAATGGGGAGGACTTGGATGTCACATCTCATGCTATAGGGAGGGTCTCAAGTTTGATATTAGAAGCATTGAGATAACAAATCTCATGATATCGGAAGGGTCTCAGGATTGGAATGGGAAGGAGTTGGATATCACATCTCATGATAAAGGAAGGGTCTAAGGTTTGGAAGGGGAAAGATTTGGATATCACATCTCATGTTATAGGACGGGTCTCAGGTTTGGTATTAGAAGCATTGAGATATCAAGTCTCATGGCATAGGAAGGGTCTCAGAATTGGAATGGGAAGGAGTTGGATATCACATCTCAAGCTATAGGAAGAGTCTCAGGATTGGAATGGGAATGAGTTTGATATCACATCTCATGCCATAGTATGGGTCTCAGGTTTGGTAGAAGCATTGGGATATCACAATTAATGCTATTGGAAGGGTATCAGTATTGGATTTCGAAGGAGTTGGATATCCCATCTCATGCTATAGGAAGGGTCTCAGGTTGGAATGGGAAGGAGTTGGATATCACATTTCATGTTATAGGAAGGGTCTCAGGATTGGAATGGGAAGGACTTGGATATCATATCTCATGCTATAGGAAGGCTCTCAGGTTTGGAAGGGGAAGGAGTTGGATATCACATTTCATGTTAGAGGAAGGATCTCAGGTTTGGTATTAGAGGCCTTGAGATATCACATCTCATGCTATAGGAAGGGTCTCAGGATTGGAATGGGAAGGAGTTGGATATCACATCTCAAGCTTTAGGAAGGGTCTCAGGTTTGGTATAAGCATTGAGATAGCACATCTCATGCTATAGGAAGGGTCTCAGGATTGGAATGGGAAGGAGTTGGATATCACATCTCATGTTATAGGAAGGATCTCAGGTTTGGTATTAGAAGCATTGAGACATCACATCTCATGCTATAGGAAGGGTCTCAGGATTGGAATGGGAAGGAGTTGGATATCACATCTCATGCTATAGGAAGGGTCTCAGATTTGGTATAAGCATTGAGATATCACATCTCTGCTATCGGAAGGGTCTCAGGATTGGAATGGGAAGGAGTTGGATATCCCATCTCATGCTATAGGGAGGGTCTCAATTTTGATATTAGAAGCATTGAGATAACAAATCTCATGATATCGGAAGGGTCTCAGGATTGGAATGGGAAGGAGTTGGATATCACATCTCATGATAAAGGAAGGGTCTAAGGTTTGGAAGGGGAAAGATTTGGATATCACATCTCATGTTATAGGACGGGTCTCAGGTTTGGTATTAGAAGCATTGAGATATCAAGTCTCATGGTATAGGAAGGGTCTCAGAATTGGAATGGGAAGGAGTTGGATATCACATCTCAAGCTATAGGAAGAGTCTCAGGATTGGAATGGGAAGGAGTTTGATATCACATCTCATGCCATAGTATGGTTCTCAGGTTTGATAGAAGCATTGGGATATCACATCTCATGCTATTGGAAGGGTATCAGTATTGGATTTGGAAGGAGTTGGATATCCCATCTCATGCTATAGGAAGGGTCTCAGGTTGGAATGGGAAGGAGTTGGATATCACATTTCATGTTATAGGAAGGGTCTCAGGATTGGAATGGGAAGGACTTGGATATCATATCTCATGCTATAGGAAGGCTCTCAGGTTTGGAAGGAGAAGGAGTTGGATATCACATTTCATGTTAGAGGAAGGATCTCAGGTTTGGTATTAGAGGCCTTGAGATATCACATCTCATGCTATAGGAAGGGTCTCAGGTTGGAATGGGAAGGAGTTGGATATCACATTTCATGTTATAGGAAGGGTCTCAGGATTGGAATGGGAAGGAGTTGGATATCACATCTCAAGCTTTAGGTGGGTCTCAGGTTTGGTATAAGCATTGAGATAGCACATCTCATGCTATAGGAAGGGTCTCAGGATTGGAATGGGAAGGAGTTGGATATCACATCTCATGTTATAGGAAATATCTCAGGTTTGGGATTAGAAGCATTGAGACATCACATCTCATGTTATAGGAAGGGTCTCAGGATTGGAATAGGAAGAAGTTGGATATCACATCTCATGCTATTGAAAGGGTCTCAGGTTTGCAAGGGGAAAGAATTGTATATCCAATCTCATGTTATAGGACTGGTCTCAGGTTTGGTATTAGAAGCATTGAGATATCACATCGCATGCTGTAGGAAGGTTCTCAGGTTTGGAATGGGGAGGAATTGGATATCACATCTCATGTCATAGGAAGGATCTCAGGTTTGGTATTAGAAGCATTGAGATATCACATCTCATGCTATAGGAATGGTCTCAGGATTGGAATGGGAAGGAGTTGGATATTACATTCCTGCTATAGGAAGGGTCTCATGTTTGGAATGGGAATGTGTTGGATATCACATATGCTATAGGAAGGGTCTCAGGTTTGGAACGGGAAAGAGTTGGATATCACATCTCATGTTATAGGAAGGGTCTCAGGTTTGGTATAAGCATTGAGATATCACATCTCTGCTATCGGAAGTGTCTCAGGATTGGAATGGGAAGGTGTTGGATATCCCATCTCATGTTATAGGACGGGTCTCAGGTTTGTTATTAGAATCATTGAGATATCATATTGCATGCTGTAGGAAGGGTCTAAGGATTGGAATGGGAAGGAGTTGGATATCCCATCTCATGTTATAGGAAGAGTCTCAAGTTTGGTATTAGAAGCATTTAGATATCACATCTCATGCTATAGGAAGTGTCTCAGGATTGGAATGGGAAGGAGTTGGATATCACATTTCATGTTAGAGGAAGGATCTCAGGTTTGGTATTAGAGGCATTGAGATATCACATCTCATGCTATAGGAAGGGTCTCAGGATTGGAATGGGAAGGAGTTGGATATCACATCTCATGCTATAGGAAGGGTCTCAGGTTTGGTATAAGCATTGAGATATCACATCTCATGCTATAGGAAGGGTCTCAGGATTGGAATGGGAAGGAGTTGGATATCACATCTCATGGTATAGGAAGGATCTCAGGTTTGGTATTAGAAGCATTGAGACATCACATCTCATGCTATCGGAAGGGTCTCAGGATTGGAATGGGAAGGACTTGGATATCACATCTCATGCTATAGGGAGGGTCTCAAGTTTGATATTATAAGCATTGAGATATCATATCTCATGCTATAGGAAGGGTCTCAGGATTGGAATGGGAAGGAGTTGGATATCACATCTCATGCTATAGGAAGGGTCTCAGGTTTGGTATAAGCAGTGAGATATCACATCTCATGCTATAGGAAGTGTCTCAGGATTGGAATGGGAAGGAGTTGGATATCACATCTCATGTTATAGGAAGGATCTCAGGTTTGGTATAAGCATTGAGATATCACATCTCTACTATCGGAAGGGTCTCAGGATTGGAATGGGAAGGAGTTGGATATTCCCATCTCATGTTATAGGAAGGGTCTCAGGTTTGGTATTAGAAGCATTGAGATATCACATCTCATGCTATAGAAAGGGTCTCAGGATTGGAATGGGAAGGACTTGGATATCACATCTCATGCTATAAGGAGGGTCTCAAGTTTGATATTAGAAGCATTGAGATATCACATCTCATGATATCGGAAGGGTCTCAAGGATGGAATGGGAAGGAGTTGGATATCACATCTCATGATAAAGGAAGTGTCTAAGGTTTGGAAGGGGAAGGAGTTTGATATCACATCTCATGCCATAGTATGGGTCTCAGGTTTGGTAGAAGCATTGGGATATCACATCTCATGCTATCGGAAGGGTATCAGGATTGGATTTGGAAGGAGTTGGATATCCCATCTCATGCTATAGGAAGGGTCTCAGGTTGGAATGGGAAGGAGTTGGATATCACATCTCATGTTATAGGAAGGGTCTCAGGATTGGAATTAGAAGGACTTGGATATCACATCTCATGCTATAGGAAGGCTCTCAGGTTTGGAAGGGGAAAGAGTTGGATATCACATTTCATGTTAGAGGTAGGATCTCAGGTTTGGTATTAGAGGCATTGAGATATCACATCTCATGCTATCAGAAGAGTCTCAGGATTGGAATGGGAAGGAGTTGGATATCACATCTCATGCTAAAGGGAGGGTCTCAGGTTTGGAAGGGGAAGGATTTGGATATCACATCTCATGTTATAGGAAGGATCTCAGGTTTGGTATTAGAAGCATTGAGATATCACATCTCATGCTATCGGAAGGATCTCAGGTTTGGTATAGAAGCATTGAGATATCACATCTCATGCTATCAGAAGGTTCTCAGGATTGGAATGGGAAGGAGTTGGATATCACATCTCATGCTAAAGGGAGGGTCTCAGGTTTGGAAGGGGAAGGATTTGGATATCATATCTCATGTTATCAGAAGGATCTCAGGTTTGGTATTAGAAGTATTGAGATATCACATCTCATGCTATAGGAAGGGTCTCAGGATTGGAATGGGAAGGAGCTGGATATCACATCTCATGCTAAAGGAAGGGTCTCAGGTTTGGAACGGGAAGGAGTTGGATATCACATCTCATGTTATAGGAAGGGTCTCAGGTTTGGTATAAGCATTGAGATATCACATCTCTGCTATCGGAAGTGTCTCAGTATTGGAATGGGAAGGACTTGGATATCACATCTCATGCTATAGATAGGCTCTCAGGTTTGGAAAGGGAAGGAGTTGGATATCACATTTCATGTTAGAGGAAGGATCTCAGGTTTGGTATTAGAGGCATTGAGATATCAGATCTCAGGCTATAGGAAGGGTCTCAGGATTGGAATGGGAAGGAGTTGGATATCACATCTCATGCTAGAGGAAGGGTCTCAGGTTTGGTATAAGCATTGAGATATCACATCTCGTGCTATAGGAAGGTTCTCAGGATTGGAATGGGAAGGAGTTGTATATGACATCTCATGCCGCAGGAAGGGTCTCAGGTTTGGCATAAGCATTGAGATATCACATCTCTGCTATCGAAAGGGTCTTAGGATTGGAATGGGAAGGAGTTGGATATCCCATCTCATGTTATAGGAAGAGTCTCAGGTTTGGTATTAGAAGCATTGAGATATCCCATCTCATGATATAGGAAGGGTCTCAGTTTGGAATGGGAAGGAGTTGGATATCACATTTCATGTTATAGGAAGGGTCTCAGGATTGGAATGGGAAGGACTTGGATATCATATCCCATGCTATAGGAAGGCTCTAAGGTTTGGAAGGGGAAGGAGTTGGATATCACATTTCATGTTAGAGGAAGGATCTCAGGTTTGGTATTAGAGGCCTTGAGATATCACATCTCATGCTATAGGAAGGGTCTCAGGATTGGAATGGGAAGGAGTTGGTTATCACATCTCAAGCTATAGGAACGGTCTCAGGTTTGGTATAAGCATTGTGATATCACATCTCATGCTATAGGAAGGGTCTCAGGATTGGAATGGGAAGGAGTTGGATATCACATCTCATGTTATAGGAAAGATCTCAGGTTTGGTATTAGAAGCATTGAGACATCACATCTCATGTTATAGGAAGGGTCTCAGGATTGGAATGGGAAGAAGTTGGATATCACATCTCATGCTATAGGAAGGGTCTCAGGTTTGGTATAAGCATTGAGATATTACATCTCATGCTATAGGAAGGGTCTCAGGATTGGAATGGGAAGGAGTTGTATATGACATCTCATGCTATAGGAAGGGTCTCAGGTTTGGTATAAGCATTGAGATATCACATCACATGCTATAGGAAGGGTCTCAGGATTGGAATGGGAAGGACTTGGATATCACATCTCATGCTATAGGCAGGGTCTCAGGTTTGGAAAGGGAATGAGATGGATATCACATTTCATGTTAGAGGTAGGATCTCAGGTTTGGTATTAGAGGCATTGAGATATCACATCTCATGCTATCGGAAGGGTCTCAGGATTGGAATGGGAAGGAGTTGGATATCACATCTCATGCTAAAGGGAGGGTCTCAGGTTTGGAAGGGGAAGGATTTGGAAATCACATCTCATGTTATAGGAAGGATCTCAGGTTTGGTATTAGAAGCATTGAGATATCACATCTCATGCTTTCATAGGGGTCTCAGGATTGGAATGGGAAGGAGTTGGATATCACATCTGATGTTATAGGAAGGATCTCAGGTTTGGTATTAGAAGCATTGAGACATCACATCTCATGCTATAGGAAGAGTCTCAGGATTGGAATGGGAAGGAGTTGGATATCACATCTCATGCTATAGGAAGGGTCTCAGATTTGGTATAAGCATTGAGATATCACATCTCATGCTATAGGAAGGGTCTCAGGATTGGAATGGGAAGGAGTTGTATATGACATCTCAGGCCATAGGAAGGGTCTCAGGTTTGGTATAAGCATTGAGATATCACATCTCTGCTATCGGAAGGGTCTCAGGATTGGAATGGGAAGGAATTGGATATCACATCTCATGTTATAGGAAGGATCTCAGGTTTGGTATTAGAAGCATTGAGATATCCCTTCTCATGCTATAGGAAGGGTCTCAGGATTGGAATGTGAAGGATTTGGATATCACATCTCATGCTAAAGGAAGGGTCTCAGGTTTGGTAGAAGCATTGAGATATCACGTCTCTGCTATCGGAAGGGTCTCAGGTTTGGATTGGGAAGGAGTTGGATATCCCTTCTCATGCTATAGGAAGGGTCTCAGGTTTGGTATAAGCATTGAGATATCACATCTCTGCTATCGGAAGGGTCTCAGGATTGGATTGGGAAGGAGTTGGATATCCCTTCTCATGCTATAGGAAGTGTCTCAGGTTGGAATGGGAAGGAGTTGGATATCACATCTCATGTTATAGGAAGGGTCTCAGGATTGGAATGGGAAGGATTTGGATATCACATCTCTTGCTATAGGAAGGGTCTCAGGATTGGAATGGGTAGGAGTTGGATATTACTTTCTTGCTATAGGAAGGGTCTCATGTTTGGAATGGGAAGGAGTTGGATATCACATATGCTATAGTTAGTGTCTCAGGTTTGGATAGGGAAGGAGTTGGATATCACATCTCATGTTACAGGAAGGGTCTCAGGTTTGGTATAAGCATTGAGATATCACATCTCTGCTATCGGAAGTGGCTCAGGATTGGAATGGGAAGGAGTTGGATATCCCATCTCATGTTATAGGACGAGTCTCTGGTTTGGTATTAGAATCATTGAGATATCACATCGCATGCTGTAGGAAGGGTCTAAGGATTGGAATGGGATGGACTTGGATATCACATCTCATGCTATAGATAGGCTCTTAGGTTTGGAAAGGGAAGGAGTTGGATATCACATTTCATGTTAGAGGAAGGATCTCAGGTTTGGTATTAGAAGCATTGAGATATCACATCTCATGCTATAGGAAGGGTCTCAGGATTGGAATGGGAAGGAGCTGGATATCACATCTCATGCTAAAGGAAGGGTCTCAGGTTTGGAACGGGAAGGATTTGGATATCACATCTCATGTTATAGGAACGGTCTCAGGTTTGGTATAAGCATTGAGATATCACATCTCTGCTATCGGAAGTGTCTCAGGATTGGAATGGGAAGGAGTTGGATATCCCATCTCATGTTATAGGACGGGTCTCAGGTTTGTTATTAGAATCATTGAGATATCATATTGCATGCTGTAGGAAGGGTCTAAGGGTTGGAAAGGGAAGGAGTTGGATATCACATTTCATGTTAGAGGAAGGATCTCAGGTTTGGTATTAGAAGCATTGAGATATCACATCTCATGCTATAGGAAGGGTCTCGGGATTGGAATGGGAAGTAGTTGGATATCACATCTCATGCTATAGGAAGGGTCTCAGGTTTGGTATAAGCATTGAGATATCACATCTCATGCTATAGGACGGGTCTCAGGATTGGAATGGAAGGAGTTGGATATCACATCTCATGTTATAGTAAGGATCTCAGGTTTGGTATTAGAAGCATTGCGACATCACATCTCATGCTGTAGGAAGGGTCTCAGGGTTGGAATGGGAAGGAGTTGGATATCACATCTCATCCAATACGAAGGGTCTCAGGTTTGGAATGGGAAGGAATTGGATATCACATCTCATGTTATAGGAAGGATCTCAGGTTTGGTATTAGAAGCATTGAGAAATCACATCTCATGCTATATACAACTCCTTCCCATTCCAATCCTGAGACCCTTCCTTTAGCATGAGATGTGATATCTCAATGCTTATACCAAATCTGAGACCCTTCCTATAGCATGAGATGTGATATCCAATTCCTTCCCATTCCAATCCTGAGACCCTTCCTATAGCATGAGATGTGATATCTCAATGCTTATACCAAACCTGAGAGCCTACCTATAGCATGAGATGTGATATCCAAGTGCATCCCATTCCAATCCTTAGACCCTTCCTACAGCATGCGATGTGATATCTCAATGATTCTAATACCAAACCAGAGACTCTTCCTATAACATGAGATGGGATATCCAACTCCTTCCCATTCCAATCCTGAGCCGCTTCCGATAGCAGAGATGTGATATCTCAATGCTTATACCAAACCTGAGACCCTTCCTATAACATGAGATGTGATATCCAACTCCTTCCGGTTCCAAACCTGAGACACTAACTATAGCATATGTGATATCCAACTCCTTCCCATTCCAAACATGAGACCCTTCCTATAGCAAGAAAGTAATATCCAACTCCTACCCATTCCAATCCTGAGACCCTTCCTATAGCAAGAGATGTGATATCCAAATCCTTCCCATTCCAATCCTGAGACCCTTCCTATAGCATGAGATGTGATATCCAACTCCTTCCCATTCCAATCCTGAGACCCTTCCTATAGCATGAGATGTGATGTCTCAATGCTTCTAATACAAAACCTGAGATCCTTCCTATAACATGAGATGTGATATCCAACTCCTTCCATTCCAATCCTGGACCCTTCCTATAGCATGAGATGTGATATCTCAATGCTTATACCAAACCTGAGACCCTTCCTTTAGCATGAGATGTGATATCCAACTCCTTCCCATTCCAATCCTGAGACCCTTCCTATAGCCTGAGATGTGATATCTCAATGCCTCTAATACCAAACCTGAGATCCTTCCTCTAACATGAAATGTGATATCCAACTCCTTCACTTTCCAAACCTGAGAGCCTATCTATAGCATGAGATGTGATATCCAAGTCCTTCCCATTCCAATCCTTAGACCCTTCCTACAGCATGCAATATGATATCTCAATGATTCTAATAAAAAACCTGAGACCCGTCCTATAACATGAGATGGGATATCCAACTCCTTCCCATTCCAATCCTGAGACACTTCCGATAGCAGAGATGTGATATCTCAATGTTTATACCAAACCTGAGACCCTTCCTATAACATGAGATGTGATATCCAACTCCTTCCCGTTCCAAACCTGAGACCCTTCCTTTAGCATGAGATGTGATATCCAGCTCCTTCCCATTCCAATCCTGAGACACTTCCGATAGCATGAGATGTGATATCTCAATGCTTCTAATATCAAAACTGAGACCCTCCCTATAGCATGATATGTGATATCTAAGTCCTTCCCATTCCAATCCTGAGACCCTTCCTATAGCATGAGATGTGATATCTCAATGCTTCTACCAAACCTGAGACCCTTCCTTTAGCATGAGATGTGATATCCAACTCCTTCCCATTCCAATCCTGAGACCCTTCCTATAGCATGAGAGGTGATATCTCAATACTTCTAATACCAAACCTGAGATTCTTCCGATAACATGAGATGTGATATCTCAATACTTCTAATACCAAACCTGAGATCCATCCTATAACATGAGATGTGATATCCAAATCCTTCCCCTTCCAAACCTGAGACCCGCCCTTTAGCATGAGATGTGATATCCAACTCCTTCCCATTCCAATCCTGAGACCCTTCTGATAGCATAAGATATGATATCTCAATGCTTCTATACCAAACCTGAGATCCTTCCGATAGCATGAGATGTGATATCTCAATACTTCTAATACCAAACCTGAGATCCTTCCTATAACATGAGATGTGATATCCAAATCCTTATCTTCCAAACCTGAGACCCTCCCTTTAGCATGAGATGTGATATCCAACTCCTTCCCATTCCAATCCTGAGGTTCTTCTGATAGCATAAGATATGATATCTCAATGCTTCTATACCAAACCTGAGATCCTTCTGATAGCATGAGATGTGATATCTCAATACTTCTAATACCAAACCTGAGATCCTACCTCTAACATGAAATGTGATATCCAACTCTTTCCCCTTGCAAACCTGAGAGCCTTCCTATAGCATGAGATGTGATATCCAAGTCCTTCCCATTCCAATCCTGAGACCCTTCCTATAACATGAGATGTGATACCCAACTCCTTCCCATTCCAACCTGAGACCCTTCCTATAGCATGAGATGGGATATCCAACTCCTTCCAAATCCAATCCCGATACCCTTCCGATAGCATGAGATCTGATATCCCAATGCTTCTACCAAACCTGAGACCCATACTATGGCATGAGATGTGATATCAAACTCCTTCCTATTCTAATCCTGAGACCCTTCCTATAGCTTGAGATGTGATATCCAACTCCTTCCCATTCCAATTCTGAGACCCTTCCTATACCATGAGACTTGATATCTCAATGCTTCTAATACCAAACCTGAGACCCGTCCTATAACATGAGATGTGATATCCAAATGCTTCCCCTTCCAAACCTTAGACCCTTCCTTTATCATGAGATGTGATAGCCAACTCCTTCCCATTCCAATCTTGAGACCCTTCCGATATCATGAAATGTGATATCTCAATGCTTCTCATATCAAACTTGAGACCCTCCCTATAACATGAGATGGGAATATCCAACTCCTTCCCATTCCAATCCTGAGACCCTTCCGATAGCAGAGATGTGATATCTCAATGCTTATACCAAACCTGAGATCCTTCCTATAACATGAGATGTGTAATCCAACTCCTTCCCATTCCAATCCTGAGACACTTCCTATAGCATGAGATGTGATATCTCACTGCTTATACCAAACCTGAGACCCTTCCTATAGCATGAGATGTGATATCCAACTCCTTCCCATTCCAATCCTGAGACCCTTCCTATAGCATGAGATGTGATATCTCAATGCTTCTAATATCAAACTTGAGACCCTCCCTATAGCATGAGATGTGATACCCAAGTCCTTCCCATTCCAATCCTGAGACACTTCCTATAGCATGAGATGTGATATCCAACTGCTTCCCATTCCAATCCTGAGACCCTTCCTATAGCATGAGATGTGATATCTCTATGCTTCTAATACCAAACCTGAGATCCTTCCTCTAACATGAAATGTGATATCCAACTCCTTCCCTTTCCAAACCTAAGAGCCTATCTATAGCATGAGATGTGATATCCAAGTCCTTCACATTCCAACCCTTAGACCCTTCCTACAGCATGCAATATGATATCTCAATGATTCTAATAACAAACCTGAGACCCGTCCTATAACATGAGATGGGATATCCAACTCCTTCCCATTCCAATCCTGAGACTCTTCCGATAGCAGAGATGTGATATCTCAATGCTTGTACCAAACCTGAGATCCTTCCTATAACATGAGATGTGATATCCAACTCCTTCCCATTCCAATCCTGAGACACTTCCTATAGCATGAGATGTGATATCCAACTCCTTCCCATTCCAATTCTGAGACCCTTCCTATACTATGAGACTTGATATCTCAATGCTTCTAATACCAAACCTGAGACCCGTAATATAACATGAGATGTGATATCCAAATCCTTCCCCTTCCAAACCTTAGACCCTTCCTTTATCATGAGATGTGATATCCAACTCCTTCCCATTCCAATCCTGAGACCCTTCCGATATCATGAGATGTGATATCTCAAAGCTTCTAATATCAAACTTGAGACCCTCCCTATAGCATGAGATGTGATATCCAAGTCCTTCCCATTCCAATCCTGAGACCCTTCCTATAGCATGAGATGTGATATCTCAATGCTTATACCAAACCTGAGACCCTTCCTATAGCATGAGATGTGATATCCAACTGCTTCCCATTCCAATCCTGAGACGCTTCCTATAGCATGAGATGTGATATCTCTATGCTTCTAATACCAAACCTGAGATCCTTCCTCTAACATGAAATGTGATATCCAACTCCTTCCCTTTCCAAACCTAAGAGCCTATCTATAGCATGAGATGTGATATCCAAGTCCTTCACATTCCAACCCTTAGACCCTTCCTACAGCATGCAATATGATATCTCAATGATTCTAATAAAAAACCTGAGACCCGTCCTATAACATGAGATGGGATATCCAACTCCTTCCCATTCCAATCCTGAGACTCTTCCGATAGCAGAGATGTGATATCTCAATGCTTGTACCAAACCTGAGATCCTTCCTATAACATGAGATGTGATATCCAACTCCTTCCCATTCCAATCCTGAGACACTTCCTATAGCATGAGATGTGATATCCAACTCCTTCCCATTCCAATTCTGAGACCCTTCCTATACTATGAGACTTGATATCTCAATGCTTCTAATACCAAACCTGAGACCCGTAATATAACATGAGATGTGATATCCAAATCCTTCCCCTTCCAAACCTTAGACCCTTCCTTTATCATGAGATGTGATATCCAACTCCTTCCCATTCCAATCCTGAGACCCTTCCGATATCATGAGATGTGATATCTCAAAGCTTCTAATATCAAACTTGAGACCCTCCCTATAGCATGAGATGTGATATCCAAGTCCTTCCCATTCCAATCCTGAGACCCTTCCTATAGCATGAGATGTGATATCTCAATGCTTATACCAAACCTGAGACCCTTCCTATAGCATGAGATGTGATATCCAACTGCTTCCCATTCCAATCCTGAGACGCTTCCTATAGCATGAGATGTGATATCTCTATGCTTCTAATACCAAACCTGAGATCCTTCCTCTAACATGAAATGTGATATCCAACTCCTTCCCTTTCCAAACCTAAGAGCCTATCTATAGCATGAGACGTGATATCCAAGTCCTTCACATTCCAACCCTTAGACCCTTCCTACAGCATGCAATATGATATCTCAATGATTCTAATAACAAACCTGAGACCCGTCCTATAACATGAGATGGGATATCCAACTCCTTCCCATTCCAATCCTGAGACTCTTCCGATAGCAGAGATGTGATATCTCAATGCTTATACCAAACCTGAGACCCTTCCTGTAACATGAGATGTGATATCCAAATCCTTCCCGTTCCAAACCTGAGACACTTCCGATAGCATGAGATGTGATATCACAATGCTTCTAATATCAAAACTGAGACCCTCCCTATAGCATGATATGTGATATCTAAGTCCTTCCCATTCCAATCCTGAGACCCTCCCTATAGCATGAGATGTGATATCCAACTCCTTCCCATTCCAATCCTGAGACCCTTCCTATAGCATGAGATATGATATCTCAATACTTCTAATACCAAACGTGAGATCCTTCCGATAACATGAGATGTGATATCCAAATCCTTCCTGTTAAGACGGATTTCTGAACTCTGTCCTGGTGGCGCAGAAGTTCAGAAGGCCAACCTAATTACTTGGAACAGGGTAACCTCTGGACAAGCCAGACCAATCAAGGTAGCGATCGCGGCGGTCAAGACTAGGTCTCAAGAGGGGTGAGGGTGACTGAAAGCCGGCAATGAGCACACAAAGCAAGAGCGCTTACAAACTACTCCAAACAGTTGTTATATCAAAAATAGATACACATTTATTTTAAGGCCTTTAAAATAATGACCGTAGCGAGAAAATCACAATATTAAACCAACACATACCATATCAACACAATATATATACAAATACACAGTCGCAAGCGTTTAAAGCACGAAATATGTAGTCCACCTGCCAGGGAAGGAAAACAGGCAGTGCGATAATGCTTTTGACTCAGTTCGCCTTCATAGGCACCTAACTAGATGGAAGTCCGAGCCCTGCGAAGAGTGGAGCCTTGTGCTCAAAGTACCTGCCACGCCGGTGCCGACGGGCACAAGGGGAAGCTCTTCGGAGGAAGTCAGGCGGTTCACGTTAGTGCACAGCAGAAGAAGAACAGGTTCCGCAACTCAAGCGCAGCCTCCACAGCGGGCAGAAGCAGAGCGCGAGCGCGGCAAAAGGGTGCTGTTTTTACACAGCAGGGAAAAGCAATGGGATACTGCAGGAGGGCGACCAGATCCTAGATATACTACTCACCGGTCCCCGAAGCAAGCAGACCCAGGCTTCTCCACGATAGTTTCAGCAGCTGGCAGGTTCAGAAGAGCAGGGAACGCTTTGTAGTCGTGCAGAGCAAAAAGACGTCCCAATCGACGAAACCGGCACAGTTTTGTTGCCGCACAGGACAACGGAGCGGCCGTGTGTATTCGAGCCAAATGAACCCTCCTCCCTTCAGACCTGGGGACGCCAAGCGTACGAAGCGTGGGAGAGGGACAAGGACTCGCAATACAACACAACCTGGCGGCGGTTGCAGAGCCAAACTCCTTTGTAAGCTGGTCAGTCAACTGGATGGCCCAGAGACGCTTCCGAAGGCTTACTTGGCAGGAGATGGTTGAAGATGCCGGGAATAGCTGTTCCTGCTATTCCAAAGGTCGAAGCACCAGTACAGGCCTTCTGGTTCGATCAAAGGAGGACAGGGGCTCTCCGGACGACAGCAGTGCAAAGGAGGATTCCTTCAGCGGGTCACCAGCGATTCCTCGGTCCAGCCTCGTAGTTGCAGGATACTTGGCTCCTGTATTCCTTCGTTCGTGAGAACTCAGGAGATCGACATGGTAGTGGTGTTTCCAGCCCCCTCTTATCCACGGTTCCCTTCGCGCCAAAACGGAGGGGAGCCAATGGGAGATCCGCTCTTCAAAACACATACCATACGTGGACCAATCACGGACCACGGTGGTCCCAGGCATTCACACCACCCTAGACTCTCTGGCACCCAGGATGTGTATTGGGACCAGACATCCCAGCCCACACCCTGGAGGCACACAAACGACATGTAGAAGCCCGCGAAAGCAACCATGTTTCGCGGGAAAGTACATGCCCAAATAAGGAAGGCCCCGGGTCGCCGGACCTGGGGAAGGTGAAGGGAGCAAGACGGACAGTGGACAGGACAAAGGAGCCTCGCGGCCTGGCCATTTTGGGAGCCAGGCCACCATTTTGGGTTCAGTGCAAAAACGTGCTCAGAACGCCAAAAGGAGCTCAAAATAAACAAAACGATCGCTGCCACCATTCCAGTCCCTGAATGACTTGCACCGATCAAATACCATCCTAAAAGAGTATCTAGGGCCTGTAGAAGGCTAGAGACCCAAGAGAGCTGTAACTTAGCTTACAGTGCCCTCTTGTGTCGTGTTGCACTAAAGCTGCGACACGATAAAAGAAACTACGGGAAACCACGTTCCCCGGTACTGACTGTCTTAAGGGCATGTCAGTTTATCCGTAAGAAAGGAGCGAAAGCCCAGAGAAGTGCGGCAGAAGGCTGTACTTCTCTGGCAAAGTCAAGAACAAGGTTAAAAACAATAGCAAAAAGTTTAGGGGTTGCCACATGGAAGGAAAATTCCCTACAATTACGAAATCTTTCCTAACACTTCCCCTTCCAAACCTGAGACCCTCCCTTTAGCATGAGATGTGATATCCAACTCCTTCCTATTCCAATCCTGAGACTCTTCTGATAGCATGAGATGTGATATCTCAATGCTTCTAATACCAAACCTGAGATCCTTCCTATAGCATGAGATGTGATATCTCAATGCTTCTAATACCAAACCTGAGACCCTTCCTATAACATGAGATGGGAATATCCAACTCCTTCCCATTCCAATCCTGAGACCCTTCCGATAGCAGAGATGTGATATCTCAATGCTTATACCAAACCTGAGATCCTTCCTATAACATGAGATGTGATATCCAACTCCTTCCCATTCCAATCCTGAGACACTTCCTATAGCATGAGATGTGATATCTCACTGCTTATACCAAACCTGAGACCCTTCCTATAGCATGAGATGTGATATCTCAATGCTTCTAATATCAAACTTGAGACCCTACCTATAGCATGAGATGTGATGTCTCAATGCTTCTAATACCAAACCTGAGATCCTTCCTTGGTCAATGTAGGGCAGAGGCCATCGGGAAGTATGGACCCGTTTGTTGAGCTCCCTGAGGTCGGCACAGAGTCTCCACTGGCCGTTTGGCTTCAATATTCCCAGCACCGGATTATTGAAGGTGCTGTGGACTGGACGGATTATTCCCCTGGACTCAAGGTTCTTAATTATTTCAGCAAGGGACTCCATTGATGCGAGAGGCAAGCGATATTGCTTCACAAACACAGGAGTCATGCCAGGGTCCGTGGGGATTGTTGTTGTGTGGATGTCAGTGCGACCACAGTCATATGAGTCTACCGCAAAGAGATCTTGGAAATCCAAGAAAACTTGTTTCAACTTTTGCTTTTGTTCCAGAGTCACACAGGCATCCGCTAGGTTGACTCTCTCTTCCACCATCTGCCTGAAGCCTGGAAAGACTTCTGGTCTGGCTATCTCCGCGGCCTCCTCCAGCTGGGTGGAGAAGTCCCTGGTCAGAGTGCTGATTTGGACTGGAAGCTTCAGGTGGGAAAGGCAGCCCTCATGGACCTGGAAAATCACCTCATCCCTCCTGAAGTCACAAGTCACATCTTCCTTACCATAGGGGCAGGAAGTGTACACCAGAAAGTTCCCCCCATGCCGGGTAAAAATCCTGTCTGGTGTTGTGTTGTCATCACTGTCACTGTCAAAGCAGTCCTTGGGGATTGGCCCTAACAGTTCATTTCCAAGATCCATGGAGAAATGTCGGTCATCAACCGCCATTCCAATAATGGTGCCTGCGGCTAGAGTAATACTCTTTAAGTCGCTGTTATCCACCTCTATTGGAATAGTGTCATGTTCTATGTTGACTAATGGTGTTGGGTTTACCCCTAACCCTTGCTGTTGGAGAGAAGCATTTAGATGTATGTAAGCATCAGGGTTTTTCAAATGTTGTCCTCTTTTAACTTTCACTTCCAGGGAGAATTGTCGGGTCCTTTCTGGGATGGTGACTTCCTCTTTAATCTGAATTTCAACTGCATAAGGTAGCAATTGAGCTGACCTAAATGCTTTTTCTGGATCATCAAAGCCCATGGGATTATCCGCTAATCGGGACCAAGCTTTGAAGTTTATTAGGTCCAAACTAATGGCAAAGCGATTGAGAATGTCACTGCCTAAGTAAAAGGCGGCAGGGACGTCTCGCACGACCCAACAATTGTGGACTATGCTCTTGTTGCCAATGGAGATTTTGAGCATACACCTGCTTGGCAGGAGATGTTTGGAATTAGGTGCTTCCAGGTCCATTTCCCATTTGTCTATCAGTTTGAAGGTGGGAATGGCTGGATCTTTTGGGAGTTGGCGAAACATGGCTTCGCTGATGAAGCTCTTACCGTTGTTCACACACACTCGAGCGAGAACAGAGTCCTTCCCATCATTTAACTGAACAGGGATGAACAACTGCTCTCCAATTTGCTGAATATCAGCCAGGCTCTGAGCCGATTTCACATCTTTCTGGACTATAGGAGTGGGAGTTTCAGGTTGTGGATTGGTATAGAATTTCAGAGTGTTTCCTTCCAGCGTGGAATACCACTTTAGACTGGAAGGAAGGTTGATTTTCAGAAACAGAGAGGACCCCCCATCACCAGTCTGTTGTCCTACTGCTATTACTGTCACATCTGGAATTTGGCTATTCTGGAAGTGAAATTCTACTTGGTCAGATTTTTGTTCAACCATGTGGCATGTGCCGTTTAAACTAACATGGTTGACACTCTGTTTTAATTTTATTGGTCGGCTAGTCTGGGTCCAGAGGACCTTGTTTACACAATCTATTAGGGGTGACAACCTTCTCAGGAGGTCATTCCCTAGTAAACAAGGGGTGCCCTCTGGGGTCACAACTATGACCGGGTGTTTCAACTTATGTCGCCCAATTTTAATGTCCAAATCTGCCGTCCCCTCGACGGGAATTTCCTTCCCGTCAAAGTTCTGCAGTTGTCCAGGAAGAGAGGTGAGAGGAATTTGGTAATTCTCTCCCCTTCCTGCATTCAGTTCATCAAAGGCCCTTCTGGACAGAAGGGTAGCTTGAGATCCCGTGTCCACCAGTGCCGAGATTGTACCCTGCCCCTGTACTTGTACCGGGGCATAATATCTTCCCTCCTTCTCCTCAAGGGGGCACAGATAATGCACATTTTTGGACAACTGGTGGGCTAACTTTCTGGTTTTGGACATTGCTAGCGAAGAGATTTGGGCAGAATTCTGTGGAGAGCCTCGGGAATCTGAAAGAAAAAGTTGGCAACTGGAGATCAGAGCCATTGTGGGTTCCCCTGGCTCCGGTTCTGGGCCGCCCCCCCCTTTTTGGAGGCAGTCACCAGGATGGGTTTGAACCAGGGGATTTTCTTGCTGTTGGTTCTGGGATGAGATGGTGGGCGGCGGTAGCTCAGTCTCCACATCTCCCCAGTCTGGATTTGCATTCCTAGGGACCCATTTTTCTTTGGGAGGAGTTCCCCCCTCTCTGAAGGAGAAGATCCTTTTCTCAGGATCCTCTGAGGATCCCTCTCCCTCAAATTGGAAGATCTGTACCTCCTCCTCAAACTGAGTCTGTTTGGGTCTTTTGTTTCTCCTACCCCCCCTCTGCTCCTTAGGAGGCAGACTTTCAGGGGCAAGAGATTTTGTTTCCGGTTCCTGGGTTTCCAGGGGCTGTTTACAAGTGAGGAAGGAAGCTTCCTCCAAGGCTTTACACCCCCCTTCCCTTTGTGCCTCCTCCCTGGGAACCGGTGAGTTATCGGGGTGCTGCCCCTGTCATTGTTCTGGAGCACCAGGTCCAGAGTTGGGTGCGTTCTGTGCCGGCATGCTGATCTGAGGGTTCTGCTGCGCCCTCAGTATATGACCCATATCCCGCGCCATGTTTTGAACCTGGCGCTCTAACTGGGAAACCCGCTCAGGCTGATACGAGGCCCTGTTTTCTCCCCTGGGCTGATCCCGGGAAGGGTAGCTATCCCTCCTCTGGTAATACCCCGGGTTGGGAAGATTTGGGTACCCCTCCACCCTTGGCCTCCCCTCTCCCGGATTCAGTGGTCTGGGCTCAGGGAATTGGGGAAAGAAGGATGGATGGTTTTGGGGCTGAAAGTTGGGTGAATACCTGGGGAAAAAGTTCTGCCCAGGATTTGGAGAGTTTCTGCCCTCCGGTGGGAAGTTAGGAGGGAAGTTCCCTGGGTTAGGTGCTTGGCTGGATCCCCCCCCCTTGGGCTGGAGGAGTCCACACATAACCCAGGATGGGTCTGTTTCCCTTGTAACGGGGACTTACATAATCAGGAGAGCGAGGGACCCCATTTGTGGGGCTGCCTCCCTGGCTCCCTGTCGGTGACTGGCCCGAGGACCTTCTGGGCCTAGCATTATTAGGTGCAGGTAGGTTTTTAGGCCCCCCCATCTCCAAATCTAAAACGGGGGTGACCTTTACCTCTGCCACCTTGGCAGCAGCAGGGGTGGTGTTGGCTTTGGGGTTTTTCTGGGCATTACTTTTGCTATCTATCGGTTTCTGCACCTCATAGATCCGGGTAGCCTGTTCAATGACCCAATCTAGGGATCTTTTCTCGTGAAAATCCCTCACGAGCTGGGTCATGATGTATTTGGGCAAGGCATGGAAAAACGTATTTATGAACTCTCTACTATCTGTGCGCACCCTTCTTGTGGTCTGTGCAAAAGCACGCTTTAACTCCTGCACAAATTCTTGTGGGGCCTGATCCTCCCCACATTGCAAATTGTAGGCTGCCTTGCGAGCCTCTTGAGGATTTCTGTGAACAGAAAAATGTTTCAGGATGGCCGCCTTATATGTGGACCATCTTAAATGATTTTGATCCTCCAGCCCCGCAAAGAAACTGGAGTATTCCGGGGAGAATGTCCACTTTACATATTGAATACAGCTTTGGCTGTCCTTCAAATGGAAAGTCTCCATCATTTGTTCAAACAACTCTAAGTGCTCCCAAACAGAATACTTAGCGTTCTTATGGTAAGGCGTGATGACGCTCCTGATCGCCTTAATCTGCTTTAAGGGGTCCTTAAGCAAGGCCCTTTTTGCCTTATTGGCCTTTTTGGTTCGGGTAATCCTTGTCCATTCATCCTCGGACTCAGAGGCACTGCTCCCAGAGGTTCCCGTCTGATCTTCCAGGTTTTCCCGGATTCTGCGAGCCTGGGAATGGCTGGCAGAATGTGGGGACCTGGTCTCCTGTGTCCTGCGCAGTTCAGAGGAGTCTTCAGATTCCTCCTTGCTGCCAGGATTTGATGGGTACCCCCTCCACTGACCTAACTGGGCAGAGGTTTTCAGGATGCCCTTAATGGGCCTACTCTCCTGGGGTTCCCCACTGAACTGTACTGTACTTGGGTGCCCATACCCGGATGCCCACCCCTCCATTCCTGAGTGGTACTGGCCTATGAGCCCCATACTCTTAGCTGGATAGTAATCTGCCATCCCTGTGGCCCTGTGCTCATGTGCGCCAGGGGACATGGGGGTGGTAGAGTCCAGGGACTGGGGGAGATGAAGGCCCCTGATGTTAGGGCTCCTGCGGTTATGGTCAGGAGTCTCTCTTTCCCAGCGGACCTCATCTCTATCCGCCCCTGCTCCCTGTTGCAATGCAAGAGCCTGCATTTGTGCTTTCAGTTCCTCAGTCAAGGCCTTACTCGACTCTATCAGTTTCTCCTGCATCGCTACCTGTTGCTGGAGCCTCTCATTGTGCTGGCAGAGAGCCTAATTTTCCCTCTGTGCTTCCTGATTGGTCCTGGAGCACTGGGCCAGTCTTTGCTGCAGGAGGGTTACCTCCTGATTCCCATCCCTACTGGCCTGCTCCTTTCTTGCCAGAGCATCTTCCACCCTTCTGGTGTGCTCTACCAAGTTCTGGTTTTCTTTTTGGAGGTCACCCAGCCCCTGGTGGGCCAGGTGATTTTCTTCCATTTTTCTTTTTAAATGGCAGACTTCCTGGCCTAAGGTATCCCTTTCCTGACTAAGAGCCTGCATCTGTGCCGCCAGGTCGTCCCTTTGCCTTTGGAAGGCACCAGCATTCTGGCGCTCCTGATCAAACTCTGCCTGGGTATCCAGGTCTTTCAGAATTAGTTTGTTGCTCTCTGCCTTCACTCTATCTAGGTGGCCTTGCAGGGTGACTACCTGCTCAGCACATACCCTGTTGAAGTCCAGTTGTTGCTCCAGCTTTTTCTGGTTTTGCAGTAGGGAGTCCAAACCTTCTTGGTATTCCTTCTGCAAGGCCAGAAATCTGGTATCCTGTTCTACCTTTTCCTGTTGCAGCACATCCATATCCTTCTTTATTTTAATGATGTGCTGCCTACTATCATCTTCTGACTCCTGGCTCCTCTGCAGCCTCTGCTCAGAAGAGACCAGGTCAGATTGGACCTTCTCTAACGCCATCTGTTGCCTATTTGCCAGATTTTGGCTTTCAGCACATCTATCCTGCATGTCTCCCATATATAGGTACAGGTATGCCGCTATCCTAACAATCTTGTCGTGTTCATCTTTGGCCTTAGGAGCCATATATAGTTCACTCAGGGCCACATGTAATGGACCCTGATCTCTCCATAAGTCTGACCCTGTTTCAGTGACCTGTCGCGTGATGGCCTGCAACCAGGCATCCTGGCCCTGCTCAGCCCATTCACCTCTCACAAATAGTTTATGTAAGAAGTGCTCTCTGGCTATTTTCATATCTACCAAGGTCGTCATTCTAGAGATTGGTCTCTGTCCTGACTTACAGAAGTTTGTATTTTATTTTTGCAGAACAGAACTTTTCTTGGAGTGTCCCTTTTGAGGAATGCTTCACAGCGTAATGCAGCGTGGTGATCCGACCGGATGTATGTATCCCGTCAGTTAGCACACTGTATTAAGCTGCACAAGTGGTATTCTAACCCAAACGTCCGGCCGAGCCCCCAATTTGTAAGAGGATTCAATTCAGCACTACAGCTAAGTTAACGCCTAGTCTAGAATACTGAATGAAAACCCTTATTGATATATCTTTATGTCCAGTTCATGCGTTCTGGATGACTACCCCTATATAACACCCCTCTCTTGGAATCCCCCTGACCCCACTGAGCCAAGAAGTAGTTCTGTTTTGCAAGTTTAAAAGGTTTATTTGATAATTTAAAATATATATATATCACACTTTATAATAAATTAATAATTGAATAGCACACTTAATCTGATATGATAAAGATCAACAACGGAGAATCTGGCACTAGCACACTTCTTATAATCACTAATGAGTTGACATGAAATGGATAAGGTAGCACACTGGTAAATAGGAACAAAAGTATAATGTGGTAGAGGATGCTTTATGTAAGCTCAGGTGGATGCAATATTCAATGAATGCAGTACAGAAAATACTCAATATGATTTCAACCAAACAATGTAATCACTTTTCTCTGGCAATCCCCTCCCCCCCTTGATGCAAGGCAAGGAAATGGATGGAAAACACACAGTTCTCAGAAATGCAATCAATGTAAATCAGTTCACCCCAGCAAGCTTAGACTACAGAAGTTTGAAAACACAGGCCCAATGCTTTGATATGTGCTAGCAATGGATGAGAAATATGCTGGAATGCTTTTAATTCCCTTTCAGAGGTTCAGGGTGAGTGGTATCTAGTTAATATTAGTCCAGGCTCACACTAGCAATGATGCAGGGATAGTTAGCAGGTTAAACGAATTTCTGGCAAATGGAAGGCAAGCAGCAGCAGTTTTTAAACATGAAGAAATTTGCAAATCGCTGCAAAATTCGCGGATGCGCCGAGCGCTATTACAGAGGAACCACAAGGACTATCTCTATCGTTTTGGGGTCCTAGGAAAGCCTAGGATCTCATCTTCCAAATGAAAGTTACTGCAAGTCTCTAGCACAAACGGTTGCGGAGATATGAGCGATTAAATAAAGGTCGTTTTTCAGATTTGAAATTTTAAAGTTCAAAAAGACACGTGCAGCTTGCAACTAGGAAATGACAAGTGACAGCTTTGCAAATGACAGGTGACAGTTAGGAGACAGTTCTACTTAGATTAAAATAGGATTGAATTATATTATTTTAACTAGGAGATTGGTTCTGCACAGTTTTCTAGGTACTCACACTATATTCTTGAGTGAAATGGGCCTCGCCATGGATCTGGTCAGGGTTTTAAACTGGACTCTGGTCTGGTCTGGCCTCTGCACTTCACAGTGATCTGGGTCAGCTCTCTCTGCTGGTCTGGGTCTCTCTGGGTACAGCACTGCTTTCTCTCTGGTCTGGTCTCTTAGTTCTGGATAGATTGAAGTCTCTGGTTTGGTCTGGTCTGGCCTCTGCACTTCACAGTGATCTGGGTCAGCTCTCTCTGCTGGTCTGGGTCTCTCTGGATACAGCACTGCTTTCTCTCTGGACTGGTCTCTTAGTTCTGGATAGATTGAAGTCTCTAGTTTGGCTTTCTGGAGGTTTGATGAATTTGAAGTCTGGATCTCTGGATGTATAGGAAGGGTCTCAGGGTTGGAATGGGAAGGAGTTGGATATCACATCTCATCCAATAGGAAGGGTCTCAGGTTTGGAATGGGAAGGAATTGGATATCACATCTCATGTTATAGGAAGGATCTCAGGTTTGATATTAGAAGCATTGAGATATCACATCTCATGCTATAGGAAGGGTCTCAGGATTGGAATGTGAAGGATTTGGATATCACATCTCATGCTAAAGGAAGGGTCTCAGGTTTGGTAGAAGCATTGAGATATCACATCTCATGCTATAGGAAGGGTCTCAGGATTTGAATGGCAAGGAGTTGGATATCACATCTCATGCCATAGGAAGCGTCTCAGGTTTGGTATAAGCATTGAGATATCACATCTCTGCTATCGGAAGGTTCTCAGGATTGGATTGGGAAGGAGTTGGATATCCCTTCCCATGCTATAGGAAGTGTCTCAGGTTGGAATGGGAAGGAGTTGAATATCACATCTCATGTTATAGGAAGGGTCTCAGGATTGGAATGGGAAGGATTTGGATATCACATCTCTTGCTATAGGAAGGGTCTCAGGATTGGAATGGGAAGGATTTGGATATCACATCTCATGTCATAGGAAGGATCTCAGGTTTGGTATTAGAAGCATTGATATATCACATCTCATGCTATAGGAATGGTCTCAGGATTGGAATGGGTAGGAGTTGGATATTACATTCTTGCTATAGTAAGGGTCTCATGTTTGGAATGGGAAGGAGTTGGATATCACATATGCTATAGGAAGTGTCTCAGGTTTGGAACGGGAAGGAGTTGGATATCACATCTCATGTTATAGGAAGGGTCTCAGGTTTGGTATAAGCATTGAGATATCACATCTCTGCTATCAGGAGTGGCTCAGGATTGGAATGGGAAGGAGTTGGATATCCCATCTCATGTTAAAGGACGGGTCTCTGGTTTGGTATTAGAATCATTGAGATATCACATCGCATGCTGTAGGAAGGGTCTAAGGATTGGAATGGGATGGACTTGGATATCACATCTCATGCTATAGGTAGGCTCTCAGGTTTGGTATAAGCATTGAGATATCACATCTCATGCTATAGGAAGGGTCTCAGGATTGGAATGGGAAGGATTTGGATATCACATCTCATGCTATAGGAAGGGTCTCAGATTTGGTATAAGCATTGAGATATCACATCTCATGCTATAGGAAGGGTCTCAGGATTGGAATGGGAAGGAGTTGTATATGACATCTCAAGCCTTAGGAAGGGTCTCAGGTTTGGTATAAGCATTGAGATATCACATCTCTGCTATCGGAAGGGTCTCAGGATTGGAATGGGAAGGAGTTGGATATCCCATCTCATGTTATAGGAAGGGTCTCAGGTTTGGTATTAGAAGCATTGAGATATCACATCTCATGCTATAGGAAGGGTCTCAGGATTGGAATGGAAAGGAGTTGGATATCACATCTCATTATAAAGGAAGGGTCTAAGGTTTGGAAGGGGAAGGATTTGGATATCACATCTCATGTTATAGGACGGGTCTCAGGTTTGGTATTAGAAGCATTGAGATATCAAGTCTCATGGTATAAGAAGGGTCTCAGAATCGGAATGGGAAGGAGTTGGATATCACATCTCAAGCTATAGGAAGCGTCTCAGGATTGGAATGGGAAGGAGTTTGATATCACATCTCATGCCATAGTATGGGTCTCAGGTTTGGTAGAAGCATTGGGATATCACATCTCATGCTATAGGAAGGGTCTCAGGATTGGAATGGGAAGAAGTTGGATATCACATCTCAAGCTATAGGAAGGGTCTCAGGTTTGGTATAAGCATTGAGATATCACATCTCATGCTATAGGAAGGGTCTCAGGGTTGGAATGGGAAGGAGTTGTATATGACATCTCATGCCATAGGAAGGGTCTCAGGTTTGGTATAAGCATTGAGATATCACATCACATGCTATAGGAAGGGTCTCAGGATTGGAATGGGAAGGACTTGGATATCACATCACATGCTATAGGAAGGGTCTCAGGATTGGAATGGGAAGGACTTGGATATCACATCTCATGCTATAGGCAGGGTCTCAGGTTTGGAAAGGGAAGGAGATGGATATCACATTTCATGTTAGAGGTAGGATCTCAGGTTTGGTATTAGAGGCAATGAGATATCACATCTCATGCTATCAGAAGGGTCTCAGGATTGGAATGGGAAGGAGTTGGATATCACATTTCATGCTAAAGGGAGGGTCTCAGGTTTGGAAGGGGAAGGATTTGGAAATCACATCTCATATTATAGGAAGGATCTCAGGTTTGGTATTAGAAGCATTGAGATATCACATCTCATGCTATCGGAAGGATCTCAGGTTTGGTATAAGAGGCATTGAGATATCACATCTCATGCTATCATAAGGGTCTCAGGATTGGAATGGGAAGGAGTTGGATATCACATCTCATGTTATAGGAAGGATCTCAGGTTTGGTATTAGAAGCATTGAGACATCACATCTCATGCTATAGGAAGGGTCTCAGGATTGGAATGGGAAGGAGTTGGATATCACATCTCATGCTATAGGAAGGGTCTCAGGTTTGGTATAAGCATTGAGATATCACATCTCATGCTATAGGAAGGGTCTCAGGATTGGAATGGGAAGGATTTGGATATCACATCTTATGCTATAGGAAGGGTCTCAGGTTTGGTATAAGCACTGAGATATCACATCTCATGCTATAGGAAGGGTCTCAGGATTGGAATGGGAAGAAGTTGGATATCACATCTCATGCTATAGGAAGGGTCTCAGGTTTGGTATAAGCATTGAGATATCACATCTCATGCTATAGGAAGGGTCTCAGGGTTGGAATGGGAAGGAGTTGTATATGACATCTCATGCCATAGGAAGGGTCTCAGGTTTGGTATAAGCATTGAGATATCACATCACATCCTATAGGAAGGGTCTCACGATTGGAATGGGAAGGACTTGGATATCACATCTCATGCTATAGGCAGGGTCTCAGGGTTGGAAAGGGAAGGAGATGGATATCACATTTCATGTTAGAGGTAGGATCTCAGGTTTGGTATTAGAGGCATTGAGATATCACATCTCATGCTATCAGAAGGGTCTCAGGATTGGAATGGGAAGGAGTTGGATATCACATTTCATGCTAAAGGGAGGGTCTCAGGTTTGGAAGGGGAAGGATTTGGAAATCACATCTCATATTATAGGAAGGATCTCAGGTTTGGTATTAGAAGCATTGAGATATCACATCTCATGCTATCGGAAGGATCTCAGGTTTGGTATAAGAGGCATTGAGATATCACATCTCATGCTATCATAAGGGTCTCAGGATTGGAATGGGAAGGAGTTGGATATCACATCTCATGTTATAGGAAGGATCTCAGGTTTGGTATTAGAAGCATTGAGACATCACATCTCATGCTATAGGAATGGTCTCAGGATTGGAATGGGAAGGAGATGGATATCACATCTCATGCTATAGGAAGGGTCTCAGGTTTGGTATAAGCATTGAGATATCACATCTCATGCTATAGGAAGGGTCTCAGGATTGGAAAGGGAAGGATTTGGATATCACATCTTATGCTATAGGAAGGGTCTGTAGGGTATTTTGTGGAGATTTGGGGCCTGACGGTATTTTATTACCGCCGAGAAATAACTTAGCAATAATCACTCTTTGTATTCAGATTTGGCCATGTGCAACAATAATACAATGGACATGCATTATTTCAGCACCCAGACCTGCATATTTGGTATACGTGGTTGGTGGTATTTTGGTGAGCATAATTCCCTTGTTTTATTTGTGGCCCCAATGTCCAGAATCCCTTATCTTCGCTTAGATTTTTCGTGTGATCACTAGAGAGACCTCAGACCTGCATTCTAGGGAAACCACAATTTCCAGGGATAGTGTTGGTGCGCCACCATGGGCAAACTCACTGACTTATTTACGACAGAGAGCTATATGTGGTAGTCTTGTGGTAATTTCCACTACCTTATATACGGTAGGGAGCTATGTTCAGAGAGTCTCTCTTCCCGTTGGCTCATGTACCTCCAACAAGTTATACTACAGTCATTCACAATTATTCATACTGATTCTGACATACACACATCTGTCTTAAAATGACCATTGCACTGTTTAAAAATCTCCCCACATCATTGGCATTGTAATGGTAAATAGAAAATAAACCACCCGTCTGTTTTCAAATATTTTCTGTATTATAAAATTTACATTTAGGCATGATCTCATTTTTTACAGCAATAAAAGGGAACAATCAAAGCATTTTCAATGACACACTGCAATTATAGTGGCGGAGAACAGAACTTAAATTGCAACATTAGCACTTGATAAAGACACGCACGGGACTTTCATTTTTCTAAACTGACTGCATACTTTCGTGCACACACACAGCTCCCCCAGTTAGGTAATTACCTTATCTGTTCAGATTCTTCTCTCTGTGAATGTGGCTCTCTTGGCGTAACTCCAATAAAAAGGAACGCTTGCCTTCTCAAGCCGGGGTCATTGCCTGGAATTCTCAGCTTTTTCAGATAGGACTGCCTCTGCCAGTGGAAAGGTAATTCTTTCAGCTTTCCCCAGTCTCGACTGCAGCAGGACACCCCCACAGCCAGGTCTTCTCCCCAGTAGTGCAGAAAGATGTCTGCCTGTCTTTTTCCCTGCTACTGCCCACTAAAACTTTCCTCTCAGCCCTCTTTATGACGTGTTCCAATGAAATCCATCATCTCTCATCCTCCTACTTTTCAACAATAGCTTCGCTTATACATTTGCAATTGTTGCAAATCTGACTTCCTCCTTCCTGCCGTTACTGTGCACAACAACACGGATAATCAGGCAGAGAAGAGAAAAATCTGCACACTCATTTAAATGGTTTTCAAAGTATGCCTAATTCTGCAGTAGAGAACACATTTTATTAGTGGGTTATATTAAAATAAGGTTTTATTAGTCAGGTTAATTGTTAATATGTTAGCTGTTAATTTTCAAATGTGTCTCTAGCAATATAGGCATTTCAGGTGAAAAATAGTGTGCATTTTTAAATGAACACGTGTGCTTTTAACTGTAAAATAGCTTTGCATCTTATATATTAAAATCGTTTTTTGACTGAATAGCCTGTCTTTCCTTGTTAATCTGCTAACCCATATAGCAATGCACCGCACCCTTGTGGTGGTGCTGCAAAAAAAAAAATGCTACTTGTGCAGTAGTGCTGTAATGCTACTTGTGCAGTAGTGCTGTAATGCTACTTGTGCTGTAACATGCCAAATATCCTTACATATACCCTCCTTTTGTTTTTAGAACTTGGCTATAATCCAAGCCAATTCCTAAAAACAACTTGTTCTATTTTTATTTTTACAATATAGCAATCCAACAAAATGAATATTCATGTGCATCAATGAAAATTTGCAATTAACATTTCATCTGAGTCCATCAGTTCATAAAATGTTCCACATTTGCCTTCTCAGTGGAAGTGGCATTACTTTAAGTTTAAATTTTCCAAGTCAATTAAAAACAATGAAATAAAACAACTAACTAAAACAAATAAGTAATATAACAAGTTAAAATAAATAATTAAAATAATAAATACGTGGAACTTCATATGCCGGAACTTTTGCTTTGTCTCTTTTGGTATGTCCCGACCAGCGATGTTATTCGGTTCATTCGAGTACTCTTTCATCTTGGCAATCTTGAATCCACAGTATTCATCTCTTTTGGTATTCCGGTTATTTTGTCTTCACCTCCACCTGGAGGCAGGCATCTTTTGGTCTTCATCCAGGGGACTCCAGGACTCCATCGTCTCCCGTGGCCTCTGATCCCGGAACCTCCGATCAAATAATGTTAATTGTCTAAATCAAAATAGAAAATAAACAGATTAAGTACATAGCACAATACTAATTTCCACCTTTTTGCCAAAAATAAAACATGCTTGGTAAAAATACTTCTTTTTTTTTTTTTCTTTTTTCTGAAATTAAACACAAGTTAAAAGAAAACAAACACATATAAAACAGCATTCAATATTTAATACACTTTCTCTCTGTACACCAACCACGAGCTTCCGTTATATGTGCATTTATTTATTTATTTATTTATATTATATATTTATTTATTTATTTATTTATATTATATATTTTCACATATATTACAGTGTTTATGTGCCATCATAACAATCAACTTTTTTTTTTAACTTCTTTGTCACTGCCTCCTGATTACACCCATTTATTTTCTCAATGGACTCTATCCGTTTCCACATGCTCAAGCTGCCTGATCTCATGTCTGGGATGGCATGGTTTGATTTGATTTACATGGACAAACTGCTCTATTGCTGTTTCACCTTCATTTTTCAAAATTTTATACACTACAGGAGAGACTTTATCTATAATTTGAAATGGCCCCTGCCAGGCTGCCAGAAATTTAGAATTTTTCTGTTTACTTTTTCCAAAATGAAACTTGTACACCTGATCCCCTACATTGTATTCCTTTACTGATGTCTTTTTGTCATAATATGACTTAGCACTGTCAGCAGCTCTTTCCAGATTTCTCTGCACAAAAGCAAATGCATGTTGCAAATGCCTCCTCAGTTCATCAATATATTCATGAACTGTGGATGCACTCACTAGAGTTTGCTCATGTGTTCTGTATAGTAGGTGTTGTGGTAACACCATTTTCCTACCTGTTAAGACCTCATGGGGGCTAACACCTGATGCTTTGGCAGGAGTCGACCTGATTGCCATCAAAACCAATGGTAAACGCAAATCCCAGCTGGAACCTGCTTCTGCCACAAATTTCTTTAAAATGTCCACAACAGACCTATTGCTTCTTTCAACTGTACCTGAAGACGCCGCCCGATATGCGATATGTAGTTTCCTTTTCACACCTAGTATTTGCCATACCTTGCTCATTAGAGTACTTGTGAAATGACTTCCTCTGTCTGACTCAATTCTTTGTGGCAACCCAAACCTTGAGAACACATGGTTCACCAGCAATGTGGCTGCTGTTTGCGCACTACAATCTGGTGCGGGAATGCACTCAATCCATTTTGACATCAAACATACCACACTCAGAATATAGCGGTGTCCCCTGCTCGACCTTTTTAAAGGACCTACATAGTCTATTTGCAAATCTGACCATGGGAGAGTTAGGCCTCTTTTCATCAATGGTGCTCTATGCATTGGTGAAGCAGGTTTAAATTGGGCGCATACTAGACATCCTCTAGTATATAATTCCACATCTTGGGACATATGTGGCCAGTAAGCATAATCTTTTAGTATTTCTAATGTCTTTTGTGAACCTCTATGGCCTGCAGTTATGGCATCATGTGCATGGTGTAGCATTAGTCCTCTGAATGAAAGGGGTACTACCCACTGTATTTGCCCTGTTATGGACTCTCTAATCATGAGTCCATCCTGTAATCTAATTCGTTTTTTGTTCTTTAATAGCACCCTCAACTCTTCTTTTCCCATACAATCATTTTCTGTTAAAGGATTTTGTTCAGGATCCATCAAATGATTATAATAGATTCCCAAAATTTGATCATTCTTTTGTGCCTCAATCAAATCTTGGTCTGGCGTGTCATGACTCCACTGCACCACCGGTTGATCTACCTCCTTTGGTGCTTTAGAACGTGTGACTGCATCAATTTGTATTTCACCCATTAAATAATCAATAGGTAGCAATTCTCCCATCACAGCCCCAATCTTAGCCAGATGGTCTGCCTTATCATTTCCCTCCTTATCCTCTCCTGGTGTTTTTAAATGCCCACGAATTTTTCTCCAGTATATTGTCAAATTATTTTTTGACACCAATTTGTCTATGGCTTGTATCATTTTTCCATGTTTAAGTGGCTTTTTGTTGTATGTAACCATGCCTCTTGCTTTCCAACCAGGCAAATACTCCACAAAGCTATTCCGTGCATAGTCAGAATCAGTCACCAGGACAATTTCACTGAACTTTTTATCAACTGCAGTAGCAATTGCTTTATATATGGCTGCCAATTCCGCCACCTGACTGCTCCTATCTCCAATCCTCATCCCTATACTAGGAACGCCTTCACATTTCAACCAGACATTTCCTATTCCTGCCACTAATTGTTTATTACTGTCATTTTCAATGTGAAAAGCACAACCATCCACGTATACAGTTGGCAAATCCTTGCATGTTTTTTCATCAAAAGCTTTGTGTGGTGATTGTTCAAATTCCTGTAAACTAGCTTCCACATCCATTTCATTTGTTATTTGTTCAGCTGCACAGTCATGTAAGTCAGCTAACCCTTGAGCAATTGGGCTCTTTTTATTTTGTCCATATCTTACTTCTACGGGAAAACCTTGTAATGCCAGCGTCCATGAAGTGATTCTGGATTGCGCTAGATTGCCTGATCTAATTCTTTTACTTTCTAAAAATTGCAAAGGTTGATGATTTGTTTCAATAATCACCTTTTCTCCCTGAACAATGGGGCGAAAATGTTGTAGCGCCCACCCAGTGGTTAATAGGGCCTTCTCACATTCATTAAATTTCATTTCAACTTGGGAAAATGCCTTACTTGCATATGCAATGGTTTTGTGATTCAAATCGTGTTTTTGTGATAACACTGCTGACATACAATGTTCAGAAAAGCCTATTTCTATAAAGAAATCCCTATCCTTTATGGGGTATGCTAAACATGGTGCCTTTACAAGACATTCCTTCAATCTAGCCACTGCATCAGATTGCTCTCTTTCCCATCTCCAGGGAGTATTTAGTTTAAGCAGTTTAGTCAATGGTTGAGTGATTTCTGCATAATTCTCAATGAACTTTCTGTTATAGCCTGTCATCCCTAATAAACTTTTTACTCCTTTCACATTTTTAGGATCTTTTAATCTTTGTATGGCCTCTATTTTCTTCCTTTGTGGATTTAGCCCATGTTCAGTCACTTCATGCCCTAGAAAGTTCACTTTTTTCTTGCACCATTGTGCTTTTTGCAAAGATACTTTGGCGCCTGCTTTCTGCAATTGGCCAAGCACATGTCTTATTTCATCAAAATGGTTTTTAAGGTTTTCATTTTTTATCAAGACATCATCCACATAAACTATTGTCCCTCTTTCCGCTGCATCCGGCATGGCCTTTCTCAAAAATATGCCAAATTCACTCCCACTATTGATGTACCCGAACGGAGCTCTAAGCCAGGCATATTGAGTCCTGTCAAATGTAAAGGAAAATAGGTGTTGTATCTCCTCTGCCAATGGCACACACCAATATCCAGATGTGAGATCTAACGTGGTAAATACATTTGAACCATGTATCTGAGCTAGGCCCTGATCAATGAATGGTAGTGGCCATCTAGATACTGGTACTCTTTTATTTAACTCTCTTAAGTCTGCACACAGCCGCCATTGACCATTTGGCTTTAACACACCTAAAATAGGCGTATTGGATGTGCTATGAATGGGCCTAATTATTCCCCGTGATTCCAAATTTTTAATAATCTCTGCCAATGATTCTAAACATGCCAGCGGTAGTCTATACTGGCGTACAAACACTGGATTTCTGCTACAACCTTCTGGTAGTGTGGCCACATGTAAATCAGTTAAACCACAATCATAAGCATCTTTTGCAAATACATCCTTGAACTCCATAAATATTTCCCTCAGAGTGCGTCGATCCTCATCGCTGTTACATGCATCCGCTAAGGAGATCTGCTCTTCTACCATTCTGGAAAATTCTGGAAACTCTTCTGGTAAAGGAATCTCAGCGCTTTCCTCTAACTGTGTGGCTGTGTCTTTTTGTAGAGCTGCCACTTTCAAATATTTTGGCATATCAGCTTCCACTTCAATGGGCTGATTTCCTGTTTCATTTTCATTTAAATTAAATATTATGCAATCCTCTTGATGGCAGCACACTGTCTCATTTGAATCATAAGGATACACAGAATGAATTTTAAACATTCCTTTGGGCTGAGAGTCCAGGTGTTCTGGCAACTCGCCCTTGGCATCTACATATTTTTCAGGAATATTCCCAATCACCATGTTATTTAAATCTGCCGTATAATGTGATTTTTGTATGGCCATTCCTAATGGGGAGTTTTCCTCTAAATGAATATCCTGACAACTTTTATTATTCACCATGATTTTTACAGATCCCTCACCAATGTCTACCAATGGAATGTATTCATAATCCAGGCCTTGCTGTTTTATGGATTCATTCAGGCATACAAATGCATCAGAGCCTTTCATCTGCTGTCCATTTTTGCATTTCAGTGTTATTGCAAACTGTTTTGTAAATGCAGGAATAATAGTATTTTTCCTCATCTGTAATTCGACTGCATAAGGAACTAGTTGTGCACAATGATAAGCCCTTCTTTTGTCTTCAAATTCAGGCGCCGGCCCACCTAGGCGCGACCATATTTTTTGATTAAGGAAATCTAACACCATACACATTCTGTGCATGATGTCATTGCCCATGTAAAATTCATTTTGTGCTCCACTCACTATCCATACATTATGGTAAATTGCTTTCTGCCCAATGCTAATTTTAAGCATGCATCTGCCTGTAATTCGGTTTTCAAAGTTTGGACTGTCCAACCCAGAAACATATTGGTTTTTAATCCTAAATTTCGGGATTTCTTCCCTCTCCATAATTTTTTGCAACAATTTCTCATTAATGAAACTCCTTTCATGTTCAAGCGCTAAAGTGGCTTTTATTGTTTTAAGATAATCATTTATACCAGCGTGAACCCATGGTTGCTCATCTTCCATGTGTATCTCTGCCAGAGTGGTAATGTGTTTTTCTGAATCTGTTTTAGGAACAATATTCTGTTTGCATGTATTCTCTTTTAAATAGAAACGTAATGTGTGTTCGTCTATGGCAGTCTGCCAATCTTTCCTTGGGTCCAAGTATATTTGTACAGGTAGTTTTTCATTGTCGCCCTGATCTTTGTCTTGACACCTTAATATAACAGTGACACTAGGTATGCAGCTATTCTGTAGATATACCTCCACAGCATCCTTTGTTTTGGCAACGGTGTGACATTCTTTTATATTGCTGTTTTGTGATTTTAGTTTCTTAGGCCTCAATGGTTTTTTGGTTAAGGACCACAGCACTCCATTCACCCCATCTATGAGAGGAGACAATCTTTTCAGGCAATCTGTCCCCATCAGAAATGGAATTTCACAAATAGATGTGATCAATACCTCTTGTTTCATTCTGTGCTTTCCTATTTTTATGTCAACCTCAGTTACACCTATGATGGGCACCTCCTCCCCATTAAAGTTATGCACTGGGCCTTGATTTGCCTTCACTGTGATCTGACTCTGTGGAGGCCTCCCTTCATTGATACTCTTTACCAGCTCCTTGGACATAATTGTGGCCTGTGCGCCAGTGTCAATCATAGCAAAGGTGTGGCATTTTTCTTCTACAGTGATGGGTGCATAATATCTGTCCTCAACTTCCTCTAATACACATAAGAAATGTGAATTCTTACTGATTTCAGGGCTCACCTTTCTCAGGCCTTTTTCACTTTTGGCTAAGCACATTGGTAAATGAAAAGACATTTTTCCCTCCTTTTTACCCATTTCTGTGCGAGATATTTTATTCATTTCTCCATGTTCAGAGGTTTTTTGGAGTGTGGCCACCGTTCGCCCATCCATCTGGGTAACATCAGAGACCACATTACAACCTTCCAACTGAACATGTGTCACAACATCATTCAGCAATTTGTCATTTTTTAATTCTGTGCATTTGTGATCATTTAGTGTAATACCAGCCCTTTCAGCCTCTTCAAAAATATGTGGCTCAAAGAATTTTTCAGGTGATTGACTTGTACCCTCCTTGTGAGTATTTCCTTTTTCTGTCTGTGTTTGGTAATTGTTTTGCTTGCCCAGGGAAGGAGCTATGGCATCCCCACTTACTCCCTGTTCACTGGTATTCCCCATGCATGAGTCATTTTTCTTAAATCTGTCCCTTTGTTCTTTTGGAATTCCTAATGTTTCTTTTTCATTTGTGCAAATCTTTACTGTTTTATTTAGCTCTAAGTTAAACCGTACCTCTTTTTTAGAAGTATTTGCACTTTCTGTCACAATTTCATTTACTGGTACTTTCATTTTTAATCCATTAGTCATCTCAGAGTCGTTATGCAAAGTTATATCAGAGCAATCTGTCATTTTGGCACTGCAGTTATCATGAGTACTTAGTCACTTTTCGGAAGCCCCCCGGTCATTGCTATGGCCATCAGCCCCCTCTTTGGAAGGTTGTTTTTGCGCTGTATAGAGCTTTCCTATTTGCTCAGCTAACATTTTCACTTGGGCCTCAAGGCATTGGAACCTTTCCACCTCTCTAGGATCCTCTTTCTGTGGCCTAGGTCGATATTGGTTGTTTTCCCCCTGATTGGATCTATTCTGATACCTCTCAGGTGATTGATACCGGTTGGGATGGTTTCTGAATTCTTGATTCATTTGTGGAGGGGAGCGGTTTGCACCCATCCTTTGATTATAGTCCCCTGGTGGGGAATCATTGTACTGGCGTGGACTGTAGTTCACGTTTTGCCTCATGTCCTGTCTCTCAGATTGTGGGTACTGGCCCCTATATTGATTTCCATTATCAGTAAATCGATCCACATATCGGGGCCTATCCTGATTACCATATATCATGGTGCTGGGATCAAATCTGCTCTGTGTCCCCAATGACTGGTAGGGACCATCATTTCTTTGATCTTGATTTTGTCTCTGGTTATTGTTCATACCTGCCATATCAGACCGGTATCTTACCCGGGGTCTATCTCCTAAATATCTAGGGCTGATGTAGCTCTCTCTATTACTAGGATCATGTGATTGGAACATTGGTACAGGCAATGGCGATCTTTGTTGATTACCCCTTTGTTCAGGTGTCACATTATTTTTACCTTGGCTTTGAGCAGACTCAAGGGACATTTTGGCTGACCTGATTTCCATTACTGTGGCTGAGGGTTCTTTAGATTTAGGCCTAGTATCTTTCATTTTATCACTTTCTCTACCCTGACAATAGAGTACCTCATATAGCTTGGTGCTTTGATGTACAATCCATTCAAGGGACTTGTCACGGTCAAATTCACGGACCAATTGGGATATGATGTCTTTCTGTAGCCCATAGAAGTATGCGGTTTTAAACTCATTGGAATTTGAGTCAAAAGATACATCAAAGCGAGAGAATGCTCTTTTTAAGTCTTGTAAAAATTGGCGAGGTGATGTATTAGGTCCAGCAGTAATAGTGTACGCAACTTTCTTTGCCTCTTGCAATGACTGAAAAGGAGAAAAATGACGCCTAATTTCTTTTTCAAACTCCAGCCATGTTATATTCTGCTGTTCATTTAATCCCCTTATGATGCTGGCCGTCGGGGCATCTAAAGTTAAATGAAAATATTGTCTGTACTGTTCCTTAGGTATCTGGAGCGCTTTAAAAATGTCATGCACCGCTTCTAAGTGATCCTCAATGCAGCATTCACCTCCCTTTTTAAATGGTTTGATCAGGGCTTTAATGGATTTCATTATTTTTATGGGGCTACTTGTTGCAATGCATGGAATTGCACTATTTTGTGATTCAATCCTGTTTTCAGGTGTATGAGATTGGTGGCTGCCCCCAATGGGAGTATCAAATCCCCCAAGGGCACTGCAACCAAGTTCAGTCACCGGCCCTGTCACTGGGGCACTAGCTCTTTGGGCATAGCTAGAATTCACCTCCACTCCATTGAATGTGGTACCCTGCCGCCTCTCCTGTGACCTGGGAATGCACATTTGCTGTTCTAAGTCCTTACACTTTTTAAGGAGTCTGTTGGCTTCATCATGCAAATAATTATTTTCATCACTCATTTTATTAATTGCCTCTTGCATATCGCACATTTGCATTTGGCATTCATTGAACTCTTTATTTCTCTTGTCTCTTTCTTGAATCATTTTAATCATTTCTTGTTCTACACTCTGGAGATCACCTTCTTTTTCGCAATGTTCTTTTTGTAAAATCTGCATTTCTGAAACAACCTCATCTTTATCCTGCCTAATGTGATCCACTAAGGCTTTTAAGTGTGTCAATTCTTGCTCACTATCTTCAAATTGTTTCTTGCTTTTGGATAACTGAGTATCAAAGTCTCTGCATTTTAATTGCATGTCTTTTTGGCATACATCCAATTCTGCTCTCAACATTTCCTGATTTTTACTTGCCCCATCTAATTCAGTCTTTAACCTGTTAATTAGCTGAGTATCATTCTCTTGCATTCGCAGTGACTTGTTTAAAATAAACCATATTTTGCCGCATAGCCGTATTAAACAGTCTTTCTCTGCACTTTTATCGGCTGCATTCAATAATCTTGTAAGGCAGACCTGAATTATGCTGCCTTCTGCAAAAATATTGTCTAGTTTTTCTTTCTGCACCTCACCCTGAATGCGGTTACTCCATTCTAAGGTACTGTTCGAAGACCAATTCCCATGTGCAAATAACTTTGCCTCTAAATATTGCACTAGATCTGAGAATGTGGTTTCCCTTTGTGACATTCTGAAATTCGTTTTTAGTGGCACACTGCTATTATAAAATGGGTTCCCTTTAATGTGCAAATGGCAGTGTGAGACACGCTTGCCACGCCCAGTAGGTACTCTATGATCACTTTCCCGGCCTGCAACGCACCATAAATATGTAGGGTATTTTGTGGAGATTTGGGGCCTGACGGTATTTTATTACCGCCGAGAAATAACTTAGCAATAATCACTCTTTGTATTCAGATTTGGCCATGTGCAACAATAATACAATGGACATGCATTATTTCAGCACCCAGACCTGCATATTTGGTATACGTGGTTGGTGGTATTTTGGTGAGCATAATTCCCTTGTTTTATTTGTGGCCCCAATGTCCAGAATCCCTTATCTTCGCTTAGATTTTTCGTGTGATCACTAGAGAGACCTCAGACCTGCATTCTAGGGAAACCACAATTTCCAGGGATAGTGTTGGTGCGCCACCATGGGCAAACTCACTGACTTATTTACGACAGAGAGCTATATGTGGTAGTCTTGTGGTAATTTCCACTACCTTATATACGGTAGGGAGCTATGTTCAGAGAGTCTCTCTTCCCGTTGGCTCATGTACCTCCAACAAGTTATACTACAGTCATTCACAATTATTCATACTGATTCTGACATACACACATCTGTCTTAAAATGACCATTGCACTGTTTAAAAATCTCCCCACATCATTGGCATTGTAATGGTAAATAGAAAATAAACCACCCGTCTGTTTTCAAATATTTTCTGTATTATAAAATTTACATTTAGGCATGATCTCATTTTTTACAGCAATAAAAGGGAACAATCAAAGCATTTTCAATGACACACTGCAATTATAGTGGCGGAGAACAGAACTTAAATTGCAACATTAGCACTTGATAAAGACACGCACGGGACTTTCATTTTTCTAAACTGACTGCATACTTTCGTGCACACACACAGCTCCCCCAGTTAGGTAATTACCTTATCTGTTCAGATTCTTCTCTCTGTGAATGTGGCTCTCTTGGCGTAACTCCAATAAAAAGGAACGCTTGCCTTCTCAAGCCGGGGTCATTGCCTGGAATTCTCAGCTTTTTCAGATAGGACTGCCTCTGCCAGTGGAAAGGTAATTCTTTCAGCTTTCCCCAGTCTCGACTGCAGCAGGACACCCCCACAGCCAGGTCTTCTCCCCAGTAGTGCAGAAAGATGTCTGCCTGTCTTTTTCCCTGCTACTGCCCACTAAAACTTTCCTCTCAGCCCTCTTTATGACGTGTTCCAATGAAATCCATCATCTCTCATCCTCCTACTTTTCAACAATAGCTTCGCTTATACATTTGCAATTGTTGCAAATCTGACTTCCTCCTTCCTGCCGTTACTGTGCACAACAACACGGATAATCAGGCAGAGAAGAGAAAAATCTGCACACTCATTTAAATGGTTTTCAAAGTATGCCTAATTCTGCAGTAGAGAACACATTTTATTAGTGGGTTATATTAAAATAAGGTTTTATTAGTCAGGTTAATTGTTAATATGTTAGCTGTTAATTTTCAAATGTGTCTCTAGCAATATAGGCATTTCAGGTGAAAAATAGTGTGCATTTTTAAATGAACACGTGTGCTTTTAACTGTAAAATAGCTTTGCATCTTATATATTAAAATCGTTTTTTGACTGAATAGCCTGTCTTTCCTTGTTAATCTGCTAACCCATATAGCAATGCACCGCACCCTTGTGGTGGTGCTGCAAAAAAAAAAATGCTACTTGTGCAGTAGTGCTGTAATGCTACTTGTGCAGTAGTGCTGTAATGCTACTTGTGCTGTAACATGCCAAATATCCTTACAGGTCTCAGGTTTGGTATAAGCATGGAGATATCACTTCCCATGCTATAGGAAGGGTCTCAGGATTGGAATGGGAAGGAGTTGGATATCCCATCTCATGCTATAGGAAGGGTCTCAGATTTGGTATAAGCATTGAGATATCACATCTCATGCTATAGGAAGGGTCTCAGGATTGGAATGGGAAGGAGTTGTATATGACATCTCAGGCCATAGGAAGGGTCTCAGATTTGGTATAAGCATTGAGATATCACATCTCATGATATCGGAAGGGTCTCAGGATTGGAATGGGAAGGAGTTGGATATCACATCTCATTATAAAGGAAGGGTCTAAGGTTTGGAAGGGGATGGATTTGGATATCACATCTCATGTTATAGGACGGGTCTCAGGTTTGGTATTAGAAGCATTGAGATATCAAGTGTCATGGTATAAGAAGGGTCTCAGAATTGGAATGGGAAGGAGTTGGATATCACATCTCAAGCTATAGGAAGCGTCTCAGGATTGGAATGGGAAGGAGTTTGATATCACATCTCATGCCATAGTATGGGTCTCAGGTTTGGTAGAAGCATTGGGATATCCCATCTCATGCTATAGGAAGGGTCTCAGGTTAGAATGGGAAGGAGTTGGATATCACATTTCATGTTATAGGAAGGGTCTCAGGATTGGAATGGGAAGGACTTGGATATCATATCTCATGCTATAGGAAGGCTCTCAGGTTTGGAAGGGGAAGGAGTTGGATATCACATTTCATGTTAGAGGAAGGATCTCAGGTTTGGTATTAGAGGCCTTGAGATATCACATCTCATGCTATAGGAAGGGTCTCAGGATTGGAATGGGAAGGAGTTGGATATCACATCTCAAGCTATAGGAAGGGTCTCAGGTTTGGTATAAGCATTGAGATATCACATCTCATGCTATAGGAAGGGTCTCAGGATTGGAATGGGAAGAAGTTGGATATCACATCTCATGCTATAGGAAGGGTCTCAGGTTTGGTATAAGCATTGAGATATCACATCTCATGCTATAGGAAGGGTCTCAGGGTTGGAATGGGAAGGAGTTGTATATGACATCTCATGCCATAGGAAGGGTCTCAGGTTTGGTATAAGCATTGAGATATCACATCACATGCTATAGGAAGGGTCTCAGGATTGGAATGGGAAGGACTTGGATATCACATCTCATGCTATAGGCAGGGTCTCAGGTTTGGAAAGGGAAGGAGATGGATATCACATTTCATGTTAGAGGTAGGATCTCAGGTTTGGTATTAGAGGCATTGAGATATCACATCTCATGCTATCAGAAGGGTCTCAGGATTGGAATGGGAAGGAGTTGGATATCAAATCTCATGCTAAAGGGATGGTCTAAGGTTTGGAAGGGGAGGGATTTGGACATCATATCTCATGTTATTGGAAGGATCTCAGGTTTGGTATTAGAAGCATTGAGATATAACATCTCATGCTATCGGAAGGGTCTTAGGTTTGGTATAAGCATTGAGATATCACATCTCTGCTATCGGAAGGGTCTCAGGATTGGAATGGGAAGGATTTGGATATCACAATTCATGTTATAGGGAGGGTCTCAGTTTTCATATTAGAAGCATTGAGATATCACATATGCTATTGGAAGGGTCTCAGTATTGGAATGGGAAGGAGTTGGATATCACATCTCATGTTATAGGGAGGGTCTCAGTTTTGATATTAGAAGCATTGAGATATCACATATGCTATTGGAAGGGTCTCAGTATTGGAATTGGAAGGAGTTGGATATCACATATGCTAAAGGAAAGGTCTCAGGTTTGGAATGGGAAGGAGTTGGATATCACGTCTCATGTTATAGGAAGGGTCTCAGGTTTGGAATGGGAAGGAGTTGAATATCACATCTCATGCTAAAGGAAGGGTCATCAGGTTCGGTATAAGCATTGAGATATCACATCTCTGCTATCGGAAGGGTCTCAGGATAGGAATGGGAAGGACGTAGATTTCACATCTCATACTATAGGGAGGGTCTCAGTTTTGATATTAGAAGCATTGAGCTATCACATCTCATGCTATCGGAAGGGTCTCAGGATTGGAATGGGATGGAGTTGGATATCACATCTCAAGCTATCTCAGGATTGTAATGGGAAGGAGTTTGATATCACATATCAAGCTATAGGAAGGGTCTCAGGTTTGGAAGGGGAAGGATTTGGATCTCACATCTCAAGCTATCTCAGGATTGGAATGGGAAGGAGTTTGATATTTCATCTCAAGCTATAGGAAGGGTCTCAGGTTTGGAAAGGGAAGGATTTGGATTTCACATCTCATGTTATAGGATGGTTCTCATGTTTGGTTTTAGAAGCATTGAGATATCACATCTCATGCTATGGGAAGGGTCTCAGGTTTGGAATGGGAAGGAGTTGGTTATCACATCTCATGCTAAAGGAAAGGTCTCAGGTCTGGAAGGGGAAGGATTTGGATCTCACATCTCATGTTTTAGGACGGGTCTCAGGTTTGGTATTAGAAGCATTGAACTATCACATCTCATGGTATAGGAAGGGTCCCAGGATTGGAATGGGAAGGAGTTGGATATCACATTGAATGGGAAGGAGTTTGATATCACATCTCAAGCTATAGGAAGGGCCTCATGTTTGGAATGGGAATGATTTGGATTTCACATCTCATGTTATAGGATGGTTCTCATGTTTGGTTTTAGAAGCATTGAAATATCACATCTCATGCTATCTGAAGGGTCTCAGGTTTGGAATGGGAAGGAGTTTGATATCACATCTCATGTTAGAGGTAGGATCTCAGGTTTGGTATTAGAGGCATTGAGATATGACATCTCATGCCATCAGAAGGGTCTCAGGATTGGAATGGGAAGGAGTTGGAAATCACATCTCATGCTAAAGGGAGGGTCTAAGGTTTGGAAGGGGAAGGATTTGGACATCACATCTCATGTTATTGGAAGGATCTGAGGTTTGGTATTAGAAGCATTGAGATATCACATCTCATGCTATCGGAAGGGTCTCAGGTTTGGTATAAGCATTGAGATATCACATCTCTGCTATCGGAAGGGTCTCAGGATTGGAATGGGAAGGATTTGGATATCACATCTCATGTTATAGGAAGGATCTCAGGTTTGGTATTAGAAGCATTGAGATATCACATCTCATGCTATATTAAGGGTCTCAGGAATGGAATGGGAAGGACTTGGATATCACATCTCATGATAAAGGAAGGGTCTAAGGTTTGGAAGGGGAAGGATTTGGATATCACATCTCATGTTATTGGACCGGTCTCAGGTTTGGTATTAGAAGCATTGAGATATCAAGTCTCATCGTATAGGACGGGAGTTTGATATCACATCTCATGCCATGGTATGGGTCTCAGGTTTTGTAGAAGCATTGGGATATCACATCTCATGCTATTGGAAGGGTATCAGGATTGGATTTGGAAGGAGTTGGATATCCCATCTCATGCTATAGGAAGGGTCTCAGGTTGGAGTAGAAGGAGTTGGATATCACATCTCATGTTATAGGAAGGGTCTCAGGATTGGAATGGGAAGGACTTGGATATCACATCTCATGTTATAGGAAGGATCTCAGGTTTTGTATTAGAAGCATTGAGATATCACATCTCATGCTATAGGAAGGGTCTCAGGATTGGAATGTGAAGCATTTGGATATCACATCTCATGCTAAAGGAAGGGTCTCAGGTTTGGTATAAGCATTGAGATATCACATCTCTGCTATCGGAAGGGTCTAAGGATTGGATTGGGAAGGAATTGGATATCCCTTCTCATGCTATAGGAAGGGTCTCAGGTTGGAATGGGTAGGAGTTGGATATCACATCTCATGTTATAGGAAGGGTCTCAAGATTGAAATGGGAAGGATTTGGATATCACATCTCTTGCTATAGGAAGGGTCTCAGGTTTTCTATTAGAAACATTGAGATATGACATCTCATGCTATAGGAAGGGTTTCAGTATTGGAATGGGAAGGATTTGGATATCACATCTCATGCTAAAGGAAGGGTCTCAGGTTTGGAAGGGGAAGGATTTGGATATCATATCTCATGTTATAGGACATATCTCATGTTATAGGACGGGTCCCAGGTTTGGTATTAGAAGCATTGAGATATCACATCTCATGGTATAGGAAGGGTCTCAGGATTGGAATGGGAAGGAGTTGGATCTCCCTTCTCATGCTACAGGAAGGGTCTCAGGTTGGAATGGGAAGGAGTTGGATATCACATCTCGTTATAGGAAGGGTCTCAGGATTGGAATGGGAAGGAATTGGATATCACATCTCTTGCTATAGGAAGGGTCTCAGGTTTGGAAGGGGAAGGATTTGGATATCATATCTCATGTTATAGGACCGGTCCCAGGTCTGGTATTAGAAGCATTGAGATATCACATCTCATGCTATAGGAGGAGTCTCAGGATTGGAATGGGCAGGAGTTGAATATCACCTCTCATGCTAAAGGAAGGGTATCAGGTTTGATAGAAGCATTGAGATATCACATCTCATGCTATAGGAAGGAACTCAGGATTGGAATGGGAAGGAGTTGGATATCACATCTAATGCCATAGGAAGGGTCATCAGGTTTGGTATAAGCATTGAGATATCACATCTCTGCTATCGGAAGGGTCTCAGGATAGGAATGGTAAGGACTTAGAATTCACATCTCATACTATAGGGAGGGTCTCAGTTTTGATATTAGAAGCATTGAGCTATCACATCTCATGCTATCGGAAGGGTCTCAGGATTGGAATGGGAAGGAGTTTGATATTTCATCTCAAGCTATAGGAAGGGTCTCAGGTTTGGAAAGGGAAGGATTTGGATTTCACATCTCATGTTATAGGATGGTTCTCATGTTTGGTTTTAGAAGCATTGAGATATCACATCTCATGCTATCGGAAGGGTCTCAGGTTTGGAAAGGGAAGGATTTGGATTTCACATGTTATAGGATGGTTCTCAGGTTTGGTTTTAGAAGCATTAAATTATAACATCTCATGCTATAGGAAGGGTCTCAGGTTTGGAATGGGAATGATTTGGATTTCACATCTCATGTTATAGGATGGTTCTCATGTTTGGTTTTAGAAGCATTGAAATATCACATCTCATGCTATCTGAAGGGTCTCAGGTTTGGAATGGGAAGGAGTTTGATATCACATCTCATGTTAGAGGTAGGATCTCAGGTTTGGTATTAGAGGCATTGAGATATGACATCTCATGCCATCAGAAGGGTCTCAGGATTGGAATGGGAAGGAGTTGGATATCACATCTCATGCTAAAGGGAGGGTCTAAGGTTTGGAAGGGGAAGGATTTGGACATCACATCTCATGTTATTGGAAGGATCTGAGGTTTGGTATTAGAAGCATTGAGATATCACATCTCATGCTATCGGAAGGGTCTCAGGTTTGGTATAAGCATTGAGATATCACATCTCTGCTATCGGAAGGGTCTCAGGATTGGAATGGGAAGGATTTGGATATCACATCTCATGTTATAGGAAGGGTCTCAGGTTTGGTATTAGAAGCATTGAGATATCACATCTCATGCTATATTAAGGGTCTCAGCATTGGAATGGGAAGGACTTGGATATCACATCTCATGATAAAGGAAGGGTCTAAGGTTTGGAAGGGGAAGGATTTGGATATCACATCTCATGTTATTGGACCGGTCTCAGGTTTGGTATTAGAAGCATTGAGATATCAAGTCTCATGGTATAGGACGGGAGTTTGATATCACATCTCATGCCATGGTATGGGTCTCAGGTTTTGTAGAAGCATTGGGATATCACATCTCATGCTATTGGAAGGGTATCAGGATTGGATTTGGAAGGAGTTGGATATCCCATCTCATGCTATAGGAAGGGTCTCAGGTTGGAGTAGAAGGAGTTGGATATCACATCTCATGTTATAGGAAGGGTCTCAGGATTGGAATGGGAAGGACTTGGATATCACATCTCATGTTATAGGAAGGATCTCAGGTTTTGTATTAGAAGCATTGAGATATCACATCTCATGCTATAGGAAGGGTCTCAGGATTGGAATGTGAAGCATTTGGATATCACATCTCATGCTAAAGGAAGGGTCTCAGGTTTGGTATAAGCATTGAGATATCACATCTCTGCTATCCGAAGGGTCTAAGGATTGGATTGGGAAGGAATTGGATATCCCTTCTCATGCTATAGGAAGGGTCTCAGGTTGGAATGGGTAGGAGTTGGATATCACATCTCATGTTATAGGAAGGGTCTCAAGATTGAAATGGGAAGGATTTGGATATCACATCTCTTGCTATAGGAAGGGTCTCAGGTTTTCTATTAGAAACATTGAGATATGACATCTCATGCTATAGGAAGGGTTTCAGTATTGGAATGGGAAGGATTTGGATATCACATCTCATGCTAAAGGAAGGGTCTCAGGTTTGGAAGGGGAAGGATTTGGATATCATATCTCATGTTATAGGACATATCTCATGTTATAGGACGGGTCCCAGGTTTGGTATTAGAAGCATTGAGATATCACATCTCATGCTATAGGAGGAGTCTCAGGATTGGAATGGGAAGGAGTTGGATATCACATCTCTTGCTATAGGAAGGGTCTCAGGTTTGGAAGGGGAAGGATTTGGATATCATATCTCATGTTATAGGACCGGTCCCAGGTCTGGTATTAGAAGCATTGAGATATCACATCTCATGCTATAGGAGGAGTCTCAGGATTGGAATGGGAAGGAGTTGGATATCACGTCTCATGATATAGGAAGGGTCTCAGGATTGGAATGGGCAGGAGTTGAATATCACCTCTCATGCTAAAGGAAGGGTATCAGGTTTGATAGAAGCATTGAGATATCACATCTCATGCTATAGGAAGGAACTCAGGATTGGAATGGGAAGGAGTTGGATATCACATCTAATGCCATAGGAAGGGTCATCAGGTTTGGTATAAGCATTGAGATATCACATCTCTGCTATCGGAAGGGTCTCAGGATAGGAATGGTAAGGACTTAGAATTCACATCTCATACTATAGGGAGGGTCTCAGTTTTGATATTAGAAGCATTGAGCTATCACATCTCATGCTATCGGAAGGGTCTCAGGATTGGAATGGGATGGAGTTGGATATCACATCTCAAGCTATCTCAGGATTGGAATGGGAAGGAGTTTGATATTTCATCTCAAGCTATAGGAAGGGTCTCAGGTTTGGAAAGGGAAGGATTTGGATTTCACATCTCATGTTATAGGATGGTTCTCATGTTTGGTTTTAGAAGCATTGAGATATCACATCTCATGCTATCGGAAGGGTCTCAGGTTTGGAAAGGGAAGGATTTGGATTTCACATGTTATAGGATGGTTCTCAGGTTTGGTTTTAGAAGCATTAAATTATAACATCTCATGCTATAGGAAGGGTCTCAGGTTTGGAATGGGAAGGAGTTGGATATCACATCTCTGCTATCTGAAGGGTCTCAGGATTGGAATGGGAAGGAGTTGGATATCCCATCTCGTTATAGGAAGGGTCTCAGGTTTGGTATTAGAAGCAATGAGATATCACATCTCATGCTATAGGAAGGGTCTAAGGTTTGGAAGGGGACGGATTTGGGTATCACATCTCATGTTATAGGACCGGTCTCAGGTTTGGTATTTGAAGCATTGAGATATCAAGTCTCATGGTATAGGACGGGTCTCAGAATTGGAATGAGAAGGAGTTGGATATCACATCTCAAGCTATAGGAAGGGTCTCATGATTGGAATGGGAAGGAGTTGGATATCACATCTCATGTTATAGGAAGGGTCTCAGGATTGGAATGGGAAGGAGTTGGATATCACATCTCATTCTATAGGAAGGCTCTCAGGGTTGGAAGGGGAAGGAGTTGGATATCACATTTCATGTTAGAGGTAGGATCTCAGGTTTGGTTTTAGAGGCATTGAGATATCACATCTCATGCCATCAGAAGGGTCTCAGGATTGGAATGGGAAGGAGTTGGATATCAAATCTCATGCTAAAGGGATGGTCTAAGGTTTGGAAGGGGAAGGATTTGGATATTCCATCTCATGTTATTGGACCGGTCTCAGGTTTGGTATTAGAAGCATTGAGATATCACATCTCATGCTATCGGAAGGGTCTTAGGTTTGGTATAAGCATTGAGATATCACATCTCTGCTATCGGAAGGGTCTCAGGATTGGAATGGGAAGGATTTGGATATCACAATTCATGTTATAGGAAGGGTCTCAGGTTTGGTATTAGAAGCATTGAGATATCACATCTCATGCTATAGGAAGGGTCTCAGGATTGGAAAGGGAAGGACTTGGATGTCACATCTCATGCTATAGGGAGGGTCTCAAGTTTGATATTAGAAGCATTGAGATAACAAATCTCATGATATCGGAAGGGTCTCAGGATTGGAATGGGAAGGAGTTGGATATCACATCTCATTATAAAGGAAGGGTCTAAGGTTTGGAAGGGGAAGGATTTGGATATCACATCTCATGTTATAGGACGGGTCTCAGGTTTGGTATTAGAAGCATTGAGATATCAAGTCTCATGGTATAAGAAGGGTCTCAGAATTGGAATGGGAAGGAGTTGGATATCACATCTCAAGCTATAGGAAGCGTCTCAGGATTGGAATGGGAAGGAGTTTGATATCACATCTCATGCCATAGTATGGGTCTCAGGTTTGGTAGAAGCATTGGGATATCACATCTCATGCTATAGGAAGGGTCTCAGGATTGGAATGGGAAGAAGTTGGATATCACATCTCAAGCTATAGGAAGGGTCTCAGGTTTGGTATAAGCATTGAGATATCACATCTCATGCTATAGGAAGGGTCTCAGGGTTGGAATGGGAAGGAGTTGTTTATGACATCTCATGCCATAGGAAGGGTCTCAGGTTTGGTATAAGCATTGAGATTTCACATCACATGCTATAGGAAGGGTCTCAGGATTGGAATGGGAAGTACTTGGATATCACATCACATGCTATAGGAAGGGTCTCAGGATTGGAATGGGAAGGACTTGGATATCACATCTCATGCTATAGGCAGGGTCTCAGGTTTGGAAAGGGAAGGAGATGGATATCACATTTCATGTTAGAGGTAGGATCTCAGGTTTGGTATTAGAGGCAATGAGATATCACATCTCATGCTATCAGAAGGGTCTCAGGATTGGAATGGGAAGGAGTTGGATATCACATTTCATGCTAAAGGGAGGGTCTCAGGTTTGGAAGGGGAAGGATTTGGAAATCACATCTCATATTATAGGAAGGATCTCAGGTTTGGTATTAGAAGCATTGAGATATCACATCTCATGCTATCGGAAGGATCTCAGGTTTGGTATAAGAGGCATTGAGATATCACATCTCATGCTATCATAAGGGTCTCAGGATTGGAATGGGAAGGAGTTGGATATCACATCTCATGTTATAGGAAGGATCTCAGGTTTGGTATTAGAAGCATTGAGACATCACATCTCATGCTATAGGAAGGGTCTCAGGATTGGAATGGGAAGGAGTTGGATATCACATCTCATGCTATAGGAAGGGTCTCAGGTTTGGTATAAGCATTGAGATATCACATCCCATGCTATAGGAAGGGTCTCAGGATTGGAATGGGAAGGATTTGGATATCACATCTTATGCTATAGGAAGGGTCTCAGGTTTGGTATAAGCATTGAGATATCACATCTCATGCTATAGGAAGGGTCTCAGGATTGGAATGGGAAGAAGTTGGATATCACATCTCATGCTATAGGAAGGGTCTTAGGGTTGGAATGGGAAGGAGTTGTATATGACATCTCATGCCATAGGAAGGGTCTCAGGTTTGGTATAAGCATTGAGATATCACATCACATGCTATAGGAAGGGTCTCAGGATTGGAATGGGAAGGACTTGGATATCACTTCTCATGCTATAGGCAGGGTCTCAGGTTTGGAAAGGGAAGGAGATGGATATCACATTTCATGTTAGAGGTAGGATCTCAGGTTTGGTATTAGAGGCATTGAGATATCACATCTCATGCTATCAGAAGGGTCTCAGGATTGGAATGGGAAGGAGTTGGATATCACATTTCATGCTAAAGGGAGGGTCTCAGGTTTGGAAGGGGAAGGATTTGGAAATCACATCTCATATTATAGGAAGGATCTCAGGTTTGGTATTAGAAGCATTGAGATATCACATCTCATGCTATCGGAAGGATCTCAGGTTTGGTATAAGAGGCATTGAGATATCACATCTCATGCTATCATAAGGGTCTCAGGATTGGAAAGGGAAGGAGTTGGATATCACATCTCATGTTATAGGAAGGATCTCAGGTTTGGTATTAGAAGCATTGAGACATCACATCTCATGCTATAGGAAGGGTCTCAGGATTGGAATGGGAAGGAGTTGGATATCACATCTCATGCTATAGGAAGGGTCTCAGGTTTGGTATAAGCATTGAGATATCACATCTCATGCTATAGGAAGGGTCTCAGGATTGGAATGGGAAGGATTTGGATATCACATCTTATGCTATAGGAAGGGTCTCAGGTTTGGTATAAGCATGGAGATATCACTTCTCATGCTATAGGAAGGGTCTCAGGATTGGAATGGGAAGGAGTTGGATATCACATCTCATGCTATAGGAAGGGTCTCAGATTTGGTATAAGCATTGAGATATCACATCTCATGCTATAGGAAGGGTCTCAGGATTGGAATGGGAAGGAGTTGTATATGACATCTCAGGCCATAGGAAGGGTCTCAGATTTGGTATAAGCATTGAGATATCACATCTCATGATATCGGAAGGGTCTCAGGATTGGAATGGGAAGGAGTTGGATATCACATTTCATGATAAAGGAAGGGTCTAAGGTTTGGAAGGGGAAGGATTTGGATATCACATCTCATGTTATAGGACGGGTCTCAGGTTTGGTATTAGAAGCATTGAGATATCAAGTCTCATGGTATAAGAAGGGTCTCAGGATTGGAATGGGAAGGAGTTTGATATCACATCTCATGCCATAGTATGGGTCTCAGGTTTGGTAGAAGCATTGGGATATCACATCTCATGCTATCGGAAGGGTATCAGTATTGGATTTGGAAGGAGTTGGATATCCCATCTCATGCTATAGGAAGGGTCTCAGGTTGGAATGGGAAGGAGTTGGATATCACATTTCATGTTATAGGAAGGGTCTCAGGATTGGAATGGGAAGGACTTGGATATCATATCTCATGCTATAGGAAGGCTCTCAGGTTTGGAAGGGGAAGGAGTTGGATATCACATTTCATGTTAGAGGAAGGATCTCAGGTTTGGTATTAGAGGCCTTGAGATATCACATCTCATGCTATAGGAAGGGTCTCAGGATTGGAATGGGAAGGAGTTGGATATCACATCTCAAGCTATAGGAAGGGTCTCAGGTTTGGTATAAGCATTGAGATATCACATCTCATGCTATAGGAAGGGTCTCAGGATTGGAATGGGAAGAAGTTGGATATCACATCGCATGCTATAGGAAGGGTCTCAGGTTTGGTATAAGCATTGAGATATCACATCTCATGCTATAGGAAGGGTCTCAGGATTGGAATGGGAAGGAGTTGTATATGCCATCTCATGCCATAGGAAGGGTCTCAGGTTTGGTATAAGCATTGAGATATCACATCACATGCTATAGGAAGGGTCTCAGGATTGGAATGGGAAGGACTTGGATATCACATATCATGCTATAGGCAGGGTCTCAGGTTTGGAAAGGGAAGGAGATGGATATCACATTTCATGTTAGAGGTAGGATCTCAGGTTTGGTATTAGAGGCATTGAGAAATCACATCTCATGCTATCAGAAGGGTCTCAGGATTGGAATGGGAAGGAGTTGGATATCACATCTCATGCTAAAGGGAGGGTCTCAGGTTTGGAAGGGGAAGGATTTGGAAATCACATCTCATATTATAGGAAGGATCTCAGGTTTGGTATTAGAAGCATTGAGATATCACATCTCATGCTATCGGAAGGATCTCAGGTTTGGTATAAGAGGCATTGAGATATCACATCTCATGCTATCATAAGGGTCTCAGGATTGGAATGGGAAGGAGTTGGATATCACATCTCATGTTATAGGAAGGATCTCAGGTTTGGTATTGGAAGCATTGAGACATCACATCTCATGCTATAGGAATGGTCTCAGGATTGGAATGGGTAGGAGTTGGATGTTACATTCTTGCTATAGGAAGGGTCTCATGTTTGGAATGGGAAGGAGTTGGATATCACATATGCTATAGGAAGTGTCTTAGGTTTGGAACGGGAAGGAGTTGGATATCACATCTCATGTTATAGGAAGGGTCTCAGGTTTGGTATAAGCATTGAGATATCACATCTCTGCTATCAGGAGTGGCTCAGGATTGGAATGGGAAGGAGTTGGATATCCCATCTCATGTTAAAGGACGGGTCTCTGGTTTGGTATTAGAATCATTGAGATATCACATCGCTGTTAGGAAAGATTTCGTAATTGTAGGGAATTTTCCTTCCATGTGGCAACCCCTAAACTTTTTGCTATTGTTTTTAACCTTGTTCTTGACTTTGCCAGAGAAGTACAGCCTTCTGCCGCACTTCTCTGGGCTTTCGCTCCTTTCTTACGGGGAAACTGACATGCCCTTAAGACAGTCAGTACCGGGGAACGCTGTTTCCCGTAGTTTCTTTTATCATGTTGCGGCTTTAGTGCAACATGACACAAGAGGGCACTGTAAGCTAAGTTACAGCTCTCTTGGGTCTCTAGCCTTCTACAGGCCCTAGATACTCTTTTAGGATGGTATTTGATCGGTGCAAGTCATTCAGGGACTGGAATGGTGGCAGCGATCGTTTTGTTTATTTTGAGCTCCTTTTGGCGTTCTGAGCACGTTTTTCGCACTGAACCCAAAATGGTGGCCTGGCTCCCAAAATGGCCAGACCACGAGGCTCCTTTGTCCTGTCCACTGACCGTCTTGCTCCCTTCACCTTCCCCAGGTCGGGCGACCCGGGGCCTTCCTTATTTGGGCATGTACTTTCCCGCGAAACGTGGTTGCTTTCGCGGGCTTCTACATGTCGTTTGTGTGCCTCCAGGGTGGGGGCTGGGATGTCTGGTCCCAATACACATCCTGGGTGCCAGAGAGTCTAGGGTGGTGTGAATGCCTGGGACCACCGTGGTCCGTGATTGGTCCACGTATGGTATGTGTGTTGATGAGCGGATCTCCCATTGGCTCCCCTCCGTTTTGGCGCGAAGGGAACCGTGGATAAGAGGGAGCTGGAAACACCACTACCAGGTCGATCTCCTGAGTTCTCACGAACGAAGGAATACAGGAGCCAAGTATCCTGCAACCAAGAGGCTGGACCGAGGAATCGCTGGTGACCCGCTGAAGGAATCCTCCTTTGCACTGCTGTCGTCCTGTGAAACCCTTTCCTCCTTGGATCGAACCAGAAGGCCTGTACTGGTGCTTCGACCTTTGGAATAGCAGGAACAGCTATTCCCGGCGACTTCATCCTCTCCTGCCAAGTAAGCCTTCGGAAGTGTCTCTGGGCCATCCAGTTGACTGACCAGCTTACAAGGGAGTCCTGCTCTGTAACCGCCGCCAGGTTGTGTTGTATTCCGAGTCCTTGTCACTCTCCCACGCTTCGTACACTTGGCGTTCCCAAGTCTGAAGGGAGGAGTGTACATTTGGCTCGAATACACACGGCCGCTCCGTTGTCCTGCTGCGGCAACAAACTGTGCTGGTTTCGTCGATTGGGACGTCTTTTTGCTCTACACGACTACGAGGCGTTCCCTGCTCTTCTGAACCTGCCAGCTGCTAAAACGAACGTGGAGAAGCCTGGGTCTGCTTGCTTCGGGGACCGGTGAGTAGTTTAGCTAGGATCTGGTCGCCCTCCTGCAGTATCCCATTGCTTTTCCCTGCTGTGTAAAAACAGCACCCTTTTGGCCGTACTCGCGCTCTGCTTCTGCCCGCTGTGGAGGCTGCGCTTGAGTTACGGAACCTGTTCTCCTTCTGCTGTGCACTAACCCGAACTGCCTGACTTCCTCCGAAGAGCTTCCCCTTTTGCCCGTTGGCACCGGCGTGGCAGGTACTTTGAGCACAAGGCTCCACTCTTCGCAGGGCTCGGACTTCCATCTAGTAGGTGCCTCTGAAGGCGAACTGAGTCTAAAGCGGTATCGCACTGCCTGTTTTCCTTCCCTGGCAGGTGGACTACATATTTCGTGCTTTAAACGCTTGCGACTGTGTATTTGTATATATATTGTGTTGATATGGTATGTGTTGGTTTAATATTGTGATATTGTGATTTTCTCGCTACGGTCATTATTTTAAAGGCCTTAAAATAAATGTGTATCTATTTTTGATATAACAACTGTTTGGAGTAGTTTGTAAGCGCTCTTGCTTTGTGTGCTCATTGCGGGCTTTCAGTCACCCTCACCCCTCTTGAGACCTAGTCTTGACCGCCGCGATCGCTACCTTGATTGGTCTGGCTTGTCCAGAGGTTACCCTGTTCCAAGTAATTAGGTTGGCCTTCTGAACTTCTGCGCCACCAGGACAGAGTTCAGAAATCCGTCTTAACAAATTGGTGTACAGCGGTGGGATACGACTGAAGGTATCCAGTGTTGCGCTCGAACTAAGGCATTTCAGGTTATTCCAAACAGTACACGTAGTGAATTGTTATAGAATAACTTTAAAAAGGCCATAGTCCTATCAAACAGTATGGAAGCAAATACCTTGTTAACTTTAAATGCTTCCAAATCAGAAACATTGAAAAAGATGTGTGCGGAGAGAGGTGTTTCCTCTCAAGGCACAAAATTGGAAATGATCCAGAGAATCGTGGCGTGGCAAGAAGCGCAGCTTGACGCTATAACTTCCGAGGACAGTGCAGAAGGTGGTGGGGCTGCTCTCACTGGTAGAACCGACGGTTCTGCCGCTGCACTGATCCATCGCGACCACGAGGACAGGGAGGATGTAATGTTTAATGTTTCCTCTGCCAGTGTTGATGGGGAGGCTATGCTTGAATTCAAGAAGCAAGAGCTGCGGTTTAGGCAGCAGGAGCTTGAATTCAGCATAGCCAAACTAAAAATTGAACAGGCAGAAAAACAGAAAGACAGGGATCACCAGTTGGAACTGGCCAAGCTTCAGGTTGCAAATGGGTCCAAGGGTCCTGGACATGGGTCTGGGGCTTCCTCGCATCCACGGTTTCCAAAAGATCTGCTCAGTGTATATGAAGAAAGGAATGACATTATGGACTGGCTGAATGCGTTTGAGTATGCATGCGAGGTTCAAAAAGTTGACAGTGCTGATAAGATTGCGTGGTTGCTCAGTAGACTGCCCCATTCTGGCTGTAGTGCCATTATGGAAATGTCGAAGGCTGAGCGGGCTGATTTCGCAATGTTAAAGCAAACTCTCATTTTAAAGTTTGGGAAGACTCCGGCCCAATATTTAAAGCGTTTTCGAGAGTATAAGAAAAAGGAAGGTGGTACTTGGGTATCTTATGTCGCTGAATCCTTGAAAAACTTAACTGGCTGGGTCGAAGATTATAAGGTTTCTACCTTCGAAGGCATGATAAATCTTGTCATGCTGGAACATATTTTTGCTTCTTCTTCCCCGGAGCTTAAGCAGCATTTGGCCGATTCGAAGGAGATAGATCCTAAGAAGCTGGCCATTGCAGCAGACTTATGGGTGTCACATCGAGTGTCCCATAAGGACAAAACTCATCCTGGTAAGCAGGAGGAAGGGAAAAAGTCCAAAGATATGGAGGGTGGGGAATCTGCTAAATCTTCTTCCCATAAGGGCCACAAAAAGAAAAACAAGGGTAAGACACAAGAGAACTCACAGGGTAGTGGATGTCAGCCTCCGAAACAGAACTCTGGTTACAATAAGCCTCCCTACGTAAACAGACCCACTGGGGCTTGTTTGTCTTGTGGAGCAACTGACCATGTGAAGGGGGATCCCCGGTGTAAGGTTAGACCTTTGGGGGTCCACTCCGCTAATCTGGCCTTCTCCTCCTACAAGGAAGAAGAGATTACAGGAGCATCCTTCTCCTCAGACTCATTTCCCAGCGGGATAGAGGCTGAGGTAGTTTTAGTGTCCCTGGGTTCCTGGGAGCCTAAAGTCGCAGAGGCTTATGCTAGGATTCCGGATAATACCAAGCACTACTTTAAAGACAGTGTGCTGATCAATGGAGTGGATACTCCAGCTCTTAGGGATAGTGGGTGCAGTCGCACTGTAGTGGATTCTACCTTGGTAGACTCAGAGGAAGTTGCCAGAGCTACTCTGATGCCCACTAAGTTGGCTGACAGCCCCCTCCGTATGTTTCCCGTGATCCCTGTAAATCTTACTTTAAATGGTACAGCAGTCAGGATTCCAGTGAGCATTCAGAGAAACGTCCCGGGAAAGGTCTTGTTAGGTAATGATCTCAGAGCTTTAGGGCTCGTAGGAGACACTGCCGAAAGACCCTACACACGGTCTCAAGCACGGGCAGCATTGGCCAAGTCCAATACGCCGCCCCAGCCGAAGGGGAAGCCCAAGGCGAAAGGAGTCTACAAGTCAAAACGAGGGAAAGAGAATATTCCCCCGAGCTCGCCTACCACTGTGGTGGAGGAAGTTGGTCAATCGCCCGGGCCTGACGAGGAGGTGGCGATGCCTGAAGTATTCGACCCCAACGATCATCCTGAACTAAAAGACTTGTTAGTTGAAGGAGGTCCTGATAGGGACGAATTCAGTAAAGGCCAACGTGAGTGCCCATCTCTGGAAGGCCTAAGGAGACAGGCCTGCTCCCAGCTTGAGGGTGAACCTCCTGGGATGCGTAGGATTTACCAGGAAGGTGGACTCCTGTATAGTGAGCCCACAGAGTCTACAGAAGGAGACCATAGGAGGTTGGTGGTTCCCCTTGCTGTTAGGCCCTTCCTCCTGCAGTTGGCGCATGAAGTTCCCATTGCTGGTCACCTCGGTATGAGGAAAACCAAGCAAAGGTTATCCATGCACTTCTACTGGCCCAAGATGGGGGAGCAAGTAGAAAGTCACTGCAGGAGTTGTGCCTCCTGCCAGTTGTCTGGTAAGGTTGGCGCGACAATCCAAGCTCCGTTGGTACCGCTCCCAGTTGTGGGGGTACCATTTGAAAGGGTAGGGATCGACATGGTTGGTCCCCTTGACCCGCAAACATCCTCAGGCAATAGGTTTATCCTGGTGCTGGTCGACCATGCAACCAGGTATCCTGAGGCCGTCCCATTTACAACTGTAACTGCCAAGCCAGTTGCAGAAGCTTTACTCGGCATGTTTACTAGGGTTGGCTTCCCTAAAGAAGTTGTGTCGGATCATGGCAGCAACTTTATGTCGAAGTATAGGCAGGCTATGTGGAAAGAATGTGGGGTCACCTACAGGTTCTCTTCTGCATACCACCCCCAGACCAATGGTCTGGGGGGGCGTTTTGACAGGACGTTAACGAGCATGATTGGGGCTCTGGAGGAGCCCCAGAGAAGAAAATGGGATCTTCTTGTTTCATGCTTACTGTTTGCCTACCGAGAGGTACCACAGGAGGGTGTTGGCTTCAGCCCCTTCAAACTTCTGTTCGGTCATCCCGTACGGGGACCCTTAGCCATTGTCAAGGAGGGATGGGAGATGCCCACTCCCCCTGTTACTACCAATGTAGTTGATTATGTGCTAGGGCTCAGAAAACGGATGGTACTTCTGATGGGCTTGGCTAGTGATAAATTGAAGGCAGGGCAAGCGCTGGTGAAACCTTGGTACGACCAGAAAGCTTCCCTCATCAACTTTACACTTGGTCAGCAAGTCCTGATCATGAATCCCATAAGGCCTCAAGCTTTACAGGACAATTGGTCAGGCCCTTACCCAGTGGTGGAGCCCCTGGGTGAGGTTAACTATTCAGTGGACCTTGGAAGGCCTGGAAAGGCTCCCAAAGTGTTTCACATGAATAGGCTGAAGGCTTTCGTCCCAAGCGGCGAAATCGCAGCACTGCTATTGGCTTCAGACGTTGAGGAAGAGGAGTCTGAACCTCTCCCCGACCTGTTCCAAAGCAGTCCTTCAGAGAGCTCTTTTGAGGGTATCCGCGTGGCCCCTCACCAAAATGGACAAGGCTCAGTGGTTTACCTTGGACATGAAGTAGGTGGAGGGAGGAGACAGCCTCTACTCAGTCAGGTACAAGCAGTACAAGACTGGCCTACCCCCACTACGCAAACCCAAGTGAGAGCCTTTTTAGGACTCACGGGGTATTACCGCACTTTTGTGGCAGACTATGGCACCATAGCTGCTCCTCTGACTGCCCTCACAACTCCGAAGAAACCCAAGAAGGTAACTTGGACCGACGAGTGTGAGAAGGCCTTCAATGGCTTAAAAGACTCCTTGTGCCAGGCCCCTGTCCTTAGGGCCCCGGATTATCAAAGACCTTTTATCGTGCAGACGGATGCCTCTGACACTGGGATAGGAGCTGTACTATCACAAGTAGATGAGAAGGGTAAGGAACACCCTATCGGTTTTATTAGTCGCCAGTTTAAGGACAGAGAGCTCAGATGGTCCACGGTAGAGAAAGAATGTTTCTCTGTTGGGTGGGCCCTAAGGAAGCTGAGGCCCTACCTCTATGGGACCCACTTCACTGTGCAGACTGACCATAAGCCGTTAAAGTGGCTAATAAACATGAAGGGGGAGAATCCAAAGTTGCTTAGGTGGTCCATAAGTCTACAAGGCTTCGACTTCACTATTGAGCATAGGCCAGGTGTCCAACATAGCAATGCTGATGGGTTGTCCAGAATGTTTAACCGACCTGAACAAGAGACTCATCCAGGGGTGGATTAGTTCCCCCTGTCCATAGTCTGGGAGGGGCGAGTGTTAGGAAAGATTTCGTAATTGTAGGGAATTTTCCTTCCATGTGGCAACCCCTAAACTTTTTGCTATTGTTTTTAACCTTGTTCTTGACTTTGCCAGAGAAGTACAGCCTTCTGCCGCACTTCTCTGGGCTTTCGCTCCTTTCTTACGGGGAAACTGACATGCCCTTAAGACAGTCAGTACCGGGGAACGCTGTTTCCCGTAGTTTCTTTTATCATGTTGCGGCTTTAGTGCAACATGACACAAGAGGGCACTGTAAGCTAAGTTACAGCTCTCTTGGGTCTCTAGCCTTCTACAGGCCCTAGATACTCTTTTAGGATGGTATTTGATCGGTGCAAGTCATTCAGGGACTGGAATGGTGGCAGCGATCGTTTTGTTTATTTTGAGCTCCTTTTGGCGTTCTGAGCACGTTTTTCGCACTGAACCCAAAATGGTGGCCTGGCTCCCAAAATGGCCAGACCACGAGGCTCCTTTGTCCTGTCCACTGACCGTCATGCTCCCTTCACCTTCCCCAGGTCGGGCGACCCGGGGCCTTCCTTATTTGGGCATGTACTTTCCCGCGAAACGTGGTTGCTTTCGCGGGCTTCTACATGTCGTTTGTGTGCCTCCAGGGTGGGGGCTGGGATGTCTGGTCCCAATACACATCCTGGGTGCCAGAGAGTCTAGGGTGGTGTGAATGCCTGGGACCACCGTGGTCCGTGATTGGTCCACGTATGGTATGTGTGTTGATGAGCGGATCTCCCATTGGCTCCCCTCCGTTTTGGCGCGAAGGGAACTGTGGATAAGAGGGAGCTGGAAACACCACTACCAGGTCGATCTCCTGAGTTCTCACGAACGAAGGAATACAGGAGCCAAGTATCCTGCAACCAAGAGGCTGGACCGAGGAATCGCTGGTGACCCGCTGAAGGAATCCTCCTTTGCACTGCTGTCGTCCTGTGAAACCCTTTCCTCCTTGGATCGAACCAGAAGGCCTGTACTGGTGCTTCGACCTTTGGAATAGCAGGAACAGCTATTCCCGGCGACTTCATCCTCTCCTGCCAAGTAAGCCTTCGGAAGTGTCTCTGGGCCATCCAGTTGACTGACCAGCTTACAAGGGAGTCCTGCTCTGTAACCGCCGCCAGGTTGTGTTGTATTCCGAGTCCTTGTCACTCTCCCACGCTTCGTACACTTGGCGTTCCCAAGTCTGAAGGGAGGAGTGTACATTTGGCTCGAATACACACGGCCGCTCCGTTGTCCTGCTGCGGCAACAAACTGTGCTGGTTTCGTCGATTGGGACGTCTTTTTGCTCTACACGACTACGAGGCGTTCCCTGCTCTTCTGAACCTGCCAGCTGCTGAAACGAACGTGGAGAAGCCTGGGTCTGCTTGCTTCGGGGACCGGTGAGTAGTTTAGCTAGGATCTGGTCGCCCTCCTGCAGTATCCCATTGCTTTTCCCTGCTGTGTAAAAACAGCACCCTTTTGGCCGTACTCGCGCTCTGCTTCTGCCCGCTGTGGAGGCTGCGCTTGAGTTACGGAACCTGTTCTCCTTCTGCTGTGCACTAACCCGAACTGCCTGACTTCCTCCGAAGAGCTTCCCCTTTTGCCCGTTGGCACCGGCGTGGCAGGTACTTTGAGCACAAGGCTCCACTCTTCGCAGGGCTCGGACTTCCATCTAGTAGGTGCCTCTGAAGGCGAACTGAGTCTAAAGCGGTATCGCACTGCCTGTTTTCCTTCCCTGGCAGGTGGACTACATATTTCGTGCTTTAAACGCTTGCGACTGTGTATTTGTATATATATTGTGTTGATATGGTATGTGTTGGTTTAATATTGTGATATTGTGATTTTCTCGCTACGGTCATTATTTTAAAGGCCTTAAAATAAATGTGTATCTATTTTTGATATAACAACTGTTTGGAGTAGTTTGTAAGCGCTCTTGCTTTGTGTGCTCATTGCGGGCTTTCAGTCACCCTCACCCCTCTTGAGACCTAGTCTTGACCGCCGCGATCGCTACCTTGATTGGTCTGGCTTGTCCAGAGGTTACCCTGTTCCAAGTAATTAGGTTGGCCTTCTGAACTTCTGCGCCACCAGGACAGAGTTCAGAAATCCGTCTTAACAATCGCATGCTGTAGGAAGGGTCTAAGGATTGGAATGGGATGGACTTGGATATCACATCTCATGCTATAGGTAGGCTCAGGTTTGGTATAAGCATTGAGATATCACATCTCATGCTATAGGAAGGGTCTCATGATTGGAATGGGAAGGATTTGGATATCACATCTCATGCTATAGGAAGGGTCTCAGGTTTGGTATAAGCATGGAGATATCACTTCTCATGCTATAGGAAGGGTCTCAGAATTGGAATGGGAAGGTGTTGGATATCACATCTCATGCTATAGGAAGGGTCTCAGATTTGGTATAAGCATTGAGATATCACATCTCATGCTATAGGAAGGGTCTCAGGATTGCAATGGGAAGGAGTTGTATATGACATCTCAGGCCTTAAGAAGGGTCTCAGGTTTGGTATAAGCATTGAGATATCACATCTCTGCTATCGGAAGGGTCTCAGGATTGGAATGGGAAGGAGTTGGATATCCCATCTCATGTTATAGGAAGGGTCTCAGGTTTGGTATTAGAAGCATTGAGATATCACATCTCATGCTATAGGAAGGGTCTCAGGATTGGAATGGGAAGGACTTGGATGTCACATCTCATGCTATAGGGAGGGTCTCAAGTTTGATATTAGAAGCATTGAGATAACAAATCTCATGATATCGGAAGGGTCTCAGGATTGGAATGGAAAGGAGTTGGATATCACATCTCATTATAAAGGAAGGGTCTAAGGTTTGGAAGGGGAAGGATTTGGATATCACATCTCATGTTATAGGACGGGTCTCAGGTTTGGTATTAGAAGCATTGAGATATCAAGTGTCATGGTATAAGAAGGGTCTCAGAATTGGAATGGGAAGGAGTTGGATATCACATCTCAAGCTATAGGAAGCGTCTCAGGATTGGAATGGGAAGGAGTTTGATATCACATCTCATGCCATAGTATGGGTCTCAGGTTTGGTAGAAGCATTGGGATATCACATCTCATGCTATCGGAAGGGTATCAGTATTGGATTTGGAAGGAGTTGGATATCCCATCTCATGCTATAGGAAGGGTCTCAGGTTAAAATGGGAAGGAGTTGGATATCACATTTCATGTTATAGGAAGGGTCTCAGGATTGGAATGGGAAGGACTTGGATATCATATCTCATGCTATAGGAAGGCTCTCAGGTTTGGAAGGGGAAGGAGTTGGATATCACATTTCATGTTAGAGGAAGGATCTCAGGTTTGGTATTAGAGGCCTTGAGATATCACATCTCATGCTATAGGAAGGGTCTCAGGATTGGAATGGGAAGGAGTTGGATATCACATCTCAAGCTATAGGAAGGGTCTCAGGTTTGGTATAAGCATTGAGATATCACATCTCATGCTATAGGAAGGGTCTCAGGATTGGAATGGGAAGAAGTTGGATATCACATCTCATGCTATAGGAAGGGTCTCAGGTTTGGTATAAGCATTGAGATATCACATCTCATGCTATAGGAAGGGTCTCAGGGTTGGAATGGGAAGGAGTTGTATATGACATCTCATGCCATAGGAAGGGTCTCAGGTTTGGTATAAGCATTGAGATATCACATCACATGCTATAGGAAGGGTCTCAGGATTGGAATGGGAAGGAGTTGGATATCACATCTCATGCTATAGGCAGGGTCTCAGGTTTGGAAAGGGAAGGAGATGGATATCACATTTCATGTTAGAGGTAGGATCTCAGGTTTGGTATTAGAGGCATTGAGATATCACATCTCATGCTATCAGAAGGGTCTCAGGATTGGAATGGGAAGGAGTTGGATATCACATTTCATGCTAAAGGGAGGGTCTCAGGTTTGGAAGGGGAAGGATTTGGAAATCACATCTCATATTATAGGAAGGATCTCAGGTTTGGTATTAGAAGCATTGAGATATCACATCTCATGCTATCGGAAGGATCTCAGGTTTGGTATAAGAGGCATTGAGATATCACATCTCATGCTATCATAAGGGTCTCAGGATTGGAATGGGAAGGAGTTGGATATCACATCTCATGTTATATGAAGGATCTCAGGTTTGGTATTAGAAGCATTGAGACATCACATCTCATGCTATAGGAAGGGTCTCAGGATTGGAATGGGAAGGAGTTGGATATCACATCTCATGCTATAGGAAGGGTCTCTGGTTTGCTATAAGCATTGAGATATCACATCTCATGCTATAGGAAGGGTCTCAGGATTGGAATGGGAAGGAGTTGTATATGACATCTCATGCCGTAGGAAGGGTCTCAGGTTTGGTATAAGCATTGAGATATCACATCTCTGCTATCGGAAAGGTCTCAGGATTGGAATGGGAAGGAGTTGGATATCCCATCTCATGTTATAGGAAGAGTCTCAGGTTTGGTATTAGAAGCATTGAGATATCACATCTCATGCTATAGGAAGTGTCTCAGGATTGGAATGGGAAGGACTTGGATATCACATCTCATGCTATAGGGAGGATCTCACGTTTGATATTAGAAGCATTGAGATATCACATATGCTATAGGAAGGGTCTCAGGTTTGGTATAAGCAGTGAGATATCACATCTCATGCTATAGGAAGTGTCTCAGGATTGGAATGGGAAGGAGTTGGATATCACATCTCATGCTATAGGATGGGTCTCAGGTTTGGTATAAGCAGTGAGATATCACATCTCATGCTATAGGAAGTGTCTCAGGATTGGAATGGGAAGGAGTTGGATATCACATCTCATGTTATAGGAAGGATCTCAGGTTTGGTATAAGCATTGAGATATCACATCTCTGCTATCGGAAGGGTCTCAGGATTGGAATGGGAAGGAGTTGGATATTCCCATCTCATGTTATAGGAAGGGTCTCAGGTTTGGTATTAGAAGCATTGAGACATCACATCTCATGCTATAGGAAGGGTCTCAGGATTGGAATGGGAAGGACTTGGATATCACATCTCATGCTATAGGGAGGGTCTCAAGTTTGATATTAGAAGCATTGAGATATCACATCTCATGATATCGGAAGGGTCTCAGGATTGGAATGGGAAGGAGTTGGATATCACATCTCATGATAAAGGAAGGGTCTAAGGTTTGGAAGGGGAAGGATTTGGATATCACATCTCATGTTATAGGGCGGGTCTCAGGTTTGGTATTAGAAGCATTGAGATATCAAGTCTCATGGTATAGGAAGGGTCTCAGAATTAGAATGGGAAGGAGTTGGATATCACATCTCAAGCTATAGGAAGGGTCTCAGGATTGGAATGGGAAGGAGTTTGATATCACATCTCATGCCATAGTATGGGTCTCAGGTTTGGTATAAGCATTGGGATATCACATCTCATGCTATCGGAAGGGTATCAGGATTGGATTTGGAAGGAGTTGGATATCCCATCTCATGCTATAGAAAGGGTCTCAGGTTGGAATGGGAAGGAGTTGGATATCACATCTCATGTTATAGGAAGGGTCTCAGGATTGGAATGGGAAGGACTTGGATATCACATCTCATGCTATAGGAAGGCTCTCAGGTTTGGAAGGGGAAAGAGTTGGATATCACATTTCATGTTAGAGGTAGGATCTCAGGTTTGGTATTAGAGGCATTGAGATATCACATCTCATGCTATCAGAAGGGTCTCAGGATTGGAATGGGAATGAGTTGGACATCTCATTTCATGCTAAAGGGAGGGTCTCAGGTTTGGAAGGGGAAGGATTTGGATATCACATCTCATGTTATAAGAAGGAGCTCAGGTTTGGTATTAGAAGCATTGAGATATCACATCTCATGCTATCGGAAGGATCTCAGGTTTGGTATTAGAAGCATTGAGATATCACATCTCATGCTATCAGAAGGGTCTCAGGATTGGAATGGGAAGGAGTTGGATATCACATCTCATGGTAAAGGGAGGGTCTCAGGTTTGGAAGGGGAAGGATTTGGATATCACATCTCATGTTATCGGAAGGATCTCAGGTTTGGTATTAGAAGTATTGAGATATCACATCTCATGCTATAGGAAGGGTCTCAGGATTGGAATGGGAAGGAGTTGGATATCACATCTCAAGCTATAGGAAGGGTCTCAGGTTTGGTATAAGCATTGAGATATCACATGACATGCTATAGGAAGGGTCTCAGGATTGGAATGGGAAGGTGTTGTATATGACATCTCATGCCATAGGAAGGGTCTCAGGTTTGGTATAAGCATTGAGATATCACATCACATGCTATAGGAAGGGTCTCAGGATTGGAATGGGAAGGACTTGGATATCACATCTCATGCTATAGGCAGGGTCTCAGGTTTGGAAAGGGAAGGAGTTGGATATCACATTTCATGTTAGAGGTAGGATATCAGGTTTGGTATTAGAGGCATTGAGATATCACATCTCATGCTATCAGAAGGGTCTCAGGATTGGAATGGGAAGGAGTTGGATATCACATCTCATGCTAAAGGGAGAGTCTCAGGTTTGGAAGAGGAAGGATTTGGATATCACATCTCATGTTATAGGAAGGATCTCAGGTTTGGTATTAGAGGCATTGAGATATCACATCTCATGCTATCATAAGGGTCTCAGGATTGGAATGGGAAGGAGTTGGATATCACATCTCATGCTAAAGGGAGGGTCTCAGGTTTGGAAGGGGAAGAATTTGGATATCACATCACATGTTATAGGAAGGATCTCAGGTTTGGTATTAGAAGCATTGAGATATCACATCTCATGCTATCGGAAGGGTCTCAGGATCGGAATGGGAAGGAGTTGGATATCACATCTCATGCTATAGGAAGGGTCTCAGGTTTGGAACGGGAAGGAGTTGGATATCACATCTCATGTTATAGGAAGAGTCTCAGGTTTGGTATAAGCATTGAGATATCACATCTCTGCAATCGGAAATGTCTCAGGATTGGGATGGGAAGGAGTTGGATATCACATCTCATGCTATAGGAAGGGTCTCAGGTTTGGAACGGGAAGGAGTTGGATATCACATCTCATGCTATAGGAAGGCTCTCAGGTTTGGAAGGGGAAAGAGTTCGATATCACATTTCATGTTAGAGGTAGGATCTCAGGTTTGGTATTAGAGGCATTGAGATATCACATCTCATGCTATCAGAAGGGTCTCAGGATTGGAATGGGAAGGAGTTGGATATCACATCTCATGCTAAAGGGAGGGTCTCAGGTTTGGAAGGGGAAGGATTTGCATATCACATCTCATGTTATAAGAAGGAGCTCAGGTTTGGTATTAGAAGCATTGAGATATCACATCTCATGCTATCGGAAGGATCTCAGGTTTGGTATTAGAAGCATTGAGATATCACATCTCATGCTATCAGAAGGGTCTCAGGATTGGAATGGGAAGGAGTTGGATATCACATCTCATGCTAAAGGGAGGGTCTCAGGTTTGGAAGGGGAAGGATTTGGATATCACATCTCATGTTATCGGAAGGATCTCAGGTTTGGTATTAGAAGTATTGAGATATCACATCTCATGCTATCGGAAGAATCTCAGATTTGGTATTAGAGGCATTGAGATATTACATCTCATGCTATCATAAGGGTCTCAGATTGGAATGGGAAGGAGTTGGATATCACATCTCATGCTATAGGAAGGATCTCAGGTTTGGAACGGGAAGGAGTTGGATATCACATCTCATGCTATAGGAAGGGTCTCAGGTTTGGAACGGGAAGGAGTTGGATATCCCATCTCATGTTATAGGACTGGTCTCAGGTTTGGTATTAGAAGCATTGAGATATCACATCACATGCTGTAGGAAGGGTCTCAGGTTTGGAATGGGAAGGAATTGGATATCACATCTCATGTTATAGGAAGGGTCTCAGGTTTGGTATAAGCATTGAGATATCACATCTCTGCTATCGGAAGTGTCTCAGGATTGGAATGGGAAGGAGTTGGATATCACATCTCATGTTATAGGACGGGTCTCAGGTTTGTTATTAGAATCATTGAGATATCATATTGCATGCTGTAGGAAGGGTCTAAGGATTGGAATGGGAAGGACTTTGATATCACATCTCATGCTATAGGTAGGCTCTCAGGTTTGGAAAAGGGAAGGAGTTGGATATCACATTTCATGTTAGAGGAAGGATCTCAGGTTTGGTATTAGAGCCATTGGATATCACATCTCATGCTATAGGAAGGGTCTCAGGATTGGAATGGGAAGGAGTTGGATATCACATCTCATGCTATAGGAAGGGTTTTAGGTTTGGTATAAGCATTGAAATATCACATCTCATGCTATAGGAAGGGTCTCAGGATTGGAATGGGAAGGATCTGTATATGACATCTCATTTCATAGGAAGGGTCTCAGGTTTGGTATAAGCATTGAGATATCACATCTCTGCTTTCGGAAGGGTCTCAGGATTGGAATGGGAAGGAGTTGGATATCCCATCTCATGTTATAGGAAGAGTCTCAGGTTTGGTATTAGAAGCATTGAGATATCACATCTCATGCTATAGGAAGTGTCTCAGGATTGGAATGGGAAGGACTTGGATATCACATCTCATGCTATAGGGAGGGTCTCAAGTTTGATATTAGAAGCATTGAGATATCACATCTCATGCTATAGGAAGGGTCTCAGTATTGGAATGGGAAGGAGTTGGATATCACATCTCATGCTATAGGAAGGGTCTCAGGTTTGGTATAAGCATTGAGATATCACATCTCTGCTATCGGAAGGGTCTCAGGATTGGAATGGGAAGGAGTTGGATATTCCCATCTCATGTTATAGGAAGGGTATATCAGGTCTTAGCATGAGACTCTTCCTATAACATGAGATGTGATATCCAACTCCTTCCCATTCCAATCCTGAGACCCTTCCGATAGCTTGAGATGTGATATCTCAATGCTTCTAATATCAATACTGAGACCCTCCCTATAGCATGAGATGTGATATCTAAGTCCTTCCCATTCCAATCCTGAGACCCTTCTGATAGCAGAGATGTGATATCTCAATGCTTATACCAAACCTGAGACCCTTCCTATAGCATGAGATGTGATATCCAACTCCTTCCCATTCCAATCCTGAGACCCTTCCTATAGCATGATATGTGAAATCTCAATGCTTCTACCAAAACTGAGACCCTTCCTTTAGCATGAGATGTGATATCCAACTCCTTCCCATTCCAATCCTGAGACCAGTCCTATAGCATGAGATGTGATATCTCAATGCTTCTAATACCAAACCTGAGATCCTTCCTATAACATGAGATGTGATATCCAACTCCTTCCCATTCCAATCCTGAGACCCTTCCTATAGCATGAGATGTAATATCTCAATGCTTCTAATACCAAACCTGAGATCCATCCGATAGCATGAGATGTGATATCTCAATGCTTCTAATACCAAACCTGAGATCCTTCCTATAACATGAGATGTGATATCCAAATCCTTCCCCTTCTCAACCTGAGACCCTCCCTTTAGCATGAGATGTGATATCCAACTTCTTCCCATTCCAATCCTGATACCCTTCTGATAGCATGAGATGTGATATCTCAATGCCTCTAATACCAAACCTGAGATCCTAACTCTAACATGAAATGTGATATCCAACTCCTTCCCTTTCCAAACCTGAGAGCCTTCCTACAGCATGAGATGTGATATCCAAGTCCTTCCCATTCCAATCCTGAGACCCTTCCTATAACATGAGATGTCATATCCAACTCCTTCCCATTCCAACCTGAGACCCTTCCTATAGCATGAGATGGGATATCCAACTCCTTCCAAATCCAATCCTGATACCCTTCCGATAGCATGAGATGTGATATCCCAATGCTTCTACAAAACCTGAGACCCATACCATGGCATGAGATGTGATATCAAACTCCCGTCCTATACCATGAGACTTGATATCTCAATGCTTCTAATACCAAACCTGAGACCGGTCCAATAACATGAGATGTGATATCCAAATCCTTCCCCTTCCAAACCTTAGACCCTTCCTTTATCATGAGATGTGATATCCAAGTCCTTCCCATTCCATTCCTGAGACCCTTCCTATAGCATGAGATGTGATATCTCAATGCTTCTAATACCAAACCTGAGACCCTTCCTATAACATGAGATGTGATATCCAAGTCCTTCCCATTTCAATCCTGAGACCCTTCCTATAGCATGAGATGTGATATCTCAATGCTTCTAATACCAAACCTGAGACCCTTCCTATAACATGAATTCTGATATCCAAGTCCTTCCCATTCCAATCCTGAGACCCTTCCAATAGCAGAGATGTGATATCTCAATGCTTCTAATATCAAACCTGAGACCTGCCCTATAACATGAGATGGGATATCCAACTCCTTCCCGTTCCAAACCTGATACCCTTCCTATAGCATGAGATGTGATATCCAATTCCTTCCCATCCCAATCCTGAGACACCTCCGATAGCAGAGATGTGATATCTCAATGCTTATACCAAACCTGAGACTCTTCCTATAACATGAGATGTGATATCTAACTCCTTCCCGTTCCAAACCTGAGACCCTTCCTATAGCATGAGATGTGATATCCAACTCCTTCCCATTCCAATCCTGAGACCCTTCCTATAGCATGAGATGTGATATCTCACTGCTTATACCAAATCTGAGACCCTTCCTATAGCATAAGATGTGATATCCAACTCCTTCCCATTCCAATCCTGAGACCCTTCCTATAGCATGAGATGTGATATCTCAATGCTTCTAATACCAAACCTGAGATCCTTCCTATAACATGAGATGTGATATCCAACTCCTTCCCATTCCAATCCTGAGACCCTTATGATAGCATGAGATGTGATATCTCAATGCCTCTAATACCAAACCTGAGATACTTCCGATAGCATGAGATGTGATATCTCAATGCTTTTAATACCAAACCTGAGATCCTTCCTATAACATGAGATGTGATTTCCAAATCCTTCCCCTTCCAAACCTGAGACACTCCCTTTAGCATGAGATGTGATATACAACTCCTTCCCATTCCAATCCTGAGACCCTTCTGATAGCATGAGATGTGATATCTCAATGCCTCTAATACCAAACCTGAGATCCTACCTCTAACATGAAATGTGATATCCATCTCCTTTCCAAACCTGAGACCCTGCCTATAGCATGAGATGTGATATTCAAGTCCTTCCCATTCCAATCCTGAGACCCTTCCTATAGCATGTGATGTGATATCTCAATGCGTATACCAAACCTGAGACCCTTCCTATGGCATGAGATGTCATATACAACTCCTTCCCATTCCAATCCTGAGACCCTTCCTATAGCATGAGATGTGATATCTCAATGCTTATACCAAACCTGAGACCCTTCCTATAGCATGAGATGTGATATCCAACTTCTTCCCATTCCAATCCTAAGACCCTTCCTATAACATGAGATGTGATGTCTCAATGCTTCTAATACCAAACCTGAGATCTTTCCTATAACATGAGATGTGATATCCAACTCCTTCCCATTCCAATCCTGAGACCCTTCCTATAGCATGAGATGTGATATCTCAATGCTTATACCAAACCTGAGACCCTTCCTATAGCTTGAGATGTGATATCCAACTCCTTCCCATTCCAATCCTGAGACCCTTCCTATAGCATGAGATGTGATATCTCAAGGCCTCTAATACCAAACCTGAGATCCTTCCTCTAACATGAAATGTGATATCCAACTCCTTCCCCTTCCTAACCTGAGACCCTTCCTATAGCATGAGATGTGATATCCAACTCCTTCCCATTCCAATCCTGAGACCCTTCCGATAGCTTGAGATGTGATATCTCAATGCTTCTAATATCAATACTGAGACCCTCCCTATAGCATGAGATGTGATATCTAAGTCCTTCCCATTCCAATCCTGAGACCCTTCCGATAGCAGAGATGTGATATCTCAATGCTTATACCAAACCTGAGACCCTTCCTATAGCATGAGATGTGATATCCAACTCCTTCCCATTCCAATCCTGAGACCCTTCCTATAGCATGATATGTGAAATCTCAATGCTTCTACCAAAACTGAGACCCTTCCTTTAGCATGAGATGTGATATCCAACTCCTTCCCATTCCAATCCTGAGACCAGTCCTATAGCATGAGATGTGATATCTCAATGCTTCTAATACCAAACCTGAGATCCTTCCTATAACATGAGATGTGATATCCAACTCCTTCCCATTCCAATCCTGAGACCCTTCCTATAGCATGAGATGTGATATCTCAATGCTTCTAATACCAAACCTGAGATCCTTCCGATAGCATGAGATGTGATATCTCAATGCTTCTAATACCAAACATGAGATCCTTCCTATAACATGAGATGTGATATCCAAATCCTTCCCCTTCCGAACCTGAGACCCTCCCTTTAGCATGAGATGTGATATCCCACTCCTTCCCATTCCAATCCTGATACCCTTCTGATAGCATGAGATGTGATATCTCAATGCCTCTAATACCAAACCTGAGATCCTACCTCTAACATGAAATGTGATATCCAACTCCTTCCCTTTCCAAACCTGAGAGCCTTCCTACAGCATGAGATGTGATATCCAAGTCCTTCCCATTCCAATCCTGAGACCCTTCCTATAACATGAGATGTCATATCCAACTCCTTCCCATTCCAACCTGAGACCCTTCCTATAGCATGAGATGGGATATCCAACTCCTTCTTATGCCAAACCTGAGACCCTTCCTATGGCATGATATGTGATATCCAACTCCTTGCCATTCAAATCCTGAGACCCTTCCTATAGCATGAGAAGGGATATCCAACTCCTTCCCAATCCAATCCTGAGACCCTTCCGATAGCAGAGATGTGATATCTCAACGCTTCTACCAAACCTGAGACCCTTCCTATAACATGAGATGTGATATCCAATTCCTTCCCATTCCAAACCTGAGACCCTTACTATTGGATGAGATGTGATATCCAACTCCTTCCCATTCCAACCCTGAGACCCTTCCTATACCATGAGATGTGATATCTCAATGCTTCTAATACCAAACCTGGGTCCCGTCCTATAACATGAGATATGATATCCAAATCCTTCCCCTTCCAAACCTGAGAACCTTCCTTTAGCATGAGATGTGATATCCAAATACTTCCCATTCCAATCCTAAAACCCTTCCTATAGCATGAGATGTGATATCTCAATGTTTCTAATAAAAAACCTGAGACCCTTCCTATAGCAAGAGATGCGATATCCAAATCCTTCCCATTCCAATCCTGAGACCCTTCCTATAACATGAGATGTGATATCCAACTCCTTCCCATTCCAACCTGAGACCCTTCCTATAGCATGAGAAGAGATATCCAACTCCTTCCCAATCCAATCCTGAGACCCTTCCGATAGCAGAGATGTGATATCTCAATGCTTATACCAAACCTGAGACCCTTCCTATGGCATGAGATGTGATATCCAACTCCTTGCCATTCAAATCCTGAGACCCTCCCTATAACAAGAGATGTCATATCCAACTCCTTCCCATTCCAAACCTGAGATCCTTCCTTTAGCATGAGATGTAATATCCAAATCCTTCACATTCCAATCCGGAGACCCTTCCTATAGCATGAGATGTGATATCTCAATGCTTCTAATACCAAACATGAGATCCTTCCTATAACATGAGATGTGATATCCAACTCCTTCCCATTCCAAACCTGAGACCCTTCCGATAGCATGAGATGTGATATCTCAATGCTTCAAAAACCAAACATGAGAACCATCCTATAACATGAGATGTGAAATCCAAATCCTTCCCTTCCCAAACCTGAGACTCTTCCTATAGCATGAGATGTGATATCTCAATGCTTCTACCAAACCTTAAACCCTTCCTATAGCATGAGAAGTGATATCCAACTCCTTCCCATTCCAATCCTGAGACACTTCCTATAGCATGAGATGTGATATCACAATGCTTCTAATACCAAACCTGAGACCCGTCCTATAACATGAGATGTGATATCCAAATCCTTCCCCTTCCAAACCTTAGACCCTTCCTTTATCATGAGATGTGATATCCAAGTCCTTCCCATTCCATTCCTGAGACCCTTCCTATAGCATGAGATGTGATATCTCAATGCTTCTAATACCAAACCTGAGACCCTTCCTATAACATGAGATGTGATATCCAAGTCCTTCCCATTCCAATCCTGAGACCCTCCCTTTAGCATGAGATGTGATATCCAACTCCTTCCCATTCCAATCCTGAGACCGTTCTGATAGCATGAGATGTGATATCTCAATGCTTCTAATACCAAACCTGAGATCCTTCCGATAGCATGAGATGTGATATTTCAATTCTTCTAATACCAAACCTGAGATCCTTCCTATAACACGAGATGTGATATTCAAATCCTTCCCCTTCCAAACCTGAGACCCTCCCTTTAGCATGAGATGTGATATCCAACTCCTTCCCATTCCAATCCTGAGACCCTTCTGATAGCATGAGATGTTATATCTCAATGCCTCTAATACCAAACCTGAGATTCTACCTCTAACATGAAATGTGATATCCAACTCCTTCCCCTTCCAAACCTGGGAGCCTTCCTATAACATGAGATGTGATATCGAAGTCCTTCCCATTCCAATCCTGAGACCCTTCCTATAACATGAGATGTGATATCCAACTCCTTCCCATTCCAATCCTGAGACCCTTCCTATAGCATGAGATGTGATGTCTCAATGCTTCTAATACCAAATCTGAGATCCTTCCTATAACATGAGATGTGATATCCAACTCCTTCCATTCCAATCCTGAGACCCTTCCTATAGCATGGGATGTGATATTTCAATGCTTATAGCAAACCTGAGACCCTTCCTATAGCATGAGATGTGATATCCAAATCCTTCCCATTCCAATCGTGAGACCCTTCCTATAGCATGAGATGTGATATCTCAATGCCTCTAATACCAAACCTGAGATCCTTCCTCTAACATGAAATGTGATATCCAAATCCTTCCCTTTCCAAACCTGAGAGCCTACCTATAGCATGAGATGTGATATCCAACTCCTTCCCATTCCAATCCTGAGACCCTTCCTATAGCATGAGATGTGATATCTCAATGCTTATACCAAACCTGAGACCCTTCCTATAGCATGAGATGTGATATCCAAATCCTTCCCATTCCAATCCTGAGACCCTTCCTATAGCATGGGATGTGATATCTCAATGCCTCTAATACCAAAGCTGAGATCCTTCCTTGAACATGAAATGTGATATCCCACTCCTTCCCTTTCCAAACCTGAGAGTCTACCGATAGCATGAGCTGTGATATCCAAGTCCTTCCCATTCCAATCCTTAGACACTTCCTACAGCATGAGATGTGATATCTCAATGATTCTATTACCAAACCTGAGACCCGTCCTATAACATGAGATGGGATATCCAACTCCTTCCCATTTCAATCCTGAGAAACTTCCGATAGCAGAGATGTGATATCTCAATGCTTATACCAAACCTGAGATCCTTCCTATAACATGAGATGTGTAATCCAACTCCTTCCCATTCCAATCCTGAGACACTTCCTATAGCATGAGATGTGATATCTCACTGCTTATACCAAACCTGAGACCCTTCCTATAGCATGAGATGTGATATCCAACTCCTTCCCATTCCAATCCTGAGACCCTTCCTATAGCATGAGATGTGATATCTCAATGCTTCTAATATCAAACTTGAGACCCTCCCTATAGCATGAGATGTGATACCCAAGTCCTTCCCATTCCAATCCTGAGACACTTCCTATAGCATGAGATGTGATATCCAACTGCTTCCCATTCCAATCCTGAGACCCTTCCTATAGCATGAGATGTGATATCTCTATGCTTCTAATACCAAACCTGAGATCCTTCCTCTAACATGAAATGTGATATCCAACTCCTTCCCTTTCCAAACCTAAGAGCCTATCTATAGCATGAGATGTGATATCCAAGTCCTTCACATTCCAACCCTTAGACCCTTCCTACAGCATGCAATATGATATCTCAATGATTCTAATAACAAACCTGAGACCCGTCCTATAACATGAGATGGGATATCCAACTCCTTCCCATTCCAATCCTGAGACTCTTCCGATAGCAGAGATGTGATATCTCAATGCTTGTACCAAACCTGAGATCCTTCCTATAACATGAGATGTGATATCCAACTCCTTCCCATTCCAATCCTGAGACACTTCCTATAGCATGAGATGTGATATCCAACTCCTTCCCATTCCAATTCTGAGACCCTTCCTATACTATGAGACTTGATATCTCAATGCTTCTAATACCAAACCTGAGACCCGTAATATAACATGAGATGTGATATCCAAATCCTTCCCCTTCCAAACCTTAGACCCTTCCTTTATCATGAGATGTGATATCCAACTCCTTCCCATTCCAATCCTGAGACCCTTCCGATATCATGAGATGTGATATCTCAAAGCTTCTAATATCAAACTTGAGACCCTCCCTATAGCATGAGATGTGATATCCAAGTCCTTCCCATTCCAATCCTGAGACCCTTCCTATAGCATGAGATGTGATATCTCAATGCTTATACCAAACCTGAGACCCTTCCTATAGCATGAGATGTGATATCCAACTGCTTCCCATTCCAATCCTGAGACGCTTCCTATAGCATGAGATGTGATATCTCTATGCTTCTAATACCAAACCTGAGATCCTTCCTCTAACATGAAATGTGATATCCAACTCCTTCCCTTTCCAAACCTAAGAGCCTATCTATAGCATGAGATGTGATATCCAAGTCCTTCACATTCCAACCCTTAGACCCTTCCTACAGCATGCAATATGATATCTCAATGATTCTAATAAAAAACCTGAGACCCGTCCTATAACATGAGATGGGATATCCAACTCCTTCCCATTCCAATCCTGAGACTCTTCCGATAGCAGAGATGTGATATCTCAATGCTTGTACCAAACCTGAGATCCTTCCTATAACATGAGATGTGATATCCAACTCCTTCCCATTCCAATCCTGAGACACTTCCTATAGCATGAGATGTGATATCCAACTCCTTCCCATTCCAATTCTGAGACCCTTCCTATACTATGAGACTTGATATCTCAATGCTTCTAATACCAAACCTGAGACCCGTAATATAACATGAGATGTGATATCCAAATCCTTCCCCTTCCAAACCTTAGACCCTTCCTTTATCATGAGATGTGATATCCAACTCCTTCCCATTCCAATCCTGAGACCCTTCCGATATCATGAGATGTGATATCTCAAAGCTTCTAATATCAAACTTGAGACCCTCCCTATAGCATGAGATGTGATATCCAAGTCCTTCCCATTCCAATCCTGAGACCCTTCCTATAGCATGAGATGTGATATCTCAATGCTTATACCAAACCTGAGACCCTTCCTATAGCATGAGATGTGATATCCAACTGCTTCCCATTCCAATCCTGAGACGCTTCCTATAGCATGAGATGTGATATCTCTATGCTTCTAATACCAAACCTGAGATCCTTCCTCTAACATGAAATGTGATATCCAACTCCTTCCCTTTCCAAACCTAAGAGCCTATCTATAGCATGAGACGTGATATCCAAGTCCTTCACATTCCAACCCTTAGACCCTTCCTACAGCATGCAATATGATATCTCAATGATTCTAATAACAAACCTGAGACCCGTCCTATAACATGAGATGGGATATCCAACTCCTTCCCATTCCAATCCTGAGACTCTTCCGATAGCAGAGATGTGATATCTCAATGCTTATACCAAACCTGAGACCCTTCCTGTAACATGAGATGTGATATCCAAATCCTTCCCGTTCCAAACCTGAGACACTTCCGATAGCATGAGATGTGATATCACAATGCTTCTAATATCAAAACTGAGACCCTCCCTATAGCATGATATGTGATATCTAAGTCCTTCCCATTCCAATCCTGAGACCCTCCCTATAGCATGAGATGTGATATCCAACTCCTTCCCATTCCAATCCTGAGACCCTTCCTATAGCATGAGATATGATATCTCAATACTTCTAATACCAAACGTGAGATCCTTCCGATAACATGAGATGTGATATCCAAATCCTTCCTGTTAAGACGGATTTCTGAACTCTGTCCTGGTGGCGCAGAAGTTCAGAAGGCCAACCTAATTACTTGGAACAGGGTAACCTCTGGACAAGCCAGACCAATCAAGGTAGCGATCGCGGCGGTCAAGACTAGGTCTCAAGAGGGGTGAGGGTGACTGAAAGCCGGCAATGAGCACACAAAGCAAGAGCGCTTACAAACTACTCCAAACAGTTGTTATATCAAAAATAGATACACATTTATTTTAAGGCCTTTAAAATAATGACCGTAGCGAGAAAATCACAATATTAAACCAACACATACCATATCAACACAATATATATACAAATACACAGTCGCAAGCGTTTAAAGCACGAAATATGTAGTCCACCTGCCAGGGAAGGAAAACAGGCAGTGCGATAATGCTTTTGACTCAGTTCGCCTTCATAGGCACCTAACTAGATGGAAGTCCGAGCCCTGCGAAGAGTGGAGCCTTGTGCTCAAAGTACCTGCCACGCCGGTGCCGACGGGCACAAGGGGAAGCTCTTCGGAGGAAGTCAGGCGGTTCACGTTAGTGCACAGCAGAAGAAGAACAGGTTCCGCAACTCAAGCGCAGCCTCCACAGCGGGCAGAAGCAGAGCGCGAGCGCGGCAAAAGGGTGCTGTTTTTACACAGCAGGGAAAAGCAATGGGATACTGCAGGAGGGCGACCAGATCCTAGATATACTACTCACCGGTCCCCGAAGCAAGCAGACCCAGGCTTCTCCACGATAGTTTCAGCAGCTGGCAGGTTCAGAAGAGCAGGGAACGCTTTGTAGTCGTGCAGAGCAAAAAGACGTCCCAATCGACGAAACCGGCACAGTTTTGTTGCCGCACAGGACAACGGAGCGGCCGTGTGTATTCGAGCCAAATGAACCCTCCTCCCTTCAGACCTGGGGACGCCAAGCGTACGAAGCGTGGGAGAGGGACAAGGACTCGCAATACAACACAACCTGGCGGCGGTTGCAGAGCCAAACTCCTTTGTAAGCTGGTCAGTCAACTGGATGGCCCAGAGACGCTTCCGAAGGCTTACTTGGCAGGAGATGGTTGAAGATGCCGGGAATAGCTGTTCCTGCTATTCCAAAGGTCGAAGCACCAGTACAGGCCTTCTGGTTCGATCAAAGGAGGACAGGGGCTCTCCGGACGACAGCAGTGCAAAGGAGGATTCCTTCAGCGGGTCACCAGCGATTCCTCGGTCCAGCCTCGTAGTTGCAGGATACTTGGCTCCTGTATTCCTTCGTTCGTGAGAACTCAGGAGATCGACATGGTAGTGGTGTTTCCAGCCCCCTCTTATCCACGGTTCCCTTCGCGCCAAAACGGAGGGGAGCCAATGGGAGATCCGCTCTTCAAAACACATACCATACGTGGACCAATCACGGACCACGGTGGTCCCAGGCATTCACACCACCCTAGACTCTCTGGCACCCAGGATGTGTATTGGGACCAGACATCCCAGCCCACACCCTGGAGGCACACAAACGACATGTAGAAGCCCGCGAAAGCAACCATGTTTCGCGGGAAAGTACATGCCCAAATAAGGAAGGCCCCGGGTCGCCGGACCTGGGGAAGGTGAAGGGAGCAAGACGGACAGTGGACAGGACAAAGGAGCCTCGCGGCCTGGCCATTTTGGGAGCCAGGCCACCATTTTGGGTTCAGTGCAAAAACGTGCTCAGAACGCCAAAAGGAGCTCAAAATAAACAAAACGATCGCTGCCACCATTCCAGTCCCTGAATGACTTGCACCGATCAAATACCATCCTAAAAGAGTATCTAGGGCCTGTAGAAGGCTAGAGACCCAAGAGAGCTGTAACTTAGCTTACAGTGCCCTCTTGTGTCGTGTTGCACTAAAGCTGCGACACGATAAAAGAAACTACGGGAAACCACGTTCCCCGGTACTGACTGTCTTAAGGGCATGTCAGTTTATCCGTAAGAAAGGAGCGAAAGCCCAGAGAAGTGCGGCAGAAGGCTGTACTTCTCTGGCAAAGTCAAGAACAAGGTTAAAAACAATAGCAAAAAGTTTAGGGGTTGCCACATGGAAGGAAAATTCCCTACAATTACGAAATCTTTCCTAACACTTCCCCTTCCAAACCTGAGACCCTCCCTTTAGCATGAGATGTGATATCCAACTCCTTCCTATTCCAATCCTGAGACTCTTCTGATAGCATGAGATGTGATATCTCAATGCTTCTAATACCAAACCTGAGATCCTTCCTATAGCATGAGATGTGATATCTCAATGCTTCTAATACCAAACCTGAGACCCTTCCTATAACATGAGATGGGAATATCCAACTCCTTCCCATTCCAATCCTGAGACCCTTCCGATAGCAGAGATGTGATATCTCAATGCTTATACCAAACCTGAGATCCTTCCTATAACATGAGATGTGATATCCAACTCCTTCCCATTCCAATCCTGAGACACTTCCTATAGCATGAGATGTGATATCTCACTGCTTATACCAAACCTGAGACCCTTCCTATAGCATGAGATGTGATATCTCAATGCTTCTAATATCAAACTTGAGACCCTACCTATAGCATGAGATGTGATGTCTCAATGCTTCTAATACCAAACCTGAGATCCTTCCTTGGTCAATGTAGGGCAGAGGCCATCGGGAAGTATGGACCCGTTTGTTGAGCTCCCTGAGGTCGGCACAGAGTCTCCACTGGCCGTTTGGCTTCAATATTCCCAGCACCGGATTATTGAAGGTGCTGTGGACTGGACGGATTATTCCCCTGGACTCAAGGTTCTTAATTATTTCAGCAAGGGACTCCATTGATGCGAGAGGCAAGCGATATTGCTTCACAAACACAGGAGTCATGCCAGGGTCCGTGGGGATTGTTGTTGTGTGGATGTCAGTGCGACCACAGTCATATGAGTCTACCGCAAAGAGATCTTGGAAATCCAAGAAAACTTGTTTCAACTTTTGCTTTTGTTCCAGAGTCACACAGGCATCCGCTAGGTTGACTCTCTCTTCCACCATCTGCCTGAAGCCTGGAAAGACTTCTGGTCTGGCTATCTCCGCGGCCTCCTCCAGCTGGGTGGAGAAGTCCCTGGTCAGAGTGCTGATTTGGACTGGAAGCTTCAGGTGGGAAAGGCAGCCCTCATGGACCTGGAAAATCACCTCATCCCTCCTGAAGTCACAAGTCACATCTTCCTTACCATAGGGGCAGGAAGTGTACACCAGAAAGTTCCCCCCATGCCGGGTAAAAATCCTGTCTGGTGTTGTGTTGTCATCACTGTCACTGTCAAAGCAGTCCTTGGGGATTGGCCCTAACAGTTCATTTCCAAGATCCATGGAGAAATGTCGGTCATCAACCGCCATTCCAATAATGGTGCCTGCGGCTAGAGTAATACTCTTTAAGTCGCTGTTATCCACCTCTATTGGAATAGTGTCATGTTCTATGTTGACTAATGGTGTTGGGTTTACCCCTAACCCTTGCTGTTGGAGAGAAGCATTTAGATGTATGTAAGCATCAGGGTTTTTCAAATGTTGTCCTCTTTTAACTTTCACTTCCAGGGAGAATTGTCGGGTCCTTTCTGGGATGGTGACTTCCTCTTTAATCTGAATTTCAACTGCATAAGGTAGCAATTGAGCTGACCTAAATGCTTTTTCTGGATCATCAAAGCCCATGGGATTATCCGCTAATCGGGACCAAGCTTTGAAGTTTATTAGGTCCAAACTAATGGCAAAGCGATTGAGAATGTCACTGCCTAAGTAAAAGGCGGCAGGGACGTCTCGCACGACCCAACAATTGTGGACTATGCTCTTGTTGCCAATGGAGATTTTGAGCATACACCTGCTTGGCAGGAGATGTTTGGAATTAGGTGCTTCCAGGTCCATTTCCCATTTGTCTATCAGTTTGAAGGTGGGAATGGCTGGATCTTTTGGGAGTTGGCGAAACATGGCTTCGCTGATGAAGCTCTTACCGTTGTTCACACACACTCGAGCGAGAACAGAGTCCTTCCCATCATTTAACTGAACAGGGATGAACAACTGCTCTCCAATTTGCTGAATATCAGCCAGGCTCTGAGCCGATTTCACATCTTTCTGGACTATAGGAGTGGGAGTTTCAGGTTGTGGATTGGTATAGAATTTCAGAGTGTTTCCTTCCAGCGTGGAATACCACTTTAGACTGGAAGGAAGGTTGATTTTCAGAAACAGAGAGGACCCCCCATCACCAGTCTGTTGTCCTACTGCTATTACTGTCACATCTGGAATTTGGCTATTCTGGAAGTGAAATTCTACTTGGTCAGATTTTTGTTCAACCATGTGGCATGTGCCGTTTAAACTAACATGGTTGACACTCTGTTTTAATTTTATTGGTCGGCTAGTCTGGGTCCAGAGGACCTTGTTTACACAATCTATTAGGGGTGACAACCTTCTCAGGAGGTCATTCCCTAGTAAACAAGGGGTGCCCTCTGGGGTCACAACTATGACCGGGTGTTTCAACTTATGTCGCCCAATTTTAATGTCCAAATCTGCCGTCCCCTCGACGGGAATTTCCTTCCCGTCAAAGTTCTGCAGTTGTCCAGGAAGAGAGGTGAGAGGAATTTGGTAATTCTCTCCCCTTCCTGCATTCAGTTCATCAAAGGCCCTTCTGGACAGAAGGGTAGCTTGAGATCCCGTGTCCACCAGTGCCGAGATTGTACCCTGCCCCTGTACTTGTACCGGGGCATAATATCTTCCCTCCTTCTCCTCAAGGGGGCACAGATAATGCACATTTTTGGACAACTGGTGGGCTAACTTTCTGGTTTTGGACATTGCTAGCGAAGAGATTTGGGCAGAATTCTGTGGAGAGCCTCGGGAATCTGAAAGAAAAAGTTGGCAACTGGAGATCAGAGCCATTGTGGGTTCCCCTGGCTCCGGTTCTGGGCCGCCCCCCCCTTTTTGGAGGCAGTCACCAGGATGGGTTTGAACCAGGGGATTTTCTTGCTGTTGGTTCTGGGATGAGATGGTGGGCGGCGGTAGCTCAGTCTCCACATCTCCCCAGTCTGGATTTGCATTCCTAGGGACCCATTTTTCTTTGGGAGGAGTTCCCCCCTCTCTGAAGGAGAAGATCCTTTTCTCAGGATCCTCTGAGGATCCCTCTCCCTCAAATTGGAAGATCTGTACCTCCTCCTCAAACTGAGTCTGTTTGGGTCTTTTGTTTCTCCTACCCCCCCTCTGCTCCTTAGGAGGCAGACTTTCAGGGGCAAGAGATTTTGTTTCCGGTTCCTGGGTTTCCAGGGGCTGTTTACAAGTGAGGAAGGAAGCTTCCTCCAAGGCTTTACACCCCCCTTCCCTTTGTGCCTCCTCCCTGGGAACCGGTGAGTTATCGGGGTGCTGCCCCTGTCATTGTTCTGGAGCACCAGGTCCAGAGTTGGGTGCGTTCTGTGCCGGCATGCTGATCTGAGGGTTCTGCTGCGCCCTCAGTATATGACCCATATCCCGCGCCATGTTTTGAACCTGGCGCTCTAACTGGGAAACCCGCTCAGGCTGATACGAGGCCCTGTTTTCTCCCCTGGGCTGATCCCGGGAAGGGTAGCTATCCCTCCTCTGGTAATACCCCGGGTTGGGAAGATTTGGGTACCCCTCCACCCTTGGCCTCCCCTCTCCCGGATTCAGTGGTCTGGGCTCAGGGAATTGGGGAAAGAAGGATGGATGGTTTTGGGGCTGAAAGTTGGGTGAATACCTGGGGAAAAAGTTCTGCCCAGGATTTGGAGAGTTTCTGCCCTCCGGTGGGAAGTTAGGAGGGAAGTTCCCTGGGTTAGGTGCTTGGCTGGATCCCCCCCCCTTGGGCTGGAGGAGTCCACACATAACCCAGGATGGGTCTGTTTCCCTTGTAACGGGGACTTACATAATCAGGAGAGCGAGGGACCCCATTTGTGGGGCTGCCTCCCTGGCTCCCTGTCGGTGACTGGCCCGAGGACCTTCTGGGCCTAGCATTATTAGGTGCAGGTAGGTTTTTAGGCCCCCCCATCTCCAAATCTAAAACGGGGGTGACCTTTACCTCTGCCACCTTGGCAGCAGCAGGGGTGGTGTTGGCTTTGGGGTTTTTCTGGGCATTACTTTTGCTATCTATCGGTTTCTGCACCTCATAGATCCGGGTAGCCTGTTCAATGACCCAATCTAGGGATCTTTTCTCGTGAAAATCCCTCACGAGCTGGGTCATGATGTATTTGGGCAAGGCATGGAAAAACGTATTTATGAACTCTCTACTATCTGTGCGCACCCTTCTTGTGGTCTGTGCAAAAGCACGCTTTAACTCCTGCACAAATTCTTGTGGGGCCTGATCCTCCCCACATTGCAAATTGTAGGCTGCCTTGCGAGCCTCTTGAGGATTTCTGTGAACAGAAAAATGTTTCAGGATGGCCGCCTTATATGTGGACCATCTTAAATGATTTTGATCCTCCAGCCCCGCAAAGAAACTGGAGTATTCCGGGGAGAATGTCCACTTTACATATTGAATACAGCTTTGGCTGTCCTTCAAATGGAAAGTCTCCATCATTTGTTCAAACAACTCTAAGTGCTCCCAAACAGAATACTTAGCGTTCTTATGGTAAGGCGTGATGACGCTCCTGATCGCCTTAATCTGCTTTAAGGGGTCCTTAAGCAAGGCCCTTTTTGCCTTATTGGCCTTTTTGGTTCGGGTAATCCTTGTCCATTCATCCTCGGACTCAGAGGCACTGCTCCCAGAGGTTCCCGTCTGATCTTCCAGGTTTTCCCGGATTCTGCGAGCCTGGGAATGGCTGGCAGAATGTGGGGACCTGGTCTCCTGTGTCCTGCGCAGTTCAGAGGAGTCTTCAGATTCCTCCTTGCTGCCAGGATTTGATGGGTACCCCCTCCACTGACCTAACTGGGCAGAGGTTTTCAGGATGCCCTTAATGGGCCTACTCTCCTGGGGTTCCCCACTGAACTGTACTGTACTTGGGTGCCCATACCCGGATGCCCACCCCTCCATTCCTGAGTGGTACTGGCCTATGAGCCCCATACTCTTAGCTGGATAGTAATCTGCCATCCCTGTGGCCCTGTGCTCATGTGCGCCAGGGGACATGGGGGTGGTAGAGTCCAGGGACTGGGGGAGATGAAGGCCCCTGATGTTAGGGCTCCTGCGGTTATGGTCAGGAGTCTCTCTTTCCCAGCGGACCTCATCTCTATCCGCCCCTGCTCCCTGTTGCAATGCAAGAGCCTGCATTTGTGCTTTCAGTTCCTCAGTCAAGGCCTTACTCGACTCTATCAGTTTCTCCTGCATCGCTACCTGTTGCTGGAGCCTCTCATTGTGCTGGCAGAGAGCCTCATTTTCCCTCTGTGCTTCCTGATTGGTCCTGGAGCACTGGGCCAGTCTTTGCTGCAGGAGGGTTACCTCCTGATTCCCATCCCTACTGGCCTGCTCCTTTCTTGCCAGAGCATCTTCCACCCTTCTGGTGTGCTCTACCAAGTTCTGGTTTTCTTTTTGGAGGTCACCCAGCCCCTGGTGGGCCAGGTGATTTTCTTCCATTTTTCTTTTTAAATGGCAGACTTCCTGGCCTAAGGTATCCCTTTCCTGACTAAGAGCCTGCATCTGTGCCGCCAGGTCGTCCCTTTGCCTTTGGAAGGCACCAGCATTCTGGCGCTCCTGATCAAACTCTGCCTGGGTATCCAGGTCTTTCAGAATTAGTTTGTTGCTCTCTGCCTTCACTCTATCTAGGTGGCCTTGCAGGGTGACTACCTGCTCAGCACATACCCTGTTGAAGTCCAGTTGTTGCTCCAGCTTTTTCTGGTTTTGCAGTAGGGAGTCCAAACCTTCTTGGTATTCCTTCTGCAAGGCCAGAAATCTGGTATCCTGTTCTACCTTTTCCTGTTGCAGCACATCCATATCCTTCTTTATTTTAATGATGTGCTGCCTACTATCATCTTCTGACTCCTGGCTCCTCTGCAGCCTCTGCTCAGAAGAGACCAGGTCAGATTGGACCTTCTCTAACGCCATCTGTTGCCTATTTGCCAGATTTTGGCTTTCAGCACATCTATCCTGCATGTCTCCCATATATAGGTACAGGTATGCCGCTATCCTAACAATCTTGTCGTGTTCATCTTTGGCCTTAGGAGCCATATATAGTTCACTCAGGGCCACATGTAATGGACCCTGATCTCTCCATAAGTCTGACCCTGTTTCAGTGACCTGTCGCGTGATGGCCTGCAACCAGGCATCCTGGCCCTGCTCAGCCCATTCACCTCTCACAAATGGTTTATGTAAGAAGTGCTCTCTGGCTATTTTCATATCTACCAAGGTCGTCATTCTAGAGATTGGTCTCTGTCCTGACTTACAGAAGTTTGTATTTTATTTTTGCAGAACAGAACTTTTCTTGGAGTGTCCCTTTTGAGGAATGCTTCACAGCGTAATGCAGCGTGGTGATCCGACCGGATGTATGTATCCCGTCAGTTAGCACACTGTATTAAGCTGCACAAGTGGTATTCTAACCCAAACGTCCGGCCGAGCCCCCAATTTGTAAGAGGATTCAATTCAGCACTACAGCTAAGTTAACGCCTAGTCTAGAATACTGAATGAAAACCCTTATTGATATATCTTTATGTCCAGTTCATGCGTTCTGGATGACTACCCCTATATAACACCCCTCTCTTGGAATCCCCCTGACCCCACTGAGCCAAGAAGTAGTTCTGTTTTGCAAGTTTAAAAGGTTTATTTGATAATTTAAAATATATATATATCACACTTTATAATAAATTAATAATTGAATAGCACACTTAATCTGATATGATAAAGATCAACAACGGAGAATCTGGCACTAGCACACTTCTTATAATCACTAATGAGTTGACATGAAATGGATAAGGTAGCACACTGGTAAATAGGAACAAAAGTATAATGTGGTAGAGGATGCTTTATGTAAGCTCAGGTGGATGCAATATTCAATGAATGCAGTACAGAAAATACTCAATATGATTTCAACCAAACAATGTAATCACTTTTCTCTGGCAATCCCCTCCCCCCCTTGATGCAAGGCAAGGAAATGGATGGAAAACACACAGTTCTCAGAAATGCAATCAATGTAAATCAGTTCACCCCAGCAAGCTTAGACTACAGAAGTTTGAAAACACAGGCCCAATGCTTTGATATGTGCTAGCAATGGATGAGAAATATGCTGGAATGCTTTTAATTCCCTTTCAGAGGTTCAGGGTGAGTGGTATCTAGTTAATATTAGTCCAGGCTCACACTAGCAATGATGCAGGGATAGTTAGCAGGTTAAACGAATTTCTGGCAAATGGAAGGCAAGCAGCAGCAGTTTTTAAACATGAAGAAATTTGCAAATCGCTGCAAAATTCGCGGATGCGCCGAGCGCTATTACAGAGGAACCACAAGGACTATCTCTATCGTTTTGGGGTCCTAGGAAAGCCTAGGATCTCATCTTCCAAATGAAAGTTACTGCAAGTCTCTAGCACAAACGGTTGCGGAGATATGAGCGATTAAATAAAGGTCGTTTTTCAGATTTGAAATTTTAAAGTTCAAAAAGACACGTGCAGCTTGCAACTAGGAAATGACAAGTGACAGCTTTGCAAATGACAGGTGACAGTTAGGAGACAGTTCTACTTAGATTAAAATAGGATTGAATTATATTATTTTAACTAGGAGATTGGTTCTGCACAGTTTTCTAGGTACTCACACTATATTCTTGAGTGAAATGGGCCTCGCCATGGATCTGGTCAGGGTTTTAAACTGGACTCTGGTCTGGTCTGGCCTCTGCACTTCACAGTGATCTGGGTCAGCTCTCTCTGCTGGTCTGGGTCTCTCTGGGTACAGCACTGCTTTCTCTCTGGTCTGGTCTCTTAGTTCTGGATAGATTGAAGTCTCTGGTTTGGTCTGGTCTGGCCTCTGCACTTCACAGTGATCTGGGTCAGCTCTCTCTGCTGGTCTGGGTCTCTCTGGATACAGCACTGCTTTCTCTCTGGACTGGTCTCTTAGTTCTGGATAGATTGAAGTCTCTAGTTTGGCTTTCTGGAGGTTTGATGAATTTGAAGTCTGGATCTCTGGATGTATAGGAAGGGTCTCAGGGTTGGAATGGGAAGGAGTTGGATATCACATCTCATCCAATAGGAAGGGTCTCAGGTTTGGAATGGGAAGGAATTGGATATCACATCTCATGTTATAGGAAGGATCTCAGGTTTGATATTAGAAGCATTGAGATATCACATCTCATGCTATAGGAAGGGTCTCAGGATTGGAATGTGAAGGATTTGGATATCACATCTCATGCTAAAGGAAGGGTCTCAGGTTTGGTAGAAGCATTGAGATATCACATCTCATGCTATAGGAAGGGTCTCAGGATTTGAATGGCAAGGAGTTGGATATCACATCTCATGCCATAGGAAGCGTCTCAGGTTTGGTATAAGCATTGAGATATCACATCTCTGCTATCGGAAGGTTCTCAGGATTGGATTGGGAAGGAGTTGGATATCCCTTCCCATGCTATAGGAAGTGTCTCAGGTTGGAATGGGAAGGAGTTGAATATCACATCTCATGTTATAGGAAGGGTCTCAGGATTGGAATGGGAAGGATTTGGATATCACATCTCATGTCATAGGAAGGATCTCAGGTTTGGTATTAGAAGCATTGATATATCACATCTCATGCTATAGGAATGGTCTCAGGATTGGAATGGGTAGGAGTTGGATATTACATTCTTGCTATAGTAAGGGTCTCATGTTTGGAATGGGAAGGAGTTGGATATCACATATGCTATAGGAAGTGTCTCAGGTTTGGAACGGGAAGGAGTTGGATATCACATCTCATGTTATAGGAAGGGTCTCAGGTTTGGTATAAGCATTGAGATATCACATCTCTGCTATCAGGAGTGGCTCAGGATTGGAATGGGAAGGAGTTGGATATCCCATCTCATGTTAAAGGACGGGTCTCTGGTTTGGTATTAGAATCATTGAGATATCACATCGCATGCTGTAGGAAGGGTCTAAGGATTGGAATGGGATGGACTTGGATATCACATCTCATGCTATAGGTAGGCTCTCAGGTTTGGTATAAGCATTGAGATATCACATCTCATGCTATAGGAAGGGTCTCAGGATTGGAATGGGAAGGATTTGGATATCACATCTCATGCTATAGGAAGGGTCTCAGATTTGGTATAAGCATTGAGATATCACATCTCATGCTATAGGAAGGGTCTCAGGATTGGAATGGGAAGGAGTTGTATATGACATCTCAAGCCTTAGGAAGGGTCTCAGGTTTGGTATAAGCATTGAGATATCACATCTCTGCTATCGGAAGGGTCTCAGGATTGGAATGGGAAGGAGTTGGATATCCCATCTCATGTTATAGGAAGGGTCTCAGGTTTGGTATTAGAAGCATTGAGATATCACATCTCATGCTATAGGAAGGGTCTCAGGATTGGAATGGAAAGGAGTTGGATATCACATCTCATTATAAAGGAAGGGTCTAAGGTTTGGAAGGGGAAGGATTTGGATATCACATCTCATGTTATAGGACGGGTCTCAGGTTTGGTATTAGAAGCATTGAGATATCAAGTCTCATGGTATAAGAAGGGTCTCAGAATCGGAATGGGAAGGAGTTGGATATCACATCTCAAGCTATAGGAAGCGTCTCAGGATTGGAATGGGAAGGAGTTTGATATCACATCTCATGCCATAGTATGGGTCTCAGGTTTGGTAGAAGCATTGGGATATCACATCTCATGCTATAGGAAGGGTCTCAGGATTGGAATGGGAAGAAGTTGGATATCACATCTCAAGCTATAGGAAGGGTCTCAGGTTTGGTATAAGCATTGAGATATCACATCTCATGCTATAGGAAGGGTCTCAGGGTTGGAATGGGAAGGAGTTGTATATGACATCTCATGCCATAGGAAGGGTCTCAGGTTTGGTATAAGCATTGAGATATCACATCACATGCTATAGGAAGGGTCTCAGGATTGGAATGGGAAGGACTTGGATATCACATCACATGCTATAGGAAGGGTCTCAGGATTGGAATGGGAAGGACTTGGATATCACATCTCATGCTATAGGCAGGGTCTCAGGTTTGGAAAGGGAAGGAGATGGATATCACATTTCATGTTAGAGGTAGGATCTCAGGTTTGGTATTAGAGGCAATGAGATATCACATCTCATGCTATCAGAAGGGTCTCAGGATTGGAATGGGAAGGAGTTGGATATCACATTTCATGCTAAAGGGAGGGTCTCAGGTTTGGAAGGGGAAGGATTTGGAAATCACATCTCATATTATAGGAAGGATCTCAGGTTTGGTATTAGAAGCATTGAGATATCACATCTCATGCTATCGGAAGGATCTCAGGTTTGGTATAAGAGGCATTGAGATATCACATCTCATGCTATCATAAGGGTCTCAGGATTGGAATGGGAAGGAGTTGGATATCACATCTCATGTTATAGGAAGGATCTCAGGTTTGGTATTAGAAGCATTGAGACATCACATCTCATGCTATAGGAAGGGTCTCAGGATTGGAATGGGAAGGAGTTGGATATCACATCTCATGCTATAGGAAGGGTCTCAGGTTTGGTATAAGCATTGAGATATCACATCTCATGCTATAGGAAGGGTCTCAGGATTGGAATGGGAAGGATTTGGATATCACATCTTATGCTATAGGAAGGGTCTCAGGTTTGGTATAAGCACTGAGATATCACATCTCATGCTATAGGAAGGGTCTCAGGATTGGAATGGGAAGAAGTTGGATATCACATCTCATGCTATAGGAAGGGTCTCAGGTTTGGTATAAGCATTGAGATATCACATCTCATGCTATAGGAAGGGTCTCAGGGTTGGAATGGGAAGGAGTTGTATATGACATCTCATGCCATAGGAAGGGTCTCAGGTTTGGTATAAGCATTGAGATATCACATCACATCCTATAGGAAGGGTCTCACGATTGGAATGGGAAGGACTTGGATATCACATCTCATGCTATAGGCAGGGTCTCAGGGTTGGAAAGGGAAGGAGATGGATATCACATTTCATGTTAGAGGTAGGATCTCAGGTTTGGTATTAGAGGCATTGAGATATCACATCTCATGCTATCAGAAGGGTCTCAGGATTGGAATGGGAAGGAGTTGGATATCACATTTCATGCTAAAGGGAGGGTCTCAGGTTTGGAAGGGGAAGGATTTGGAAATCACATCTCATATTATAGGAAGGATCTCAGGTTTGGTATTAGAAGCATTGAGATATCACATCTCATGCTATCGGAAGGATCTCAGGTTTGGTATAAGAGGCATTGAGATATCACATCTCATGCTATCATAAGGGTCTCAGGATTGGAATGGGAAGGAGTTGGATATCACATCTCATGTTATAGGAAGGATCTCAGGTTTGGTATTAGAAGCATTGAGACATCACATCTCATGCTATAGGAATGGTCTCAGGATTGGAATGGGAAGGAGATGGATATCACATCTCATGCTATAGGAAGGGTCTCAGGTTTGGTATAAGCATTGAGATATCACATCTCATGCTATAGGAAGGGTCTCAGGATTGGAAAGGGAAGGATTTGGATATCACATCTTATGCTATAGGAAGGGTCTCAGGTTTGGTATAAGCATGGAGATATCACTTCCCATGCTATAGGAAGGGTCTCAGGATTGGAATGGGAAGGAGTTGGATATCCCATCTCATGCTATAGGAAGGGTCTCAGATTTGGTATAAGCATTGAGATATCACATCTCATGCTATAGGATGGGTCTCAGGATTGGAATGGGAAGGAGTTGTATATGACATCTCAGGCCATAGGAAGGGTCTCAGATTTGGTATAAGCATTGAGATATCACATCTCATGATATCGGAAGGGTCTCAGGATTGGAATGGGAAGGAGTTGGATATCACATCTCATTATAAAGGAAGGGTCTAAGGTTTGGAAGGGGATGGATTTGGATATCACATCTCATGTTATAGGACGGGTCTCAGGTTTGGTATTAGAAGCATTGAGATATCAAGTGTCATGGTATAAGAAGGGTCTCAGAATTGGAATGGGAAGGAGTTGGATATCACATCTCAAGCTATAGGAAGCGTCTCAGGATTGGAATGGGAAGGAGTTTGATATCACATCTCATGCCATAGTATGGGTCTCAGGTTTGGTAGAAGCATTGGGATATCCCATCTCATGCTATAGGAAGGGTCTCAGGTTAGAATGGGAAGGAGTTGGATATCACATTTCATGTTATAGGAAGGGTCTCAGGATTGGAATGGGAAGGACTTGGATATCATATCTCATGCTATAGGAAGGCTCTCAGGTTTGGAAGGGGAAGGAGTTGGATATCACATTTCATGTTAGAGGAAGGATCTCAGGTTTGGTATTAGAGGCCTTGAGATATCACATCTCATGCTATAGGAAGGGTCTCAGGATTGGAATGGGAAGGAGTTGGATATCACATCTCAAGCTATAGGAAGGGTCTCAGGTTTGGTATAAGCATTGAGATATCACATCTCATGCTATAGGAAGGGTCTCAGGATTGGAATGGGAAGAAGTTGGATATCACATCTCATGCTATAGGAAGGGTCTCAGGTTTGGTATAAGCATTGAGATATCACATCTCATGCTATAGGAAGGGTCTCAGGGTTGGAATGGGAAGGAGTTGTATATGACATCTCATGCCATAGGAAGGGTCTCAGGTTTGGTATAAGCATTGAGATATCACATCACATGCTATAGGAAGGGTCTCAGGATTGGAATGGGAAGGACTTGGATATCACATCTCATGCTATAGGCAGGGTCTCAGGTTTGGAAAGGGAAGGAGATGGATATCACATTTCATGTTAGAGGTAGGATCTCAGGTTTGGTATTAGAGGCATTGAGATATCACATCTCATGCTATCAGAAGGGTCTCAGGATTGGAATGGGAAGGAGTTGGATATCAAATCTCATGCTAAAGGGATGGTCTAAGGTTTGGAAGGGGAGGGATTTGGACATCATATCTCATGTTATTGGAAGGATCTCAGGTTTGGTATTAGAAGCATTGAGATATAACATCTCATGCTATCGGAAGGGTCTTAGGTTTGGTATAAGCATTGAGATATCACATCTCTGCTATCGGAAGGGTCTCAGGATTGGAATGGGAAGGATTTGGATATCACAATTCATGTTATAGGGAGGGTCTCAGTTTTCATATTAGAAGCATTGAGATATCACATATGCTATTGGAAGGGTCTCAGTATTGGAATGGGAAGGAGTTGGATATCACATCTCATGTTATAGGGAGGGTCTCAGTTTTGATATTAGAAGCATTGAGATATCACATATGCTATTGGAAGGGTCTCAGTATTGGAATTGGAAGGAGTTGGATATCACATATGCTAAAGGAAAGGTCTCAGGTTTGGAATGGGAAGGAGTTGGATATCACGTCTCATGTTATAGGAAGGGTCTCAGGTTTGGAATGGGAAGGAGTTGAATATCACATCTCATGCTAAAGGAAGGGTCATCAGGTTCGGTATAAGCATTGAGATATCACATCTCTGCTATCGGAAGGGTCTCAGGATAGGAATGGGAAGGACGTAGATTTCACATCTCATACTATAGGGAGGGTCTCAGTTTTGATATTAGAAGCATTGAGCTATCACATCTCATGCTATCGGAAGGGTCTCAGGATTGGAATGGGATGGAGTTGGATATCACATCTCAAGCTATCTCAGGATTGTAATGGGAAGGAGTTTGATATCACATATCAAGCTATAGGAAGGGTCTCAGGTTTGGAAGGGGAAGGATTTGGATCTCACATCTCAAGCTATCTCAGGATTGGAATGGGAAGGAGTTTGATATTTCATCTCAAGCTATAGGAAGGGTCTCAGGTTTGGAAAGGGAAGGATTTGGATTTCACATCTCATGTTATAGGATGGTTCTCATGTTTGGTTTTAGAAGCATTGAGATATCACATCTCATGCTATGGGAAGGGTCTCAGGTTTGGAATGGGAAGGAGTTGGTTATCACATCTCATGCTAAAGGAAAGGTCTCAGGTCTGGAAGGGGAAGGATTTGGATCTCACATCTCATGTTTTAGGACGGGTCTCAGGTTTGGTATTAGAAGCATTGAACTATCACATCTCATGGTATAGGAAGGGTCCCAGGATTGGAATGGGAAGGAGTTGGATATCACATTGAATGGGAAGGAGTTTGATATCACATCTCAAGCTATAGGAAGGGCCTCATGTTTGGAATGGGAATGATTTGGATTTCACATCTCATGTTATAGGATGGTTCTCATGTTTGGTTTTAGAAGCATTGAAATATCACATCTCATGCTATCTGAAGGGTCTCAGGTTTGGAATGGGAAGGAGTTTGATATCACATCTCATGTTAGAGGTAGGATCTCAGGTTTGGTATTAGAGGCATTGAGATATGACATCTCATGCCATCAGAAGGGTCTCAGGATTGGAATGGGAAGGAGTTGGAAATCACATCTCATGCTAAAGGGAGGGTCTAAGGTTTGGAAGGGGAAGGATTTGGACATCACATCTCATGTTATTGGAAGGATCTGAGGTTTGGTATTAGAAGCATTGAGATATCACATCTCATGCTATCGGAAGGGTCTCAGGTTTGGTATAAGCATTGAGATATCACATCTCTGCTATCGGAAGGGTCTCAGGATTGGAATGGGAAGGATTTGGATATCACATCTCATGTTATAGGAAGGGTCTCAGGTTTGGTATTAGAAGCATTGAGATATCACATCTCATGCTATATTAAGGGTCTCAGGAATGGAATGGGAAGGACTTGGATATCACATCTCATGATAAAGGAAGGGTCTAAGGTTTGGAAGGGGAAGGATTTGGATATCACATCTCATGTTATTGGACCGGTCTCAGGTTTGGTATTAGAAGCATTGAGATATCAAGTCTCATCGTATAGGACGGGAGTTTGATATCACATCTCATGCCATGGTATGGGTCTCAGGTTTTGTAGAAGCATTGGGATATCACATCTCATGCTATTGGAAGGGTATCAGGATTGGATTTGGAAGGAGTTGGATATCCCATCTCATGCTATAGGAAGGGTCTCAGGTTGGAGTAGAAGGAGTTGGATATCACATCTCATGTTATAGGAAGGGTCTCAGGATTGGAATGGGAAGGACTTGGATATCACATCTCATGTTATAGGAAGGATCTCAGGTTTTGTATTAGAAGCATTGAGATATCACATCTCATGCTATAGGAAGGGTCTCAGGATTGGAATGTGAAGCATTTGGATATCACATCTCATGCTAAAGGAAGGGTCTCAGGTTTGGTATAAGCATTGAGATATCACATCTCTGCTATCGGAAGGGTCTAAGGATTGGATTGGGAAGGAATTGGATATCCCTTCTCATGCTATAGGAAGGGTCTCAGGTTGGAATGGGTAGGAGTTGGATATCACATCTCATGTTATAGGAAGGGTCTCAAGATTGAAATGGGAAGGATTTGGATATCACATCTCTTGCTATAGGAAGGGTCTCAGGTTTTCTATTAGAAACATTGAGATATGACATCTCATGCTATAGGAAGGGTTTCAGTATTGGAATGGGAAGGATTTGGATATCACATCTCATGCTAAAGGAAGGGTCTCAGGTTTGGAAGGGGAAGGATTTGGATATCATATCTCATGTTATAGGACATGTCTCATGTTATAGGACGGGTCCCAGGTTTGGTATTAGAAGCATTGAGATATCACATCTCATGGTATAGGAAGGGTCTCAGGATTGGAATGGGAAGGAGTTGGATCTCCCTTCTCATGCTACAGGAAGGGTCTCAGGTTGGAATGGGAAGGAGTTGGATATCACATCTCGTTATAGGAAGGGTCTCAGGATTGGAATGGGAAGGAATTGGATATCACATCTCTTGCTATAGGAAGGGTCTCAGGTTTGGAAGGGGAAGGATTTGGATATCATATCTCATGTTATAGGACCGGTCCCAGGTCTGGTATTAGAAGCATTGAGATATCACATCTCATGCTATAGGAGGAGTCTCAGGATTGGAATGGGCAGGAGTTGAATATCACCTCTCATGCTAAAGGAAGGGTATCAGGTTTGATAGAAGCATTGAGATATCACATCTCATGCTATAGGAAGGAACTCAGGATTGGAATGGGAAGGAGTTGGATATCACATCTAATGCCATAGGAAGGGTCATCAGGTTTGGTATAAGCATTGAGATATCACATCTCTGCTATCGGAAGGGTCTCAGGATAGGAATGGTAAGGACTTAGAATTCACATCTCATACTATAGGGAGGGTCTCAGTTTTGATATTAGAAGCATTGAGCTATCACATCTCATGCTATCGGAAGGGTCTCAGGATTGGAATGGGAAGGAGTTTGATATTTCATCTCAAGCTATAGGAAGGGTCTCAGGTTTGGAAAGGGAAGGATTTGGATTTCACATCTCATGTTATAGGATGGTTCTCATGTTTGGTTTTAGAAGCATTGAGATATCACATCTCATGCTATCGGAAGGGTCTCAGGTTTGGAAAGGGAAGGATTTGGATTTCACATGTTATAGGATGGTTCTCAGGTTTGGTTTTAGAAGCATTAAATTATAACATCTCATGCTATAGGAAGGGTCTCAGGTTTGGAATGGGAATGATTTGGATTTCACATCTCATGTTATAGGATGGTTCTCATGTTTGGTTTTAGAAGCATTGAAATATCACATCTCATGCTATCTGAAGGGTCTCAGGTTTGGAATGGGAAGGAGTTTGATATCACATCTCATGTTAGAGGTAGGATCTCAGGTTTGGTATTAGAGGCATTGAGATATGACATCTCATGCCATCAGAAGGGTCTCAGGATTGGAATGGGAAGGAGTTGGATATCACATCTCATGCTAAAGGGAGGGTCTAAGGTTTGGAAGGGGAAGGATTTGGACATCACATCTCATGTTATTGGAAGGATCTGAGGTTTGGTATTAGAAGCATTGAGATATCACATCTCATGCTATCGGAAGGGTCTCAGGTTTGGTATAAGCATTGAGATATCACATCTCTGCTATCGGAAGGGTCTCAGGATTGGAATGGGAAGGATTTGGATATCACATCTCATGTTATAGGAAGGGTCTCAGGTTTGGTATTAGAAGCATTGAGATATCACATCTCATGCTATATTAAGGGTCTCAGGAATGGAATGGGAAGGACTTGGATATCACATCTCATGATAAAGGAAGGGTCTAAGGTTTGGAAGGGGAAGGATTTGGATATCACATCTCATGTTATTGGACCGGTCTCAGGTTTGGTATTAGAAGCATTGAGATATCAAGTCTCATGGTATAGGACGGGAGTTTGATATCACATCTCATGCCATGGTATGGGTCTCAGGTTTTGTAGAAGCATTGGGATATCACATCTCATGCTATTGGAAGGGTATCAGGATTGGATTTGGAAGGAGTTGGATATCCCATCTCATGCTATAGGAAGGGTCTCAGGTTGGAGTAGAAGGAGTTGGATATCACATCTCATGTTATAGGAAGGGTCTCAGGATTGGAATGGGAAGGACTTGGATATCACATCTCATGTTATAGGAAGGATCTCAGGTTTTGTATTAGAAGCATTGAGATATCACATCTCATGCTATAGGAAGGGTCTCAGGATTGGAATGTGAAGCATTTGGATATCACATCTCATGCTAAAGGAAGGGTCTCAGGTTTGGTATAAGCATTGAGATATCACATCTCTGCTATCGGAAGGGTCTAAGGATTGGATTGGGAAGGAATTGGATATCCCTTCTCATGCTATAGGAAGGGTCTCAGGTTGGAATGGGTAGGAGTTGGATATCACATCTCATGTTATAGGAAGGGTCTCAAGATTGAAATGGGAAGGATTTGGATATCACATCTCTTGCTATAGGAAGGGTCTCAGGTTTTCTATTAGAAACATTGAGATATGACATCTCATGCTATAGGAAGGGTTTCAGTATTGGAATGGGAAGGATTTGGATATCACATCTCATGCTAAAGGAAGGGTCTCAGGTTTGGAAGGGGAAGGATTTGGATATCATATCTCATGTTATAGGACATATCTCATGTTATAGGACGGGTCCCAGGTTTGGTATTAGAAGCATTGAGATATCACATCTCATGCTATAGGAGGAGTCTCAGGATTGGAATGGGAAGGAGTTGGATATCACATCTCTTGCTATAGGAAGGGTCTCAGGTTTATAAGGGGAAGGATTTGGATATCATATCTCATGTTATAGGACCGGTCCCAGGTCTGGTATTAGAAGCATTGAGATATCACATCTCATGCTATAGGAGGAGTCTCAGGATTGGAATGGGAAGGAGTTGGATATCACGTCTCATGATATAGGAAGGGTCTCAGGATTGGAATGGGCAGGAGTTGAATATCACCTCTCATGCTAAAGGAAGGGTATCAGGTTTGATAGAAGCATTGAGATATCACATCTCATGCTATAGGAAGGAACTCAGGATTGGAATGGGAAGGAGTTGGATATCACATCTAATGCCATAGGAAGGGTCATCAGGTTTGGTATAAGCATTGAGATATCACATCTCTGCTATCGGAAGGGTCTCAGGATAGGAATGGTAAGGACTTAGAATTCACATCTCATACTATAGGGAGGGTCTCAGTTTTGATATTAGAAGCATTGAGCTATCACATCTCATGCTATCGGAAGGGTCTCAGGATTGGAATGGGATGGAGTTGGATATCACATCTCAAGCTATCTCAGGATTGGAATGGGAAGGAGTTTGATATTTCATCTCAAGCTATAGGAAGGGTCTCAGGTTTGGAAAGGGAAGGATTTGGATTTCACATCTCATGTTATAGGATGGTTCTCATGTTTGGTTTTAGAAGCATTGAGATATCACATCTCATGCTATCGGAAGGGTCTCAGGTTTGGAAAGGGAAGGATTTGGATTTCACATGTTATAGGATGGTTCTCAGGTTTGGTTTTAGAAGCATTAAATTATAACATCTCATGCTATAGGAAGGGTCTCAGGTTTGGAATGGGAAGGAGTTGGATATCACATCTCTGCTATCTGAAGGGTCTCAGGATTGGAATGGGAAGGAGTTGGATATCCCATCTCGTTATAGGAAGGGTCTCAGGTTTGGTATTAGAAGCAATGAGATATCACATCTCATGCTATAGGAAGGGTCTAAGGTTTGGAAGGGGACGGATTTGGGTATCACATCTCATGTTATAGGACCGGTCTCAGGTTTGGTATTTGAAGCATTGAGATATCAAGTCTCATGGTATAGGACGGGTCTCAGAATTGGAATGAGAAGGAGTTGGATATCACATCTCAAGCTATAGGAAGGGTCTCATGATTGGAATGGGAAGGAGTTGGATATCACATCTCATGTTATAGGAAGGGTCTCAGGATTGGAATGGGAAGGAGTTGGATATCACATCTCATTCTATAGGAAGGCTCTCAGGGTTGGAAGGGGAAGGAGTTGGATATCACATTTCATGTTAGAGGTAGGATCTCAGGTTTGGTTTTAGAGGCATTGAGATATCACATCTCATGCCATCAGAAGGGTCTCAGGATTGGAATGGGAAGGAGTTGGATATCAAATCTCATGCTAAAGGGATGGTCTAAGGTTTGGAAGGGGAAGGATTTGGATATTCCATCTCATGTTATTGGACCGGTCTCAGGTTTGGTATTAGAAGCATTGAGATATCACATCTCATGCTATCGGAAGGGTCTTAGGTTTGGTATAAGCATTGAGATATCACATCTCTGCTATCGGAAGGGTCTCAGGATTGGAATGGGAAGGATTTGGATATCACAATTCATGTTATAGGAAGGGTCTCAGGTTTGGTATTAGAAGCATTGAGATATCACATCTCATGCTATAGGAAGGGTCTCAGGATTGGAATGGGAAGGACTTGGATATCACATCTCATGTTATAGGAAGGGTCTCAGGTTTGGTATTAGAAGCATTGAGATATCACATCTCATGCTATAGGAAGGGTCTCAGGAATGGAATGGGAAGGACTTGGATATCACATCTCATGATAAAGGAAGGGTCTAAGGTTTGGAAGGGGAAGGATTTGGATATCACATCTCATGTTATTGGACCGGTCTCAGGTTTGGTATTAGAAGCATTGAGATATCAAGTCTCATGGTATAGGACAGGAGTTTGATATCACATCTCATGCCATGGTATGGGTCTCAGGTTTTGTAGAAGCATTGGGATATCACATCTCATGCTATCGGAAGGGTATCAGGATTGGATTTGGAAGGAGTTGGATATCCCATCTCATGCTATAGGAAGGGTCTCAGGTTGGAATAGAAGGAGTTGGATATCACATCTCATGTTATAGGAAGGGTCTCAGGATTGGAATGGGAAGGACTTGGATATCACATCTCATGCTGTAGGAAGGGTCTCAGGTTTGGAAAAGGAAGGAGTTGGATATCACATTTCATGTTAGAGGTAGGATCTCAGGTTTGGTATTTGAAGCATTGAGATATCAAGTCTCATGGTATAGGACGGGTCTCAGAATTGGAATAGGAAGGCTCTCAGGGTTGGAAGGGGAAGGAGTTGGATATCACATTTCATGTTAGAGGTAGGATCTCAGGTTTGGTTTTAGAGGCATTGAGATATCACATCTCATGCCATCAGAAGGGTCTCAGGATTGGAATGGGAAGGAGTTGGATATCAAATCTCATGCTAAAGGGATGGTCTAAGGTTTGGAAGGGGAAGGATTTGGATATTCCATCTCATGTTATTGGACCGGTCTCAGGTTTGGTATTAGAAGCATTGAGATATCACATCTCATGCTATCGGAAGGGTCTTAGGTTTGGTATAAGCATTGAGATATCACATCTCTGCTATCGGAAGGGTCTCAGGATTGGAATGGGAAGGATTTGGATATCACAATTCATGTTATAGGAAGGGTCTCAGGTTTGGTATTAGAAGCATTGAGATATCACATCTCATGCTATAGGAAGGGTCTCAGGATTGGAATGGGAAGGACTTGGATATCACATCTCATGTTATAGGAAGGGTCTCAGGTTTGGTATTAGAAGCATTGAGATAACACATCTCATGCTATAGGAAGGGTCTCAGGAATGGAATGGGAAGGACTTGGATATCACATCTCATGATAAAGGAAGGGTCTAAGGTTTGGAAGGGGAAGGATTTGGATATCACATCTCATGTTATTGGACCGGTCTCAGGTTTGGTATTAGAAGCATTGAGATATCAAGTCTCATGGTATAGGACGGGAGTTTGATATCACATCTCATGCCATGGTATGGGTCTCAGGTTTTGTAGAAGCATTGGGATATCACATCTCATGCTATCGGAAGGGTATCAGGATTGGATTTGGAAGGAGTTGGATATCCCATCTCATGCTATAGGAAGGGTCTCAGGTTGGAATAGAAGGAGTTGGATATCACATCTCATGTTATAGGAAGGGTCTCAGGATTGGAATGGGAAGGACTTGGATATCACATCTCATGCTGTAGGAAGGGTCTCAGGTTTGGAAAAGGAAGGAGTTGGATATCACATTTCATGTTAGAGGTAGGATCTCAGGTTTGGTATTAGAGGCATTGAGATATCACATCTCATGCTATCAGAAGGGTATCAGGATTGGAATGGGAAGGAGTTGGGTATCACATCTCATGTTATAGGACCGGTCTCAGGTTTGGTATTTGAAGCATTGAGATATCAAGTCTCATGGTATAGGACGGGTCTCAGAATTGGAATGAGAAGGAGTTGGATATCACATCTCAAGCTATAGGAAGGGTCTCATGATTGGAATGGGAAGGAGTTGGATATCACATCTCATGTTATAGGAAGGGTCTCAGGATTGGAATGGGAAGGACTTGGATATCACATCTCATTATATAGGAAGGCTCTCAGGGTTGGAAGGGGAAGGAGTTGGATATCACATTTCATGTTAGAGGTAGGATCTCAGGTTTGGTTTTAGAGGCATTGAGATATCACATCTCATGCCATCAGAAGGGTCTCAGGATTGGAATGGGAAGGAGTTGGATATCAAATCTCATGATAAAGGGATGGTCTAAGGTTGGGAAGGGGAAGGATTTGGATATCACATCTCATGTTATTGGACCGGTCTCAGGTTTGGTATTAGAAGCATTGAGATATCACATCTCATGCTATCGGAAGGGTCTTAGGTTTGGTATAAGCATTGAGATATCACATCTCTGCTATCGGAAGGGTCTCAGGATTGGAATGGGAAGGATTTGGATATCACAATTCATGTTATAGGAAGGGTCTCAGGTTTGGTATTAGAAGCATTGAGATATCACATCTCATGCTATAGGAAGGGTCTCAGGATTGGAATGGGAAGGACTTGGATATCACATCTCATGTTATAGGAAGGGTCTCAGGTTTGGTATTAGAAGCATTGAGATATCACATCTCATGCTATAGGAAGGGTCTCAGGAATGGAATGGGAAGGACTTGGATATCACATCTCATGATAAAGGAAGGGTCTAAGGTTTGGAAGGGGAAGGATTTGGATATCACATCTCATGTTATTGGACCGGTCTCAGGTTTGGTATTAGAAGCATTGAGATATCAAGTCTCATGGTATAGGACGGGAGTTTGATATCACATCTCATGCCATGGTATGGGTCTCAGGTTTTGTAGAAGCATTGGGATATCACATCTCATGCTATCGGAAGGGTATCAGGATTGGATTTGGAAGGAGTTGGATATCCCATCTCATGCTATAGGAAGGGTCTCAGGTTGGAATAGAAGGAGTTGGATATCACATCTCATGTTATAGGAAGGGTCTCAGGATTGGAATGGGAAGGACTTGGATATCACATCTCATGCTGTAGGAAGGGTCTCAGGTTTGGAAAAGGAAGGAGTTGGATATCACATTTCATGTTAGAGGTAGGATCTCAGGTTTGGTATTAGAGGCATTGAGATATCACATCTCATGCTATCAGAAGGGTATCAGGATTGGAATGGGAAGGAGTTGGATATCACATCTCATGCTAAAGGGAGGGTCTCAGGTTTGGAATGGGAAGGATTTGGATATCACATCTCACGTTATAGGAAGGACCTTAGGTTTGGTATTAGAAGCATTGAGATATCACATCTCATGCTATAGGAAGGGTCTCGGGATTGGAATGGGAAGGAGTTGGATATCACATCTCATGTTATAGGAAGGATCTCAGGTTTGGTATTAGAAGCATTGAGATATCACATCTCATGCTATAGGAAGGGTCTCAGGATTGGAATGGGAAGGAGTTGGATATCACATCTCATGCTATGGGAAGGGTCTCAGGTTTGGTATAAGCATTGAAATATCACATCTCTGCTATCGGAAGGGTCTCAGGATTGGAATGGGAGAAGCTGGATATCACATCTCATGCTATGGGAAGGGTCTCAGGTTTGGTATAAGCATTGAAATATCACATCTCTGCTATCGGAAGGGTCTCAGGATTGGAATGGGAGGAGCTGGATATCACATCTCATGCTAAAGGAAGGGTCTCAGGTTTGGAAGGGGAAGGAGTTGGATATCACATCTCATGCTAAAGGGAGGGTCTCAGGTTTGGAATGGGAAGGATTTGGATATCACATCTCATGTTATAGGAAGGACCTTAGGTTTGGTATTAGAAGCATTGAGACATCACATCTCATGCTATAGGAAGGGTCTCGGGATTGGAATGGGAAGGAGTTGGATATCACATCTCATGTTATTGGAAGGATCTCAGGTTTGGTATTAGAAGCATTGAGATATCACATCTCATGCTATCGGAAGGGTCTTAGGTTTGGTATAAGCATTGAGATATCACATCTCTGCTATCGGAAGGGTCTCAGGATTGGAATGGGAAGGATTTGGATATCATAATTCATGTTATAGGAAGGGTCTCAGGTTTGGTATTAGAAGCATTGAGATATCACATCTCATGCTATAGGAAGGGTCTCAGGATTGGAATGGGAAGGACTTGGATATCACATCTCATGTTATAGGAAGGGTCTCAGGTTTGGTATTAGAAGCATTGAGATATCACATCTCATGCTATAGGAAGGGTCTCAGGAATGGAATGGGAAGGACTTGGATATCACATCTCATGATAAAGGAAGGGTCTAAGGTTTGGAAGGGGAAGGATTTGGATATCACATCTCATGTTATTGGACCGGTCTCAGGTTTGGTATTAGAAGCATTGAGATATCAAGTCTCATGGTATAGGACGGGAGTTTGATATCACATCTCATGCCATGGTATGGGTCTCAGGTTTTGTAGAAGCATTGGTATATCACATCTCATGCTATCGGAAGGGTATCAGGATTGGATTTGGAAGGAGTTGGATATCCCATCTCATGCTATAGGAAGGGTCTCAGGTTGGAATAGAAGGAGTTGGATATCACATCTCATTTTATAGGAAGGGTCTCAGGATTGGAATGGGAAGGACTTGGATATCACATCTCATGCTGTAGGAAGGGTCTCAGGTTTGGAAAAGGAAGGAGTTGGATATCACATTTCATGTTAGAGGTAGGATCTCAGGTTTGGTATTAGAGGCATTGAGATATCAGATCTCATGCTATCAGAAGGGTATCAGGATTGGAATGGGAAGGAGTTGGATATCACATCTCATGCTAAAGGGAGGGTCTCAGGTTTGGAATGGGAAGGATTTGGATATCACATCTCATGTTATAGGAAGGACCTTAGGTTTGGTATTAGAAGCATTGAGATATCACATCTCATGCTATAGGAAGGGTCTCGGGATTGGAATGGGAAGGAGTTGGATATCACATCTCATGTTATAGGAAGGATCTCAGGTTTGGTATTAGAAGCATTGAGATATCACATCTCATGCTATAGGAAGGGTCTCAGGATTGGAATGGGAAGGAGTTGGATATCACATCTCATGCTATGGGAAGGGTCTCAGGTTTGGTATAAGCATTGAAATGTCACATCTCTGCTATCGGAAGGGTCTCAGGATTGGAATGGGAGGAGCTATATATCACATCTCATGCTAAAGGAAGGGTCTCAGGTTTGGAAGGGGAAGGATTTGGATATCACATCTCATGTTATTGGACCGGTCTCAGGTTTGGTATTAGAAGCATTGAGATATCAAGTCTCATCGTATAGGACGGGAGTTTGATATCACATCTCATGCCATGGTATGGGTCTCAGGTTTTGTAGAAGCATTGGGATATCACATCTCATGCTATTGGAAGGGTATCAGGATTGGATTTGGAAGGAGTTGGATATCCCATCTCATGCTATAGGAAGGGTCTCAGGTTGGAGTAGAAGGAGTTGGATATCACATCTCATGTTATAGGAAGGGTCTCAGGATTGGAATGGGAAGGACTTGGATATCACATCTCATGTTATAGGAAGGATCTCAGGTTTTGTATTAGAAGCATTGAGATATCACATCTCATGCTATAGGAAGGGTCTCAGGATTGGAATGTGAAGCATTTGGATATCACATCTCATGCTAAAGGAAGGGTCTCAGGTTTGGTATAAGCATTGAGATATCACATCTCTGCTATCGGAAGGGTCTAAGGATTGGATTGGGAAGGAATTGGATATCCCTTCTCATGCTATAGGAAGGGTCTCAGGTTGGAATGGGTAGGAGTTGGATATCACATCTCATGTTATAGGAAGGGTCTCAAGATTGAAATGGGAAGGATTTGGATATCACATCTCTTGCTATAGGAAGGGTCTCAGGTTTTCTATTAGAAACATTGAGATATGACATCTCATGCTATAGGAAGGGTTTCAGTATTGGAATGGGAAGGATTTGGATATCACATCTCATGCTAAAGGAAGGGTCTCAGGTTTGGAAGGGGAAGGATTTGGATATCATATCTCATGTTATAGGACATATCTCATGTTATAGGACGGGTCCCAGGTTTGGTATTAGAAGCATTGAGATATCACATCTCATGGTATAGGAAGGGTCTCAGGATTGGAATGGGAAGGAGTTGGATCTCCCTTCTCATGCTACAGGAAGGGTCTCAGGTTGGAATGGGAAGGAGTTGGATATCACATCTCGTTATAGGAAGGGTCTCAGGATTGGAATGGGAAGGAATTGGATATCACATCTCTTGCTATAGGAAGGGTCTCAGGTTTGGAAGGGGAAGGATTTGGATATCATATCTCATGTTATAGGACCGGTCCCAGGTCTGGTATTAGAAGCATTGAGATATCACATCTCATGCTATAGGAGGAGTCTCAGGATTGGAATGGGCAGGAGTTGAATATCACCTCTCATGCTAAAGGAAGGGTATCAGGTTTGATAGAAGCATTGAGATATCACATCTCATGCTATAGGAAGGAACTCAGGATTGGAATGGGAAGGAGTTGGATATCACATCTAATGCCATAGGAAGGGTCATCAGGTTTGGTATAAGCATTGAGATATCACATCTCTGCTATCGGAAGGGTCTCAGGATAGGAATGGTAAGGACTTAGAATTCACATCTCATACTATAGGGAGGGTCTCAGTTTTGATATTAGAAGCATTGAGCTATCACATCTCATGCTATCGGAAGGGTCTCAGGATTGGAATGGGAAGGAGTTTGATATTTCATCTCAAGCTATAGGAAGGGTCTCAGGTTTGGAAAGGGAAGGATTTGGATTTCACATCTCATGTTATAGGATGGTTCTCATGTTTGGTTTTAGAAGCATTGAGATATCACATCTCATGCTATCGGAAGGGTCTCAGGTTTGGAAAGGGAAGGATTTGGATTTCACATGTTATAGGATGGTTCTCAGGTTTGGTTTTAGAAGCATTAAATTATAACATCTCATGCTATAGGAAGGGTCTCAGGTTTGGAATGGGAATGATTTGGATTTCACATCTCATGTTATAGGATGGTTCTCATGTTTGGTTTTAGAAGCATTGAAATATCACATCTCATGCTATCTGAAGGGTCTCAGGTTTGGAATGGGAAGGAGTTTGATATCACATCTCATGTTAGAGGTAGGATCTCAGGTTTGGTATTAGAGGCATTGAGATATGACATCTCATGCCATCAGAAGGGTCTCAGGATTGGAATGGGAAGGAGTTGGATATCACATCTCATGCTAAAGGGAGGGTCTAAGGTTTGGAAGGGGAAGGATTTGGACATCACATCTCATGTTATTGGAAGGATCTGAGGTTTGGTATTAGAAGCATTGAGATATCACATCTCATGCTATCGGAAGGGTCTCAGGTTTGGTATAAGCATTGAGATATCACATCTCTGCTATCGGAAGGGTCTCAGGATTGGAATGGGAAGGATTTGGATATCACATCTCATGTTATAGGAAGGGTCTCAGGTTTGGTATTAGAAGCATTGAGATATCACATCTCATGCTATATTAAGGGTCTCAGGAATGGAATGGGAAGGACTTGGATATCACATCTCATGATAAAGGAAGGGTCTAAGGTTTGGAAGGGGAAGGATTTGGATATCACATCTCATGTTATTGGACCGGTCTCAGGTTTGGTATTAGAAGCATTGAGATATCAAGTCTCATGGTATAGGACGGGAGTTTGATATCACATCTCATGCCATGGTATGGGTCTCAGGTTTTGTAGAAGCATTGGGATATCACATCTCATGCTATTGGAAGGGTATCAGGATTGGATTTGGAAGGAGTTGGATATCCCATCTCATGCTATAGGAAGGGTCTCAGGTTGGAGTAGAAGGAGTTGGATATCACATCTCATGTTATAGGAAGGGTCTCAGGATTGGAATGGGAAGGACTTGGATATCACATCTCATGTTATAGGAAGGATCTCAGGTTTTGTATTAGAAGCATTGAGATATCACATCTCATGCTATAGGAAGGGTCTCAGGATTGGAATGTGAAGCATTTGGATATCACATCTCATGCTAAAGGAAGGGTCTCAGGTTTGGTATAAGCATTGAGATATCACATCTCTGCTATCGGAAGGGTCTAAGGATTGGATTGGGAAGGAATTGGATATCCCTTCTCATGCTATAGGAAGGGTCTCAGGTTGGAATGGGTAGGAGTTGGATATCACATCTCATGTTATAGGAAGGGTCTCAAGATTGAAATGGGAAGGATTTGGATATCACATCTCTTGCTATAGGAAGGGTCTCAGGTTTTCTATTAGAAACATTGAGATATGACATCTCATGCTATAGGAAGGGTTTCAGTATTGGAATGGGAAGGATTTGGATATCACATCTCATGCTAAAGGAAGGGTCTCAGGTTTGGAAGGGGAAGGATTTGGATATCATATCTCATGTTATAGGACATATCTCATGTTATAGGACGGGTCCCAGGTTTGGTATTAGAAGCATTGAGATATCACATCTCATGCTATAGGAGGAGTCTCAGGATTGGAATGGGAAGGAGTTGGATATCACATCTCTTGCTATAGGAAGGGTCTCAGGTTTGGAAGGGGAAGGATTTGGATATCATATCTCATGTTATAGGACCGGTCCCAGGTCTGGTATTAGAAGCATTGAGATATCACATCTCATGCTATAGGAGGAGTCTCAGGATTGGAATGGGAAGGAGTTGGATATCACGTCTCATGATATAGGAAGGGTCTCAGGATTGGAATGGGCAGGAGTTGAATATCACCTCTCATGCTAAAGGAAGGGTATCAGGTTTGATAGAAGCATTGAGATATCACATCTCATGCTATAGGAAGGAACTCAGGATTGGAATGGGAAGGAGTTGGATATCACATCTAATGCCATAGGAAGGGTCATCAGGTTTGGTATAAGCATTGAGATATCACATCTCTGCTATCGGAAGGGTCTCAGGATAGGAATGGTAAGGACTTAGAATTCACATCTCATACTATAGGGAGGGTCTCAGTTTTGATATTAGAAGCATTGAGCTATCACATCTCATGCTATCGGAAGGGTCTCAGGATTGGAATGGGATGGAGTTGGATATCACATCTCAAGCTATCTCAGGATTGGAATGGGAAGGAGTTTGATATTTCATCTCAAGCTATAGGAAGGGTCTCAGGTTTGGAAAGGGAAGGATTTGGATTTCACATCTCATGTTATAGGATGGTTCTCATGTTTGGTTTTAGAAGCATTGAGATATCACATCTCATGCTATCGGAAGGGTCTCAGGTTTGGAAAGGGAAGGATTTGGATTTCACATGTTATAGGATGGTTCTCAGGTTTGGTTTTAGAAGCATTAAATTATAACATCTCATGCTATAGGAAGGGTCTCAGGTTTGGAATGGGAAGGAGTTGGATATCACATCTCTGCTATCTGAAGGGTCTCAGGATTGGAATGGGAAGGAGTTGGATATCCCATCTCGTTATAGGAAGGGTCTCAGGTTTGGTATTAGAAGCAATGAGATATCACATCTCATGCTATAGGAAGGGTCTAAGGTTTGGAAGGGGACGGATTTGGGTATCACATCTCATGTTATAGGACCGGTCTCAGGTTTGGTATTTGAAGCATTGAGATATCAAGTCTCATGGTATAGGACGGGTCTCAGAATTGGAATGAGAAGGAGTTGGATATCACATCTCAAGCTATAGGAAGTGTCTCATGATTGGAATGGGAAGGAGTTGGATATCACATCTCATGTTATAGGAAGGGTCTCAGGATTGGAATGGGAAGGAGTTGGATATCACATCTCATTCTATAGGAAGGCTCTCAGGGTTGGAAGGGGAAGGAGTTGGATATCACATTTCATGTTAGAGGTAGGATCTCAGGTTTGGTTTTAGAGGCATTGAGATATCACATCTCATGCCATCAGAAGGGTCTCAGGATTGGAATGGGAAGGAGTTGGATATCAAATCTCATGCTAAAGGGATGGTCTAAGGTTTGGAAGGGGAAGGATTTGGATATTCCATCTCATGTTATTGGACCGGTCTCAGGTTTGGTATTAGAAGCATTGAGATATCACATCTCATGCTATCGGAAGGGTCTTAGGTTTGGTATAAGCATTGAGATATCACATCTCTGCTATCGGAAGGGTCTCAGGATTGGAATGGGAAGGATTTGGATATCACAATTCATGTTATAGGAAGGGTCTCAGGTTTGGTATTAGAAGCATTGAGATATCACATCTCATGCTATAGGAAGGGTCTCAGGATTGGAATGGGAAGGACTTGGATATCACATCTCATGTTATAGGAAGGGTCTCAGGTTTGGTATTAGAAGCATTGAGATATCACATCTCATGCTATAGGAAGGGTCTCAGGAATGGAATGGGAAGGACTTGGATATCACATCTCATGATAAAGGAAGGGTCTAAGGTTTGGAAGGGGAAGGATTTGGATATCACATCTCATGTTATTGGACCGGTCTCAGGTTTGGTATTAGAAGCATTGAGATATCAAGTCTCATGGTATAGGACAGGAGTTTGATATCACATCTCATGCCATGGTATGGGTCTCAGGTTTTGTAGAAGCATTGGGATATCACATCTCATGCTATCGGAAGGGTATCAGGATTGGATTTGGAAGGAGTTGGATATCCCATCTCATGCTATAGGAAGGGTCTCAGGTTGGAATAGAAGGAGTTGGATATCACATCTCATGTTATAGGAAGGGTCTCAGGATTGGAATGGGAAGGACTTGGATATCACATCTCATGCTGTAGGAAGGGTCTCAGGTTTGGAAAAGGAAGGAGTTGGATATCACATTTCATGTTAGAGGTAGGATCTCAGGTTTGGTATTTGAAGCATTGAGATATCAAGTCTCATGGTATAGGACGGGTCTCAGAATTGGAATGAGAAGGAGTTGGATATCACATCTCATTCTATAGGAAGGCTCTCAGGGTTGGAAGGGGAAGGAGTTGGATATCACATTTCATGTTAGAGGTAGGATCTCAGGTTTGGTTTTAGAGGCATTGAGATATCACATCTCATGCCATCAGAAGGGTCTCAGGATTGGAATGGGAAGGAGTTGGATATCAAATCTCATGCTAAAGGGATGGTCTAAGGTTTGGAAGGGGAAGGATTTGGATATTCCATCTCATGTTATTGGACCGGTCTCAGGTTTGGTATTAGAAGCATTGAGATATCACATCTCATGCTATCGGAAGGGTCTTAGGTTTGGTATAAGCATTGAGATATCACATCTCTGCTATCGGAAGGGTCTCAGGATTGGAATGGGAAGGATTTGGATATCACAATTCATGTTATAGGAAGGGTCTCAGGTTTGGTATTAGAAGCATTGAGATATCACATCTCATGCTATAGGAAGGGTCTCAGGATTGGAATGGGAAGGACTTGGATATCACATCTCATGTTATAGGAAGGGTCTCAGGTTTGGTATTAGAAGCATTGAGATATCACATCTCATGCTATAGGAAGGGTCTCAGGAATGGAATGGGAAGGACTTGGATATCACATCTCATGATAAAGGAAGGGTCTAAGGTTTGGAAGGGGAAGGATTTGGATATCACATCTCATGTTATTGGACCGGTCTCAGGTTTGGTATTAGAAGCATTGAGATATCAAGTCTCATGGTATAGGACGGGAGTTTGATATCACATCTCATGCCATGGTATGGGTCTCAGGTTTTGTAGAAGCATTGGGATATCACATCTCATGCTATCGGAAGGGTATCAGGATTGGATTTGGAAGGAGTTGGATATCCCATCTCATGCTATAGGAAGGGTCTCAGGTTGGAATAGAAGGAGTTGGATATCACATCTCATGTTATAGGAAGGGTCTCAGGATTGGAATGGGAAGGACTTGGATATCACATCTCATGCTGTAGGAAGGGTCTCAGGTTTGGAAAAGGAAGGAGTTGGATATCACATTTCATGTTAGAGGGAGGATCTCAGGTTTGGTATTAGAGGCATTGAGATATCACATCTCATGCTATCAGAAGGGTATCAGGATTGGAATGGGAAGGAGTTGGGTATCACATCTCATGTTATAGGACCGGTCTCAGGTTTGGTATTTGAAGCATTGAGATATCAAGTCTCATGGTATAGGACGGGTCTCAGAATTGGAATGAGAAGGAGTTGGATATCACATCTCAAGCTATAGGAAGGGTCTCATGATTGGAATGGGAAGGAGTTGGATATCACATCTCATGTTATAGGAAGGGTCTCAGGATTGGAATGGGAAGGACTTGGATATCACATCTCATTATATAGGAAGGCTCTCAGGGTTGGAAGGGGAAGGAGTTGGATATCACATTTCATGTTAGAGGTAGGATCTCAGGTTTGGTTTTAGAGGCATTGAGATATCACATCTCATGCCATCAGAAGGGTCTCAGGATTGGAATGGGAAGGAGTTGGATATCAAATCTCATGCTAAAGGGATGGTCTAAGGTTGGGAAGGGGAAGGATTTGGATATCACATCTCATGTTGGACCGGTCTCAGGTTTGGTATTAGAAGCATTGAGATATCACATCTCATGCTATCGGAAGGGTCTTAGGTTTGGTATAAGCATTGAGATATCACATCTCTGCTATCGGAAGGGTCTCAGGATTGGAATGGGAAGGATTTGGATATCACAATTCATGTTATAGGAAGGGTCTCAGGTTTGGTATTAGAAGCATTGAGATATCACATCTCATGCTATAGGAAGGGTCTCAGGATTGGAATGGGAAGGACTTGGATATCACATCTCATGTTATAGGAAGGGTCTCAGGTTTGGTATTAGAAGCATTGAGATATCACATCTCATGCTATAGGAAGGGTCTCAGGAATGGAATGGGAAGGACTTGGATATCACATCTCATGATAAAGGAAGGGTCTAAGGTTTGGAAGGGGAAGGATTTGGATATCACATCTCATGTTATTGGACCGGTCTCAGGTTTGGTATTAGAAGCATTGAGATATCAAGTCTCATGGTATAGGACGGGAGTTTGATATCACATCTCATGCCATGGTATGGGTCTCAGGTTTTGTAGAAGCATTGGGATATCACATCTCATGCTATCGGAAGGGTATCAGGATTGGATTTGGAAGGAGTTGGATATCCCATCTCATGCTATAGGAAGGGTCTCAGGTTGGAATAGAAGGAGTTGGATATCACATCTCATGTTATAGGAAGGGTCTCAGGATTGGAATGGGAAGGACTTGGATATCACATCTCATGCTGTAGGAAGGGTCTCAGGTTTGGAAAAGGAAGGAGTTGGATATCACATTTCATGTTAGAGGTAGGATCTCAGGTTTGGTATTAGAGGCATTGAGATATCACATCTCATGCTATCAGAAGGGTATCAGGATTGGAATGGGAAGGAGTTGGATATCACATCTCATGCTAAAGGGAGGGTCTCAGGTTTGGAATGGGAAGGATTTGGATATCACATCTCACGTTATAGGAAGGACCTTAGGTTTGGTATTAGAAGCATTGAGATATCACATCTCATGCTATAGGAAGGGTCTCGGGATTGGAATGGGAAGGAGTTGGATATCACATCTCATGTTATAGGAAGGATCTCAGGTTTGGTATTAGAAGCATTGAGATATCACATCTCATGCTATAGGAAGGGTCTCAGGATTGGAATGGGAAGGAGTTGGATATCACATCTCATGCTATGGGAAGGGTCTCAGGTTTGGTATAAGCATTGAAATATCACATCTCTGCTATCGGAAGGGTCTCAGGATTGGAATGGGAGGAGCTGGATATCACATCTCATGCTATGGGAAGGGTCTCAGGTTTGGTATAAGCATTGAAATATCACATCTCTGCTATCGGAAGGGTCTCAGGATTGGAATGGGAGGAGCTGGATATCACATCTCATGCTAAAGGAAGGGTCTCAGGTTTGGAAGGGGAAGGAGTTGGATATCACATCTCATGCTAAAGGGAGGGTCTCAGGTTTGGAATGGGAAGGATTTGGATATCACATCTCATGTTATAGGAAGGACCTTAGGTTTGGTATTAGAAGCATTGAGATATCACATCTCATGCTATAGGAAGGGTCTCGGGATTGGAATGGGAAGGAGTTGGATATCACATCTCATGTTATTGGAAGGATCTCAGGTTTGGTATTAGAAGCATTGAGATATCACATCTCATGCTATCGGAAGGGTCTTAGGTTTGGTATAAGCATTGAGATATCACATCTCTGCTATCGGAAGGGTCTCAGGATTGGAATGGGAAGGATTTGGATATCATAATTCATGTTATAGGAAGGGTCTCAGGTTTGGTATTAGAAGCATTGAGATATCACATCTCATGCTATAGGAAGGGTCTCAGGATTGGAATGGGAAGGACTTGGATATCACATCTCATGTTATAGGAAGGGTCTCAGGTTTGGTATTAGAAGCATTGAGATATCACATCTCATGCTATAGGAAGGGTCTCAGGAATGGAATGGGAAGGACTTGGATATCACATCTCATGATAAAGGAAGGGTCTAAGGTTTGGAAGGGGAAGGATTTGGATATCACATCTCATGTTATTGGACCGGTCTCAGGTTTGGTATTAGAAGCATTGAGATATCAAGTCTCATGGTATAGGACGGGAGTTTGATATCACATCTCATGCCATGGTATGGGTCTCAGGTTTTGTAGAAGCATTGGTATATCACATCTCATGCTATCGGAAGGGTATCAGGATTGGATTTGGAAGGAGTTGGATATCCCATCTCATGCTATAGGAAGGGTCTCAGGTTGGAATAGAAGGAGTTGGATATCACATCTCATTTTATAGGAAGGGTCTCAGGATTGGAATGGGAAGGACTTGGATATCACATCTCATGCTGTAGGAAGGGTCTCAGGTTTGGAAAAGGAAGGAGTTGGATATCACATTTCATGTTAGAGGTAGGATCTCAGGTTTGGTATTAGAGGCATTGAGATATCAGATCTCATGCTATCAGAAGGGTATCAGGATTGGAATGGGAAGGAGTTGGATATCACATCTCATGCTAAAGGGAGGGTCTCAGGTTTGGAATGGGAAGGATTTGGATATCACATCTCATGTTATAGGAAGGACCTTAGGTTTGGTATTAGAAGCATTGAGATATCACATCTCATGCTATAGGAAGGGTCTCGGGATTGGAATGGGAAGGAGTTGGATATCACATCTCATGTTATAGGAAGGATCTCAGGTTTGGTATTAGAAGCATTGAGATATCACATCTCATGCTATAGGAAGGGTCTCAGGATTGGAATGGGAAGGAGTTGGATATCACATCTCATGCTATGGGAAGGGTCTCAGGTTTGGTATAAGCATTGAAATGTCACATCTCTGCTATCGGAAGGGTCTCAGGATTGGAATGGGAGGAGCTATATATCACATCTCATGCTAAAGGAAGGGTCTCAGGTTTGGAAGGGGAAGGATTTGGATATCACATCTCATGTTATAGGACGGGTCTCAGGTTTGGTATTAGAATCATTGTGATATCACATCTCATGCTATAGGGTGTGTCTCAGGATTGGAATGGGAAGGAGTTGGATATCACATCTCATGCTATAGGAAGGGTTTCAGGTTTGGTAGAAGCATTGAGATATCACATCTCATGCTATAGGAAGAGTCTCAGGTTTGGGAAGGGAAGGATTTGGATTTCACATCTCATGTTATAGGATGGTTCTCATGTTTGGTTTTTGAAGCATTGAGATATCACATCTCATGCTATCGGAAGGGTCTCAGGTTTGGAATGGGAAGGAGTTGGATATCACATCTCATGTTATAGGAAGGGTCTCAGGTTTGGAATGGGAAGGAGTTGGATATGACATCTCTTGTTATAGGGAGGGTCTCAGGATTTGAATGGTAAGGAGTTGGATATCACATCTCATGCTATAGGAAGGGTCTCAGGTTGGAATGGGAAGGAGTTGGATATCACATCTCATGTTATATACAGGAAGGGTCTCAGGATTGGAATGGGAAGGATTTGGATATCACATCTCTTGCTATAGGAAGGGTCTCAGGTTTTTTATTAGAAACATTGAGATATCACATCTCATGCTATAGGAAGGGTCTCAGGATTGGAATGGGAAGGACTTGGATATCACATCTCATTATATAGGAAGGCTCTCAGGGTTGGAAGGGGAAGGAGTTGGATATCACATTTCATGTTAGAGGTAGGATCTCAGGTTTGGTTTTAGAGGCATTGAGATATCACATCTCATGCCATCAGAAGGGTCTCAGGATTGGAATGGGAAGGAGTTGGATATCAAATCTCATGCTAAAGGGATGGTCTAAGGTTGGGAAGGGGAAGGATTTGGATATCACATCTCATGTTGGACCGGTCTCAGGTTTGGTATTAGAAGCATTGAGATATCACATCTCATGCTATCGGAAGGGTCTTAGGTTTGGTATAAGCATTGAGATATCACATCTCTGCTATCGGAAGGGTCTCAGGATTGGAATGGGAAGGATTTGGATATCACAATTCATGTTATAGGAAGGGTCTCAGGTTTGGTATTAGAAGCATTGAGATATCACATCTCATGCTATAGGAAGGGTCTCAGGATTGGAATGGGAAGGACTTGGATATCACATCTCATGTTATAGGAAGGGTCTCAGGTTTGGTATTAGAAGCATTGAGATATCACATCTCATGCTATAGGAAGGGTCTCAGGAATGGAATGGGAAGGACTTGGATATCACATCTCATGATAAAGGAAGGGTCTAAGGTTTGGAAGGGGAAGGATTTGGATATCACATCTCATGTTATTGGACCGGTCTCAGGTTTGGTATTAGAAGCATTGAGATATCAAGTCTCATGGTATAGGACGGGAGTTTGATATCACATCTCATGCCATGGTATGGGTCTCAGGTTTTGTAGAAGCATTGGGATATCACATCTCATGCTATCGGAAGGGTATCAGGATTGGATTTGGAAGGAGTTGGATATCCCATCTCATGCTATAGGAAGGGTCTCAGGTTGGAATAGAAGGAGTTGGATATCACATCTCATGTTATAGGAAGGGTCTCAGGATTGGAATGGGAAGGACTTGGATATCACATCTCATGCTGTAGGAAGGGTCTCAGGTTTGGAAAAGGAAGGAGTTGGATATCACATTTCATGTTAGAGGTAGGATCTCAGGTTTGGTATTAGAGGCATTGAGATATCACATCTCATGCTATCAGAAGGGTATCAGGATTGGAATGGGAAGGAGTTGGATATCACATCTCATGCTAAAGGGAGGGTCTCAGGTTTGGAATGGGAAGGATTTGGATATCACATCTCACGTTATAGGAAGGACCTTAGGTTTGGTATTAGAAGCATTGAGATATCACATCTCATGCTATAGGAAGGGTCTCGGGATTGGAATGGGAAGGAGTTGGATATCACATCTCATGTTATAGGAAGGATCTCAGGTTTGGTATTAGAAGCATTGAGATATCACATCTCATGCTATAGGAAGGGTCTCAGGATTGGAATGGGAAGGAGTTGGATATCACATCTCATGCTATGGGAAGGGTCTCAGGTTTGGTATAAGCATTGAAATATCACATCTCTGCTATCGGAAGGGTCTCAGGATTGGAATGGGAGGAGCTGGATATCACATCTCATGCTATGGGAAGGGTCTCAGGTTTGGTATAAGCATTGAAATATCACATCTCTGCTATCGGAAGGGTCTCAGGATTGGAATGGGAGGAGCTGGATATCACATCTCATGCTAAAGGAAGGGTCTCAGGTTTGGAAGGGGAAGGAGTTGGATATCACATCTCATGCTAAAGGGAGGGTCTCAGGTTTGGAATGGGAAGGATTTGGATATCACATCTCATGTTATAGGAAGGACCTTAGGTTTGGTATTAGAAGCATTGAGATATCACATCTCATGCTATAGGAAGGGTCTCGGGATTGGAATGGGAAGGAGTTGGATATCACATCTCATGTTATTGGAAGGATCTCAGGTTTGGTATTAGAAGCATTGAGATATCACATCTCATGCTATCGGAAGGGTCTTAGGTTTGGTATAAGCATTGAGATATCACATCTCTGCTATCGGAAGGGTCTCAGGATTGGAATGGGAAGGATTTGGATATCATAATTCATGTTATAGGAAGGGTCTCAGGTTTGGTATTAGAAGCATTGAGATATCACATCTCATGCTATAGGAAGGGTCTCAGGATTGGAATGGGAAGGACTTGGATATCACATCTCATGTTATAGGAAGGGTCTCAGGTTTGGTATTAGAAGCATTGAGATATCACATCTCATGCTATAGGAAGGGTCTCAGGAATGGAATGGGAAGGACTTGGATATCACATCTCATGATAAAGGAAGGGTCTAAGGTTTGGAAGGGGAAGGATTTGGATATCACATCTCATGTTATTGGACCGGTCTCAGGTTTGGTATTAGAAGCATTGAGATATCAAGTCTCATGGTATAGGACGGGAGTTTGATATCACATCTCATGCCATGGTATGGGTCTCAGGTTTTGTAGAAGCATTGGTATATCACATCTCATGCTATCGGAAGGGTATCAGGATTGGATTTGGAAGGAGTTGGATATCCCATCTCATGCTATAGGAAGGGTCTCAGGTTGGAATAGAAGGAGTTGGATATCACATCTCATTTTATAGGAAGGGTCTCAGGATTGGAATGGGAAGGACTTGGATATCACATCTCATGCTGTAGGAAGGGTCTCAGGTTTGGAAAAGGAAGGAGTTGGATATCACATTTCATGTTAGAGGTAGGATCTCAGGTTTGGTATTAGAGGCATTGAGATATCAGATCTCATGCTATCAGAAGGGTATCAGGATTGGAATGGGAAGGAGTTGGATATCACATCTCATGCTAAAGGGAGGGTCTCAGGTTTGGAATGGGAAGGATTTGGATATCACATCTCATGTTATAGGAAGGACCTTAGGTTTGGTATTAGAAGCATTGAGATATCACATCTCATGCTATAGGAAGGGTCTCGGGATTGGAATGGGAAGGAGTTGGATATCACATCTCATGTTATAGGAAGGATCTCAGGTTTGGTATTAGAAGCATTGAGATATCACATCTCATGCTATAGGAAGGGTCTCAGGATTGGAATGGGAAGGAGTTGGATATCACATCTCATGCTATGGGAAGGGTCTCAGGTTTGGTATAAGCATTGAAATGTCACATCTCTGCTATCGGAAGGGTCTCAGGATTGGAATGGGAGGAGCTATATATCACATCTCATGCTAAAGGAAGGGTCTCAGGTTTGGAAGGGGAAGGATTTGGATATCACATCTCATGTTATAGGACGGGTCTCAGGTTTGGTATTAGAATCATTGTGATATCACATCTCATGCTATAGGGTGTGTCTCAGGATTGGAATGGGAAGGAGTTGGATATCACATCTCATGCTATAGGAAGGGTTTCAGGTTTGGTAGAAGCATTGAGATATCACATCTCATGCTATAGGAAGAGTCTCAGGTTTGGGAAGGGAAGGATTTGGATTTCACATCTCATGTTATAGGATGGTTCTCATGTTTGGTTTTTGAAGCATTGAGATATCACATCTCATGCTATCGGAAGGGTCTCAGGTTTGGAATGGGAAGGAGTTGGATATCACATCTCATGTTATAGGAAGGGTCTCAGGTTTGGAATGGGAAGGAGTTGGATATGACATCTCTTGTTATAGGGAGGGTCTCAGGATTTGAATGGTAAGGAGTTGGATATCACATCTCATGCTATAGGAAGGGTCTCAGGTTGGAATGGGAAGGAGTTGGATATCACATCTCATGTTATATACAGGAAGGGTCTCAGGATTGGAATGGGAAGGATTTGGATATCACATCTCTTGCTATAGGAAGGGTCTCAGGTTTTTTATTAGAAACATTGAGATATCACATCTCATGCTATAGGAAGGGTTTTAGGATTGGAATGGGAAGTATTTGGATATCACATCTCATGCTAAAGGAAGGGTTTCAGGTTTGGAAGGGGAAGGATTTGGATATCACATCTCATCCAATAGGAAGGGTCTCAGGTTTGGAATGGGAAGGAATTGGATATCACATCTCATGTTATAGGAAGGGTCTCAGGTTTTTTATTAGAAACATTGAGATATCACATCTCATGTTATAGGACGGTTCCCAGGTTTGGTATTAGAACATTGAGATATCACATCTCATGGTATAGGAAGGGTCTCAGGGTTGGAATGGGAAGGAGTTGGATATCACATCTCATCCAATAGGAAGGGTCTCAGGTTTGGAATGGGAAGGAATTGGATATCACATCTCATGTTATAGGAAGGATCTCAGGTTTGGTATTAGAAGCATTGAGATATCACATCTCATGCTATAGGAAGGGTCTCAGGATTGGAATGTGAAGGATTTGGATATCACATCTCATGCTAAAGGAAGGGTCTCAGGTTTGGTAGAAGCATTGAGATATCACATCTCATGCTATAGGAAGGGTCTCAGGATTTGAATGGCAAGGAGTTGGATATCACATCTCATGCCATAGGAAGGGTCTCAGGTTTGGTATAAGCATTGAGATATCACATCTCTGCTATCGGAAGGTTCTCAGGATTGGATTGGGAAGGAGTTGGATATCCCTTCCCATGCTATAGGAAGTGTCTCAGGTTGGAAGGGGAAGGAGTTGAATATCACATCTCATGTTATAGGAAGGGTCTCAGGATTGGAATGGGAAGGATTTGGATATCACATCTCTTGCTATAGGAAGGGTCTCAGGATTGGAATGGGAAGGATTTGGATATCACATCTCATGTCATAGGAAGGATCTCAGGTTTGGTATTAGAAGCATTGATATATCACATCTCATGCTATAGTAAGGGTCTCATGTTTGGAATGGGAAGGAGTTGGATATCACATATGCTATAGGAAGTGTCTCAGGTTTGGAACGGGAAGGAGTTGGATATCACATCTCATGTTATAGGAAGGGTCTCAGGTTTGGTATAAGCATTGAGATATCACATCTCTGCTATCAGGAGTGGCTCAGGATTGGAATGGGAAGGAGTTGGATATCCCATCTCATGTTAAAGGACGGGTCTCTGGTTTGGTATTAGAATCATTGAGATATCACATCGCATGCTGTAGGAAGGGTCTAAGGATTGGAATGGGATGGACTTGGATATCACATCTCATGCTATAGGTAGGCTCTCAGGTTTGGTATAAGCATTGAGATATCACATCTCATGCTATAGGAAGGGTCTCAGGATTGGAATGGGAAGGATTTGGATATCACATCTCATGCTATATGAAGGGTCTCAGATTTGGTATAAGCATTGAGATATCACATCTCATGCTATAGGAAGGGTCTCAGGATTGGAATGGGAAGGAGTTGTATATGACATCTCAAGCCTTAGGAAGGGTCTCAGGTTTGGTATAAGCATTGAGATATCACATCTCTGCTATCGGAAGGGTCTCAGGATTGGAATGGGAAGGAGTTGGATATCCCATCTCATGTTATAGGAAGGGTCTCAGGTTTGGTATTAGAAGCATTGAGATATCACATCTCATGCTATAGGAAGGGTCTCAGGATTGGAAAGGGAAGGACTTGGATGTCACATCTCATGCTATAGGGAGGGTCTCAAGTTTGATATTAGAAGCATTGAGATAACAAATCTCATGATATCGGAAGGGTCTCAGGATTGGAATGGGAAGGAGTTGGATATCACATCTCATTATAAAGGAAGGGTCTAAGGTTTGGAAGGGGAAGGATTTGGATATCACATCTCATGTTATAGGACGGGTCTCAGGTTTGGTATTAGAAGCATTGAGATATCAAGTCTCATGGTATAAGAAGGGTCTCAGAATTGGAATGGGAAGGAGTTGGATATCACATCTCAAGCTATAGGAAGCGTCTCAGGATTGGAATGGGAAGGAGTTTGATATCACATCTCATGCCATAGTATGGGTCTCAGGTTTGGTAGAAGCATTGGGATATCACATCTCATGCTATAGGAAGGGTCTCAGGATTGGAATGGGAAGAAGTTGGATATCACATCTCAAGCTATAGGAAGGGTCTCAGGTTTGGTATAAGCATTGAGATATCACATCTCATGCTATAGGAAGGGTCTCAGGGTTGGAATGGGAAGGAGTTGTTTATGACATCTCATGCCATAGGAAGGGTCTCAGGTTTGGTATAAGCATTGAGATTTCACATCACATGCTATAGGAAGGGTCTCAGGATTGGAATGGGAAGTACTTGGATATCACATCACATGCTATAGGAAGGGTCTCAGGATTGGAATGGGAAGGACTTGGATATCACATCTCATGCTATAGGCAGGGTCTCAGGTTTGGAAAGGGAAGGAGATGGATATCACATTTCATGTTAGAGGTAGGATCTCAGGTTTGGTATTAGAGGCAATGAGATATCACATCTCATGCTATCAGAAGGGTCTCAGGATTGGAATGGGAAGGAGTTGGATATCACATTTCATGCTAAAGGGAGGGTCTCAGGTTTGGAAGGGGAAGGATTTGGAAATCACATCTCATATTATAGGAAGGATCTCAGGTTTGGTATTAGAAGCATTGAGATATCACATCTCATGCTATCGGAAGGATCTCAGGTTTGGTATAAGAGGCATTGAGATATCACATCTCATGCTATCATAAGGGTCTCAGGATTGGAATGGGAAGGAGTTGGATATCACATCTCATGTTATAGGAAGGATCTCAGGTTTGGTATTAGAAGCATTGAGACATCACATCTCATGCTATAGGAAGGGTCTCAGGATTGGAATGGGAAGGAGTTGGATATCACATCTCATGCTATAGGAAGGGTCTCAGGTTTGGTATAAGCATTGAGATATCACATCCCATGCTATAGGAAGGGTCTCAGGATTGGAATGGGAAGGATTTGGATATCACATCTTATGCTATAGGAAGGGTCTCAGGTTTGGTATAAGCATTGAGATATCACATCTCATGCTATAGGAAGGGTCTCAGGATTGGAATGGGAAGAAGTTGGATATCACATCTCATGCTATAGGAAGGGTCTTAGGGTTGGAATGGGAAGGAGTTGTATATGACATCTCATGCCATAGGAAGGGTCTCAGGTTTGGTATAAGCATTGAGATATCACATCACATGCTATAGGAAGGGTCTCAGGATTGGAATGGGAAGGACTTGGATATCACTTCTCATGCTATAGGCAGGGTCTCAGGTTTGGAAAGGGAAGGAGATGGATATCACATTTCATGTTAGAGGTAGGATCTCAGGTTTGGTATTAGAGGCATTGAGATATCACATCTCATGCTATCAGAAGGGTCTCAGGATTGGAATGGGAAGGAGTTGGATATCACATTTCATGCTAAAGGGAGGGTCTCAGGTTTGGAAGGGGAAGGATTTGGAAATCACATCTCATATTATAGGAAGGATCTCAGGTTTGGTATTAGAAGCATTGAGATATCACATCTCATGCTATCGGAAGGATCTCAGGTTTGGTATAAGAGGCATTGAGATATCACATCTCATGCTATCATAAGGGTCTCAGGATTGGAATGGGAAGGAGTTGGATATCACATCTCATGTTATAGGAAGGATCTCAGGTTTGGTATTAGAAGCATTGAGACATCACATCTCATGCTATAGGAAGGGTCTCAGGATTGGAATGGGAAGGAGTTGGATATCACATCTCATGCTATAGGAAGGGTCTCAGGTTTGGTATAAGCATTGAGATATCACATCTCATGCTATAGGAAGGGTCTCAGGATTGGAATGGGAAGGATTTGGATATCACATCTTATGCTATAGGAAGGGTCTCAGGTTTGGTATAAGCATGGAGATATCACTTCTCATGCTATAGGAAGGGTCTCAGGATTGGAATGGGAAGGAGTTGGATATCACATCTCATGCTATAGGAAGGGTCTCAGATTTGGTATAAGCATTGAGATATCACATCTCATGCTATAGGAAGGGTCTCAGGATTGGAATGGGAAGGAGTTGTATATGACATCTCAGGCCATAGGAAGGGTCTCAGATTTGGTATAAGCATTGAGATATCACATCTCATGATATCGGAAGGGTCTCAGGATTGGAATGGGAAGGAGTTGGATATCACATTTCATGATAAAGGAAGGGTCTAAGGTTTGGAAGGGGAAGGATTTGGATATCACATCTCATGTTATAGGACGGGTCTCAGGTTTGGTATTAGAAGCATTGAGATATCAAGTCTCATGGTATAAGAAGGGTCTCAGGATTGGAATGGGAAGGAGTTTGATATCACATCTCATGCCATAGTATGGGTCTCAGGTTTGGTAGAAGCATTGGGATATCACATCTCATGCTATCGGAAGGGTATCAGTATTGGATTTGGAAGGAGTTGGATATCCCATCTCATGCTATAGGAAGGGTCTCAGGTTGGAATGGGAAGGAGTTGGATATCACATTTCATGTTATAGGAAGGGTCTCAGGATTGGAATGGGAAGGACTTGGATATCATATCTCATGCTATAGGAAGGCTCTCAGGTTTGGAAGGGGAAGGAGTTGGATATCACATTTCATGTTAGAGGAAGGATCTCAGGTTTGGTATTAGAGGCCTTGAGATATCACATCTCATGCTATAGGAAGGGTCTCAGGATTGGAATGGGAAGGAGTTGGATATCACATCTCAAGCTATAGGAAGGGTCTCAGGTTTGGTATAAGCATTGAGATATCACATCTCATGCTATAGGAAGGGTCTCAGGATTGGAATGGGAAGAAGTTGGATATCACATCGCATGCTATAGGAAGGGTCTCAGGTTTGGTATAAGCATTGAGATATCACATCTCATGCTATAGGAAGGGTCTCAGGATTGGAATGGGAAGGAGTTGTATATGCCATCTCATGCCATAGGAAGGGTCTCAGGTTTGGTATAAGCATTGAGATATCACATCACATGCTATAGGAAGGGTCTCAGGATTGGAATGGGAAGGACTTGGATATCACATATCATGCTATAGGCAGGGTCTCAGGTTTGGAAAGGGAAGGAGATGGATATCACATTTCATGTTAGAGGTAGGATCTCAGGTTTGGTATTAGAGGCATTGAGAAATCACATCTCATGCTATCAGAAGGGTCTCAGGATTGGAATGGGAAGGAGTTGGATATCACATCTCATGCTAAAGGGAGGGTCTCAGGTTTGGAAGGGGAAGGATTTGGAAATCACATCTCATATTATAGGAAGGATCTCAGGTTTGGTATTAGAAGCATTGAGATATCACATCTCATGCTATCGGAAGGATCTCAGGTTTGGTATAAGAGGCATTGAGATATCACATCTCATGCTATCATAAGGGTCTCAGGATTGGAATGGGAAGGAGTTGGATATCACATCTCATGTTATAGGAAGGATCTCAGGTTTGGTATTGGAAGCATTGAGACATCACATCTCATGCTATAGGAATGGTCTCAGGATTGGAATGGGTAGGAGTTGGATGTTACATTCTTGCTATAGGAAGGGTCTCATGTTTGGAATGGGAAGGAGTTGGATATCACATATGCTATAGGAAGTGTCTTAGGTTTGGAACGGGAAGGAGTTGGATATCACATCTCATGTTATAGGAAGGGTCTCAGGTTTGGTATAAGCATTGAGATATCACATCTCTGCTATCAGGAGTGGCTCAGGATTGGAATGGGAAGGAGTTGGATATCCCATCTCATGTTAAAGGACGGGTCTCTGGTTTGGTATTAGAATCATTGAGATATCACATCGCTGTTAGGAAAGATTTCGTAATTGTAGGGAATTTTCCTTCCATGTGGCAACCCCTAAACTTTTTGCTATTGTTTTTAACCTTGTTCTTGACTTTGCCAGAGAAGTACAGCCTTCTGCCGCACTTCTCTGGGCTTTCGCTCCTTTCTTACGGGGAAACTGACATGCCCTTAAGACAGTCAGTACCGGGGAACGCTGTTTCCCGTAGTTTCTTTTATCATGTTGCGGCTTTAGTGCAACATGACACAAGAGGGCACTGTAAGCTAAGTTACAGCTCTCTTGGGTCTCTAGCCTTCTACAGGCCCTAGATACTCTTTTAGGATGGTATTTGATCGGTGCAAGTCATTCAGGGACTGGAATGGTGGCAGCGATCGTTTTGTTTATTTTGAGCTCCTTTTGGCGTTCTGAGCACGTTTTTCGCACTGAACCCAAAATGGTGGCCTGGCTCCCAAAATGGCCAGACCACGAGGCTCCTTTGTCCTGTCCACTGACCGTCTTGCTCCCTTCACCTTCCCCAGGTCGGGCGACCCGGGGCCTTCCTTATTTGGGCATGTACTTTCCCGCGAAACGTGGTTGCTTTCGCGGGCTTCTACATGTCGTTTGTGTGCCTCCAGGGTGGGGGCTGGGATGTCTGGTCCCAATACACATCCTGGGTGCCAGAGAGTCTAGGGTGGTGTGAATGCCTGGGACCACCGTGGTCCGTGATTGGTCCACGTATGGTATGTGTGTTGATGAGCGGATCTCCCATTGGCTCCCCTCCGTTTTGGCGCGAAGGGAACCGTGGATAAGAGGGAGCTGGAAACACCACTACCAGGTCGATCTCCTGAGTTCTCACGAACGAAGGAATACAGGAGCCAAGTATCCTGCAACCAAGAGGCTGAAACGAGGAATCGCTGGTGACCCGCTGAAGGAATCCTCCTTTGCACTGCTGTCGTCCTGTGAAACCCTTTCCTCCTTGGATCGAACCAGAAGGCCTGTACTGGTGCTTCGACCTTTGGAATAGCAGGAACAGCTATTCCCGGCGACTTCATCCTCTCCTGCCAAGTAAGCCTTCGGAAGTGTCTCTGGGCCATCCAGTTGACTGACCAGCTTACAAGGGAGTCCTGCTCTGTAACCGCCGCCAGGTTGTGTTGTATTCCGAGTCCTTGTCACTCTCCCACGCTTCGTACACTTGGCGTTCCCAAGTCTGAAGGGAGGAGTGTACATTTGGCTCGAATACACACGGCCGCTCCGTTGTCCTGCTGCGGCAACAAACTGTGCTGGTTTCGTCGATTGGGACGTCTTTTTGCTCTACACGACTACGAGGCGTTCCCTGCTCTTCTGAACCTGCCAGCTGCTAAAACGAACGTGGAGAAGCCTGGGTCTGCTTGCTTCGGGGACCGGTGAGTAGTTTAGCTAGGATCTGGTCGCCCTCCTGCAGTATCCCATTGCTTTTCCCTGCTGTGTAAAAACAGCACCCTTTTGGCCGTACTCGCGCTCTGCTTCTGCCCGCTGTGGAGGCTGCGCTTGAGTTACGGAACCTGTTCTCCTTCTGCTGTGCACTAACCCGAACTGCCTGACTTCCTCCGAAGAGCTTCCCCTTTTGCCCGTTGGCACCGGCGTGGCAGGTACTTTGAGCACAAGGCTCCACTCTTCGCAGGGCTCGGACTTCCATCTAGTAGGTGCCTCTGAAGGCGAACTGAGTCTAAAGCGGTATCGCACTGCCTGTTTTCCTTCCCTGGCAGGTGGACTACATATTTCGTGCTTTAAACGCTTGCGACTGTGTATTTGTATATATATTGTGTTGATATGGTATGTGTTGGTTTAATATTGTGATATTGTGATTTTCTCGCTACGGTCATTATTTTAAAGGCCTTAAAATAAATGTGTATCTATTTTTGATATAACAACTGTTTGGAGTAGTTTGTAAGCGCTCTTGCTTTGTGTGCTCATTGCGGGCTTTCAGTCACCCTCACCCCTCTTGAGACCTAGTCTTGACCGCCGCGATCGCTACCTTGATTGGTCTGGCTTGTCCAGAGGTTACCCTGTTCCAAGTAATTAGGTTGGCCTTCTGAACTTCTGCGCCACCAGGACAGAGTTCAGAAATCCGTCTTAACAAATTGGTGTACAGCGGTGGGATACGACTGAAGGTATCCAGTGTTGCGCTCGAACTAAGGCATTTCAGGTTATTCCAAACAGTACACGTAGTGAATTGTTATAGAATAACTTTAAAAAGGCCATAGTCCTATCAAACAGTATGGAAGCAAATACCTTGTTAACTTTAAATGCTTCCAAATCAGAAACATTGAAAAAGATGTGTGCGGAGAGAGGTGTTTCCTCTCAAGGCACAAAATTGGAAATGATCCAGAGAATCGTGGCGTGGCAAGAAGCGCAGCTTGACGCTATAACTTCCGAGGACAGTGCAGAAGGTGGTGGGGCTGCTCTCACTGGTAGAACCGACGGTTCTGCCGCTGCACTGATCCATCGCGACCACGAGGACAGGGAGGATGTAATGTTTAATGTTTCCTCTGCCAGTGTTGATGGGGAGGCTATGCTTGAATTCAAGAAGCAAGAGCTGCGGTTTAGGCAGCAGGAGCTTGAATTCAGCATAGCCAAACTAAAAATTGAACAGGCAGAAAAACAGAAAGACAGGGATCACCAGTTGGAACTGGCCAAGCTTCAGGTTGCAAATGGGTCCAAGGGTCCTGGACATGGGTCTGGGGCTTCCTCTCATCCACGGTTTCCAAAAGATCTGCTCAGTGTATATGAAGAAAGGAATGACATTATGGACTGGCTGAATGCGTTTGAGTATGCATGCGAGGTTCAAAAAGTTGACAGTGCTGATAAGATTGCGTGGTTGCTCAGTAGACTGCCCCATTCTGGCTGTAGTGCCATTATGGAAATGTCGAAGGCTGAGCGGGCTGATTTCGCAATGTTAAAGCAAACTCTCATTTTAAAGTTTGGGAAGACTCCGGCCCAATATTTAAAGCGTTTTCGAGAGTATAAGAAAAAGGAAGGTGGTACTTGGGTATCTTATGTCGCTGAATCCTTGAAAAACTTAACTGGCTGGGTCGAAGATTATAAGGTTTCTACCTTCGAAGGCATGATAAATCTTGTCATGCTGGAACATATTTTTGCTTCTTCTTCCCCGGAGCTTAAGCAGCATTTGGCCGATTCGAAGGAGATAGATCCTAAGAAGCTGGCCATTGCAGCAGACTTATGGGTGTCACATCGAGTGTCCCATAAGGACAAAACTCATCCTGGTAAGCAGGAGGAAGGGAAAAAGTCCAAAGATATGGAGGGTGGGGAATCTGCTAAATCTTCTTCCCATAAGGGCCACAAAAAGAAAAACAAGGGTAAGACACAAGAGAACTCACAGGGTAGTGGAGGTCAGCCTCCGAAACAGAACTCTGGTTACAATAAGCCTCCCTACGTAAACAGACCCACTGGGGCTTGTTTGTCTTGTGGAGCAACTGACCATGTGAAGGGGGATCCCCGGTGTAAGGTTAGACCTTTGGGGGTCCACTCCGCTAATCTGGCCTTCTCCTCCTACGAGGAAGAAGAGATTACAGGAGCATCCTTCTCCTCAGACTCATTTCCCAGCGGGATAGAGGCTGAGGTAGTTTTAGTGTCCCTGGGTTCCTGGGAGCCTAAAGTCGCAGAGGCTTATGCTAGGATTCCGGATAATACCAAGCACTACTTTAAAGACAGTGTGCTGATCAATGGAGTGGATACTCCAGCTCTTAGGGATAGTGGGTGCAGTCGCACTGTAGTGGATTCTACCTTGGTAGACTCAGAGGAAGTTGCCAGAGCTACTCTGATGCCCACTAAGTTGGCTGACAGCCCCCTCCGTATGTTTCCCGTGATCCCTGTAAATCTTACTTTAAATGGTACAGCAGTCAGGATTCCAGTGAGCATTCAGAGAAACGTCCCGGGAAAGGTCTTGTTAGGTAATGATCTCAGAGCTTTAGGGCTCGTAGGAGACACTGCCGAAAGACCCTACACACGGTCTCAAGCACGGGCAGCATTGGCCAAGTCCAATACGCCGCCCCAGCCGAAGGGGAAGCCCAAGGCGAAAGGAGTCTACAAGTCAAAACGAGGGAAAGAGAATATTCCCCCGAGCTCGCCTACCACTGCGGTGGAGGAAGTTGGTCAATCGCCCGGGCCTGACGAGGAGGTGGCGATGCCTGAAGTATTCGACCCCAACGATCATCCTGAACTAAAAGACTTGTTAGTTGAAGGAGGTCCTGATAGGGACGAATTCAGTAAAGGCCAACGTGAGTGCCCATCTCTGGAAGGCCTAAGGAGACAGGCCTGCTCCCAGCTTGAGGGTGAACCTCCTGGGATGGGTAGGATTTACCAGGAAGGTGGACTCCTGTATAGTGAGCCCACAGAGTCTACAGAAGGAGACCATAGGAGGTTGGTGGTTCCCCTTGCTGTTAGGCCCTTCCTCCTGCAGTTGGCGCATGAAGTTCCCATTGCTGGTCACCTCGGTATGAGGAAAACCAAGCAAAGGTTATCCATGCACTTCTACTGGCCCAAGATGGGGGAGCAAGTAGAAAGTCACTGCAGGAGTTGTGCCTCCTGCCAGTTGTCTGGTAAGGTTGGCGCGACAATCCAAGCTCCGTTGGTACCGCTCCCAGTTGTGGGGGTACCATTTGAAAGGGTAGGGATTGACATGGTTGGTCCCCTTGACCCGCAAACATCCTCAGGCAATAGGTTTATCCTGGTGCTGGTCGACCATGCAACCAGGTATCCTGAGGCCGTCCCATTTACAACTGTAACTGCCAAGCCAGTTGCAGAAGCTTTACTCGGCATGTTTACTAGGGTTGGCTTCCCTAAAGAAGTTGTGTCGGATCATGGCAGCAACTTTATGTCGAAGTATAGGCAGGCTATGTGGAAAGAATGTGGGGTCACCTACAGGTTCTCTTCTGCATACCACCCCCAGACCAATGGTCTGGGGGGGCGTTTTGACAGGACGTTAACGAGCATGATTGGGGCTCTGGAGGAGCCCCAGAGAAGAAAATGGGATCTTCTTGTTTCATGCTTACTATTTGCCTACCGAGAGGTACCACAGGAGGGTGTTGGCTTCAGCCCCTTCAAACTTCTGTTCGGTCATCCCGTACGGGGACCCTTAGCCATTGTCAAGGAGGGATGGGAGATGCCCACTCCCCCTGTTACTACCAATGTAGTTGATTATGTGCTAGGGCTCAGAAAACGGATGGTACTTCTGATGGGCTTGGCTAGTGATAAATTGAAGGCAGGGCAAGCGCTGGTGAAACCTTGGTACGACCAGAAAGCTTCCCTCATCAACTTTACACTTGGTCAGCAAGTCCTGATCATGAATCCCATAAGGCCTCAAGCTTTACAGGACAATTGGTCAGGCCCTTACCCAGTGGTGGAGCCCCTGGGTGAGGTTAACTATTCAGTGGACCTTGGAAGGCCTGGAAAGGCTCCCAAAGTGTTTCACATGAATAGGCTGAAGGCTTTCGTCCCAAGCGGCGAAATCGCAGCACTGCTATTGGCTTCAGACGTTGAGGAAGAGGAGTCTGAACCTCTCCCCGACCTGTTCCAAAGCAGTCCTTCAGAGAGCTCTTTTGAGGGTATCCGCGTGGCCCCTCACCAAAATGGACAAGGCTCAGTGGTTTACCTTGGACATGAAGTAGGTGGAGGGAGGAGACAGCCTCTACTCAGTCAGGTACAAGCAGTACAAGACTGGCCTACCCCCACTACGCAAACCCAAGTGAGAGCCTTTTTAGGACTCACGGGGTATTACCGCACTTTTGTGGCAGACTATGGCACCATAGCTGCTCCTCTGACTGCCCTCACAACTCCGAAGAAACCCAAGAAGGTAACTTGGACCGACGAGTGTGAGAAGGCCTTCAATGGCTTAAAAGACTCCTTGTGCCAGGCCCCTGTCCTTAGGGCCCCGGATTATCAAAGACCTTTTATCGTGCAGACGGATGCCTCTGACACTGGGATAGGAGCTGTACTATCACAAGTAGATGAGAAGGGTAAGGAACACCCTATCGGTTTTATTAGTCGCCAGTTTAAGGACAGAGAGCTCAGATGGTCCACGGTAGAGAAAGAATGTTTCTCTGTTGGGTGGGCCCTAAGGAAGCTGAGGCCCTACCTCTATGGGACCCACTTCACTGTGCAGACTGACCATAAGCCGTTAAAGTGGCTAATAAACATGAAGGGGGAGAATCCAAAGTTGCTTAGGTGGTCCATAAGTCTACAAGGCTTCGACTTCACTATTGAGCATAGGCCAGGTGTCCAACATAGCAATGCTGATGGGTTGTCCAGAATGTTTAACCGACCTGAACAAGAGACTCATCCAGGGGTGGATTAGTTCCCCCTGTCCATAGTCTGGGAGGGGCGAGTGTTAGGAAAGATTTCGTAATTGTAGGGAATTTTCCTTCCATGTGGCAACCCCTAAACTTTTTGCTATTGTTTTTAACCTTGTTCTTGACTTTGCCAGAGAAGTACAGCCTTCTGCCGCACTTCTCTGGGCTTTCGCTCCTTTCTTACGGGGAAACTGACATGCCCTTAAGACAGTCAGTACCGGGGAACGCTGTTTCCCGTAGTTTCTTTTATCATGTTGCGGCTTTAGTGCAACATGACACAAGAGGGCACTGTAAGCTAAGTTACAGCTCTCTTGGGTCTCTAGCCTTCTACAGGCCCTAGATACTCTTTTAGGATGGTATTTGATCGGTGCAAGTCATTCAGGGACTGGAATGGTGGCAGCGATCGTTTTGTTTATTTTGAGCTCCTTTTGGCGTTCTGAGCACGTTTTTCGCACTGAACCCAAAATGGTGGCCTGGCTCCCAAAATGGCCAGACCACGAGGCTCCTTTGTCCTGTCCACTGACCGTCATGCTCCCTTCACCTTCCCCAGGTCGGGCGACCCGGGGCCTTCCTTATTTGGGCATGTACTTTCCCGCGAAACGTGGTTGCTTTCGCGGGCTTCTACATGTCGTTTGTGTGCCTCCAGGGTGGGGGCTGGGATGTCTGGTCCCAATACACATCCTGGGTGCCAGAGAGTCTAGGGTGGTGTGAATGCCTGGGACCACCGTGGTCCGTGATTGGTCCACGTATGGTATGTGTGTTGATGAGCGGATCTCCCATTGGCTCCCCTCCGTTTTGGCGCGAAGGGAACCGTGGATAAGAGGGAGCTGGAAACACCACTACCAGGTCGATCTCCTGAGTTCTCACGAACGAAGGAATACAGGAGCCAAGTATCCTGCAACCAAGAGGCTGGACCGAGGAATCGCTGGTGACCCGCTGAAGGAATCCTCCTTTGCACTGCTGTCGTCCTGTGAAACCCTTTCCTCCTTGGATCGAACCAGAAGGCCTGTACTGGTGCTTCGACCTTTGGAATAGCAGGAACAGCTATTCCCGGCGACTTCATCCTCTCCTGCCAAGTAAGCCTTCGGAAGTGTCTCTGGGCCATCCAGTTGACTGACCAGCTTACAAGGGAGTCCTGCTCTGTAACCGCCGCCAGGTTGTGTTGTATTCCGAGTCCTTGTCACTCTCCCACGCTTCGTACACTTGGCGTTCCCAAGTCTGAAGGGAGGAGTGTACATTTGGCTCGAATACACACGGCCGCTCCGTTGTCCTGCTGCGGCAACAAACTGTGCTGGTTTCGTCGATTGGGACGTCTTTTTGCTCTACACGACTACGAGGCGTTCCCTGCTCTTCTGAACCTGCCAGCTGCTGAAACGAACGTGGAGAAGCCTGGGTCTGCTTGCTTCGGGGACCGGTGAGTAGTTTAGCTAGGATCTGGTCGCCCTCCTGCAGTATCCCATTGCTTTTCCCTGCTGTGTAAAAACAGCACCCTTTTGGCCGTACTCGCGCTCTGCTTCTGCCCGCTGTGGAGGCTGCGCTTGAGTTACGGAACCTGTTCTCCTTCTGCTGTGCACTAACCCGAACTGCCTGACTTCCTCCGAAGAGCTTCCCCTTTTGCCCGTTGGCACCGGCGTGGCAGGTACTTTGAGCACAAGGCTCCACTCTTCGCAGGGCTCGGACTTCCATCTAGTAGGTGCCTCTGAAGGCGAACTGAGTCTAAAGCGGTATCGCACTGCCTGTTTTCCTTCCCTGGCAGGTGGACTACATATTTCGTGCTTTAAACGCTTGCGACTGTGTATTTGTATATATATTGTGTTGATATGGTATGTGTTGGTTTAATATTGTGATATTGTGATTTTCTCGCTACGGTCATTATTTTAAAGGCCTTAAAATAAATGTGTATCTATTTTTGATATAACAACTGTTTGGAGTAGTTTGTAAGCGCTCTTGCTTTGTGTGCTCATTGCGGGCTTTCAGTCACCCTCACCCCTCTTGAGACCTAGTCTTGACCGCCGCGATCGCTACCTTGATTGGTCTGGCTTGTCCAGAGGTTACCCTGTTCCAAGTAATTAGGTTGGCCTTCTGAACTTCTGCGCCACCAGGACAGAGTTCAGAAATCCGTCTTAACAATCGCATGCTGTAGGAAGGGTCTAAGGATTGGAATGGGATGGACTTGGATATCACATCTCATGCTATAGGTAGGCTCAGGTTTGGTATAAGCATTGAGATATCACATCTCATGCTATAGGAAGGGTCTCATGATTGGAATGGGAAGGATTTGGATATCACATCTCATGCTATAGGAAGGGTCTCAGGTTTGGTATAAGCATGGAGATATCACTTCTCATGCTATAGGAAGGGTCTCAGAATTGGAATGGGAAGGTGTTGGATATCACATCTCATGCTATAGGAAGGGTCTCAGATTTGGTATAAGCATTGAGATATCACATCTCATGCTATAGGAAGGGTCTCAGGATTGCAATGGGAAGGAGTTGTATATGACATCTCAGGCCTTAAGAAGGGTCTCAGGTTTGGTATAAGCATTGAGATATCACATCTCTGCTATCGGAAGGGTCTCAGGATTGGAATGGGAAGGAGTTGGATATCCCATCTCATGTTATAGGAAGGGTCTCAGGTTTGGTATTAGAAGCATTGAGATATCACATCTCATGCTATAGGAAGGGTCTCAGGATTGGAATGGGAAGGACTTGGATGTCACATCTCATGCTATAGGGAGGGTCTCAAGTTTGATATTAGAAGCATTGAGATAACAAATCTCATGATATCGGAAGGGTCTCAGGATTGGAATGGAAAGGAGTTGGATATCACATCTCATTATAAAGGAAGGGTCTAAGGTTTGGAAGGGGAAGGATTTGGATATCACATCTCATGTTATAGGACGGGTCTCAGGTTTGGTATTAGAAGCATTGAGATATCAAGTGTCATGGTATAAGAAGGGTCTCAGAATTGGAATGGGAAGGAGTTGGATATCACATCTCAAGCTATAGGAAGCGTCTCAGGATTGGAATGGGAAGGAGTTTGATATCACATCTCATGCCATAGTATGGGTCTCAGGTTTGGTAGAAGCATTGGGATATCACATCTCATGCTATCGGAAGGGTATCAGTATTGGATTTGGAAGGAGTTGGATATCCCATCTCATGCTATAGGAAGGGTCTCAGGTTAAAATGGGAAGGAGTTGGATATCACATTTCATGTTATAGGAAGGGTCTCAGGATTGGAATGGGAAGGACTTGGATATCATATCTCATGCTATAGGAAGGCTCTCAGGTTTGGAAGGGGAAGGAGTTGGATATCACATTTCATGTTAGAGGAAGGATCTCAGGTTTGGTATTAGAGGCCTTGAGATATCACATCTCATGCTATAGGAAGGGTCTCAGGATTGGAATGGGAAGGAGTTGGATATCACATCTCAAGCTATAGGAAGGGTCTCAGGTTTGGTATAAGCATTGAGATATCACATCTCATGCTATAGGAAGGGTCTCAGGATTGGAATGGGAAGAAGTTGGATATCACATCTCATGCTATAGGAAGGGTCTCAGGTTTGGTATAAGCATTGAGATATCACATCTCATGCTATAGGAAGGGTCTCAGGGTTGGAATGGGAAGGAGTTGTATATGACATCTCATGCCATAGGAAGGGTCTCAGGTTTGGTATAAGCATTGAGATATCACATCACATGCTATAGGAAGGGTCTCAGGATTGGAATGGGAAGGAGTTGGATATCACATCTCATGCTATAGGCAGGGTCTCAGGTTTGGAAAGGGAAGGAGATGGATATCACATTTCATGTTAGAGGTAGGATCTCAGGTTTGGTATTAGAGGCATTGAGATATCACATCTCATGCTATCAGAAGGGTCTCAGGATTGGAATGGGAAGGAGTTGGATATCACATTTCATGCTAAAGGGAGGGTCTCAGGTTTGGAAGGGGAAGGATTTGGAAATCACATCTCATATTATAGGAAGGATCTCAGGTTTGGTATTAGAAGCATTGAGATATCACATCTCATGCTATCGGAAGGATCTCAGGTTTGGTATAAGAGGCATTGAGATATCACATCTCATGCTATCATAAGGGTCTCAGGATTGGAATGGGAAGGAGTTGGATATCACATCTCATGTTATATGAAGGATCTCAGGTTTGGTATTAGAAGCATTGAGACATCACATCTCATGCTATAGGAAGGGTCTCAGGATTGGAATGGGAAGGAGTTGGATATCACATCTCATGCTATAGGAAGGGTCTCTGGTTTGCTATAAGCATTGAGATATCACATCTCATGCTATAGGAAGGGTCTCAGGATTGGAATGGGAAGGAGTTGTATATGACATCTCATGCCGTAGGAAGGGTCTCAGGTTTGGTATAAGCATTGAGATATCACATCTCTGCTATCGGAAAGGTCTCAGGATTGGAATGGGAAGGAGTTGGATATCCCATCTCATGTTATAGGAAGAGTCTCAGGTTTGGTATTAGAAGCATTGAGATATCACATCTCATGCTATAGGAAGTGTCTCAGGATTGGAATGGGAAGGACTTGGATATCACATCTCATGCTATAGGGAGGATCTCACGTTTGATATTAGAAGCATTGAGATATCACATATGCTATAGGAAGGGTCTCAGGTTTGGTATAAGCAGTGAGATATCACATCTCATGCTATAGGAAGTGTCTCAGGATTGGAATGGGAAGGAGTTGGATATCACATCTCATGCTATAGGATGGGTCTCAGGTTTGGTATAAGCAGTGAGATATCACATCTCATGCTATAGGAAGTGTCTCAGGATTGGAATGGGAAGGAGTTGGATATCACATCTCATGTTATAGGAAGGATCTCAGGTTTGGTATAAGCATTGAGATATCACATCTCTGCTATCGGAAGGGTCTCAGGATTGGAATGGGAAGGAGTTGGATATTCCCATCTCATGTTATAGGAAGGGTCTCAGGTTTGGTATTAGAAGCATTGAGACATCACATCTCATGCTATAGGAAGGGTCTCAGGATTGGAATGGGAAGGACTTGGATATCACATCTCATGCTATAGGGAGGGTCTCAAGTTTGATATTAGAAGCATTGAGATATCACATCTCATGATATTGGAAGGGTCTCAGGATTGGAATGGGAAGGAGTTGGATATCACATCTCATGATAAAGGAAGGGTCTAAGGTTTGGAAGGGGAAGGATTTGGATATCACATCTCATGTTATAGGGCGGGTCTCAGGTTTGGTATTAGAAGCATTGAGATATCAAGTCTCATGGTATAGGAAGGGTCTCAGAATTAGAATGGGAAGGAGTTGGATATCACATCTCAAGCTATAGGAAGGGTCTCAGGATTGGAATGGGAAGGAGTTTGATATCACATCTCATGCCATAGTATGGGTCTCAGGTTTGGTATAAGCATTGGGATATCACATCTCATGCTATCGGAAGGGTATCAGGATTGGATTTGGAAGGAGTTGGATATCCCATCTCATGCTATAGAAAGGGTCTCAGGTTGGAATGGGAAGGAGTTGGATATCACATCTCATGTTATAGGAAGGGTCTCAGGATTGGAATGGGAAGGACTTGGATATCACATCTCATGCTATAGGAAGGCTCTCAGGTTTGGAAGGGGAAAGAGTTGGATATCACATTTCATGTTAGAGGTAGGATCTCAGGTTTGGTATTAGAGGCATTGAGATATCACATCTCATGCTATCAGAAGGGTCTCAGGATTGGAATGGGAATGAGTTGGACATCTCATTTCATGCTAAAGGGAGGGTCTCAGGTTTGGAAGGGGAAGGATTTGGATATCACATCTCATGTTATAAGAAGGAGCTCAGGTTTGGTATTAGAAGCATTGAGATATCACATCTCATGCTATCGGAAGGATCTCAGGTTTGGTATTAGAAGCATTGAGATATCACATCTCATGCTATCAGAAGGGTCTCAGGATTGGAATGGGAAGGAGTTGGATATCACATCTCATGGTAAAGGGAGGGTCTCAGGTTTGGAAGGGGAAGGATTTGGATATCACATCTCATGTTATCGGAAGGATCTCAGGTTTGGTATTAGAAGTATTGAGATATCACATCTCATGCTATAGGAAGGGTCTCAGGATTGGAATGGGAAGGAGTTGGATATCACATCTCAAGCTATAGGAAGGGTCTCAGGTTTGGTATAAGCATTGAGATATCACATGACATGCTATAGGAAGGGTCTCAGGATTGGAATGGGAAGGTGTTGTATATGACATCTCATGCCATAGGAAGGGTCTCAGGTTTGGTATAAGCATTGAGATATCACATCACATGCTATAGGAAGGGTCTCAGGATTGGAATGGGAAGGACTTGGATATCACATCTCATGCTATAGGCAGGGTCTCAGGTTTGGAAAGGGAAGGAGTTGGATATCACATTTCATGTTAGAGGTAGGATATCAGGTTTGGTATTAGAGGCATTGAGATATCACATCTCATGCTATCAGAAGGGTCTCAGGATTGGAATGGGAAGGAGTTGGATATCACATCTCATGCTAAAGGGAGAGTCTCAGGTTTGGAAGAGGAAGGATTTGGATATCACATCTCATGTTATAGGAAGGATCTCAGGTTTGGTATTAGAGGCATTGAGATATCACATCTCATGCTATCATAAGGGTCTCAGGATTGGAATGGGAAGGAGTTGGATATCACATCTCATGCTAAAGGGAGGGTCTCAGGTTTGGAAGGGGAAGAATTTGGATATCACATCACATGTTATAGGAAGGATCTCAGGTTTGGTATTAGAAGCATTGAGATATCACATCTCATGCTATCGGAAGGGTCTCAGGATCGGAATGGGAAGGAGTTGGATATCACATCTCATGCTATAGGAAGGGTCTCAGGTTTGGAACGGGAAGGAGTTGGATATCACATCTCATGTTATAGGAAGAGTCTCAGGTTTGGTATAAGCATTGAGATATCACATCTCTGCAATCGGAAATGTCTCAGGATTGGGATGGGAAGGAGTTGGATATCACATCTCATGCTATAGGAAGGGTCTCAGGTTTGGAACGGGAAGGAGTTGGATATCACATCTCATGCTATAGGAAGGCTCTCAGGTTTGGAAGGGGAAAGAGTTGGATATCACATTTCATGTTAGAGGTAGGATCTCAGGTTTGGTATTAGAGGCATTGAGATATCACATCTCATGCTATCAGAAGGGTCTCAGGATTGGAATGGGAAGGAGTTGGATATCACATCTCATGCTAAAGGGAGGGTCTCAGGTTTGGAAGGGGAAGGATTTGCATATCACATCTCATGTTATAAGAAGGAGCTCAGGTTTGGTATTAGAAGCATTGAGATATCACATCTCATGCTATCGGAAGGATCTCAGGTTTGGTATTAGAAGCATTGAGATATCACATCTCATGCTATCAGAAGGGTCTCAGGATTGGAATGGGAAGGAGTTGGATATCACATCTCATGCTAAAGGGAGGGTCTCAGGTTTGGAAGGGGAAGGATTTGGATATCACATCTCATGTTATCGGAAGGATCTCAGGTTTGGTATTAGAAGTATTGAGATATCACATCTCATGCTATCGGAAGAATCTCAGATTTGGTATTAGAGGCATTGAGATATTACATCTCATGCTATCATAAGGGTCTCAGATTGGAATGGGAAGGAGTTGGATATCACATCTCATGCTATAGGAAGGATCTCAGGTTTGGAACGGGAAGGAGTTGGATATCACATCTCATGCTATAGGAAGGGTCTCAGGTTTGGAACGGGAAGGAGTTGGATATCCCATCTCATGTTATAGGACTGGTCTCAGGTTTGGTATTAGAAGCATTGAGATATCACATCACATGCTGTAGGAAGGGTCTCAGGTTTGGAATGGGAAGGAATTGGATATCACATCTCATGTTATAGGAAGGGTCTCAGGTTTGGTATAAGCATTGAGATATCACATCTCTGCTATCGGAAGTGTCTCAGGATTGGAATGGGAAGGAGTTGGATATCACATCTCATGTTATAGGACGGGTCTCAGGTTTGTTATTAGAATCATTGAGATATCATATTGCATGCTGTAGGAAGGGTCTAAGGATTGGAATGGGAAGGACTTTGATATCACATCTCATGCTATAGGTAGGCTCTCAGGTTTGGAAAGGGAAGGAGTTGGATATCACATTTCATGTTAGAGGAAGGATCTCAGGTTTGGTATTAGAGCCATTGGATATCACATCTCATGCTATAGGAAGGGTCTCAGGATTGGAATGGGAAGGAGTTGGATATCACATCTCATGCTATAGGAAGGGTTTTAGGTTTGGTATAAGCATTGAAATATCACATCTCATGCTATAGGAAGGGTCTCAGGATTGGAATGGGAAGGATCTGTATATGACATCTCATGCCATAGGAAGGGTCTCAGGTTTGGTATAAGCATTGAGATATCACATCTCTGCTTTCGGAAGGGTCTCAGGATTGGAATGGGAAGGAGTTGGATATCCCATCTCATGTTATAGGAAGAGTCTCAGGTTTGGTATTAGAAGCATTGAGATATCACATCTCATGCTATAGGAAGTGTCTCAGGATTGGAATGGGAAGGACTTGGATATCACATCTCATGCTATAGGGAGGGTCTCAAGTTTGATATTAGAAGCATTGAGATATCACATCTCATGCTATAGGAAGGGTCTCAGTATTGGAATGGGAAGGAGTTGGATATCACATCTCATGCTATAGGAAGGGTCTCAGGTTTGGTATAAGCATTGAGATATCACATCTCTGCTATCGGAAGGGTCTCAGGATTGGAATGGGAAGGAGTTGGATATTCCCATCTCATGTTATAGGAAGGGTATATCAGGTCTTAGCATGAGACTCTTCCTATAACATGAGATGTGATATCCAACTCCTTCCCATTCCAATCCTGAGACCCTTCCGATAGCTTGAGATGTGATATCTCAATGCTTCTAATATCAATACTGAGACCCTCCCTATAGCATGAGATGTGATATCTAAGTCCTTCCCATTCCAATCCTGAGACCCTTCTGATAGCAGAGATGTGATATCTCAATGCTTATACCAAACCTGAGACCCTTCCTATAGCATGAGATGTGATATCCAACTCCTTCCCATTCCAATCCTGAGACCCTTCCTATAGCATGATATGTGAAATCTCAATGCTTCTACCAAAACTGAGACCCTTCCTTTAGCATGAGATGTGATATCCAACTCCTTCCCATTCCAATCCTGAGACCAGTCCTATAGCATGAGATGTGATATCTCAATGCTTCTAATACCAAACCTGAGATCCTTCCTATAACATGAGATGTGATATCCAACTCCTTCCCATTCCAATCCTGAGACCCTTCCTATAGCATGAGATGTGATATCTCAATGCTTCTAATACCAAACCTGAGATCCATCCGATAGCATGAGATGTGATATCTCAATGCTTCTAATACCAAACCTGAGATCCTTCCTATAACATGAGATGTGATATCCAAATCCTTCCCCTTCTCAACCTGAGACCCTCCCTTTAGCATGAGATGTGATATCCAACTTCTTCCCATTCCAATCCTGATACCCTTCTGATAGCATGAGATGTGATATCTCAATGCCTCTAATACCAAACCTGAGATCCTAACTCTAACATGAAATGTGATATCCAACTCCTTCCCTTTCCAAACCTGAGAGCCTTCCTACAGCATGAGATGTGATATCCAAGTCCTTCCCATTCCAATCCTGAGACCCTTCCTATAACATGAGATGTCATATCCAACTCCTTCCCATTCCAACCTGAGACCCTTCCTATAGCATGAGATGGGATATCCAACTCCTTCCAAATCCAATCCTGATACCCTTCCGATAGCATGAGATGTGATATCCCAATGCTTCTACAAAACCTGAGACCCATACCATGGCATGAGATGTGATATCAAACTCCCGTCCTATACCATGAGACTTGATATCTCAATGCTTCTAATACCAAACCTGAGACCGGTCCAATAACATGAGATGTGATATCCAAATCCTTCCCCTTCCAAACCTTAGACCCTTCCTTTATCATGAGATGTGATATCCAAGTCCTTCCCATTCCATTCCTGAGACCCTTCCTATAGCATGAGATGTGATATCTCAATGCTTCTAATACCAAACCTGAGACCCTTCCTATAACATGAGATGTGATATCCAAGTCCTTCCCATTTCAATCCTGAGACCCTTCCTATAGCATGAGATGTGATATCTCAATGCTTCTAATACCAAACCTGAGACCCTTCCTATAACATGAATTCTGATATCCAAGTCCTTCCCATTCCAATCCTGAGACCCTTCCAATAGCAGAGATGTGATATCTCAATGCTTCTAATATCAAACCTGAGACCTGCCCTATAACATGAGATGGGATATCCAACTCCTTCCCGTTCCAAACCTGATACCCTTCCTATAGCATGAGATGTGATATCCAATTCCTTCCCATCCCAATCCTGAGACACCTCCGATAGCAGAGATGTGATATCTCAATGCTTATACCAAACCTGAGACTCTTCCTATAACATGAGATGTGATATCTAACTCCTTCCCGTTCCAAACCTGAGACCCTTCCTATAGCATGAGATGTGATATCCAACTCCTTCCCATTCCAATCCTGAGACCCTTCCTATAGCATGAGATGTGATATCTCACTGCTTATACCAAATCTGAGACCCTTCCTATAGCATAAGATGTGATATCCAACTCCTTCCCATTCCAATCCTGAGACCCTTCCTATAGCATGAGATGTGATATCTCAATGCTTCTAATACCAAACCTGAGATCCTTCCTATAACATGAGATGTGATATCCAACTCCTTCCCATTCCAATCCTGAGACCCTTATGATAGCATGAGATGTGATATCTCAATGCCTCTAATACCAAACCTGAGATACTTCCGATAGCATGAGATGTGATATCTCAATGCTTTTAATACCAAACCTGAGATCCTTCCTATAACATGAGATGTGATTTCCAAATCCTTCCCCTTCCAAACCTGAGACACTCCCTTTAGCATGAGATGTGATATACAACTCCTTCCCATTCCAATCCTGAGACCCTTCTGATAGCATGAGATGTGATATCTCAATGCCTCTAATACCAAACCTGAGATCCTACCTCTAACATGAAATGTGATATCCATCTCCTTTCCAAACCTGAGACCCTGCCTATAGCATGAGATGTGATATTCAAGTCCTTCCCATTCCAATCCTGAGACCCTTCCTATAGCATGTGATGTGATATCTCAATGCGTATACCAAACCTGAGACCCTTCCTATGGCATGAGATGTCATATACAACTCCTTCCCATTCCAATCCTGAGACCCTTCCTATAGCATGAGATGTGATATCTCAATGCTTATACCAAACCTGAGACCCTTCCTATAGCATGAGATGTGATATCCAACTTCTTCCCATTCCAATCCTAAGACCCTTCCTATAACATGAGATGTGATGTCTCAATGCTTCTAATACCAAACCTGAGATCTTTCCTATAACATGAGATGTGATATCCAACTCCTTCCCATTCCAATCCTGAGACCCTTCCTATAGCATGAGATGTGATATCTCAATGCTTATACCAAACCTGAGACCCTTCCTATAGCTTGAGATGTGATATCCAACTCCTTCCCATTCCAATCCTGAGACCCTTCCTATAGCATGAGATGTGATATCTCAAGGCCTCTAATACCAAACCTGAGATCCTTCCTCTAACATGAAATGTGATATCCAACTCCTTCCCCTTCCTAACCTGAGACCCTTCCTATAGCATGAGATGTGATATCCAACTCCTTCCCATTCCAATCCTGAGACCCTTCCGATAGCTTGAGATGTGATATCTCAATGCTTCTAATATCAATACTGAGACCCTCCCTATAGCATGAGATGTGATATCTAAGTCCTTCCCATTCCAATCCTGAGACCCTTCCGATAGCAGAGATGTGATATCTCAATGCTTATACCAAACCTGAGACCCTTCCTATAGCATGAGATGTGATATCCAACTCCTTCCCATTCCAATCCTGAGACCCTTCCTATAGCATGATATGTGAAATCTCAATGCTTCTACCAAAACTGAGACCCTTCCTTTAGCATGAGATGTGATATCCAACTCCTTCCCATTCCAATCCTGAGACCAGTCCTATAGCATGAGATGTGATATCTCAATGCTTCTAATACCAAACCTGAGATCCTTCCTATAACATGAGATGTGATATCCAACTCCTTCCCATTCCAATCCTGAGACCCTTCCTATAGCATGAGATGTGATATCTCAATGCTTCTAATACCAAACCTGAGATCCTTCCGATAGCATGAGATGTGATATCTCAATGCTTCTAATACCAAACATGAGATCCTTCCTATAACATGAGATGTGATATCCAAATCCTTCCCCTTCCGAACCTGAGACCCTCCCTTTAGCATGAGATGTGATATCCCACTCCTTCCCATTCCAATCCTGATACCCTTCTGATAGCATGAGATGTGATATCTCAATGCCTCTAATACCAAACCTGAGATCCTACCTCTAACATGAAATGTGATATCCAACTCCTTCCCTTTCCAAACCTGAGAGCCTTCCTACAGCATGAGATGTGATATCCAAGTCCTTCCCATTCCAATCCTGAGACCCTTCCTATAACATGAGATGTCATATCCAACTCCTTCCCATTCCAACCTGAGACCCTTCCTATAGCATGAGATGGGATATCCAACTCCTTCTTATGCCAAACCTGAGACCCTTCCTATGGCATGATATGTGATATCCAACTCCTTGCCATTCAAATCCTGAGACCCTTCCTATAGCATGAGAAGGGATATCCAACTCCTTCCCAATCCAATCCTGAGACCCTTCCGATAGCAGAGATGTGATATCTCAACGCTTCTACCAAACCTGAGACCCTTCCTATAACATGAGATGTGATATCCAATTCCTTCCCATTCCAAACCTGAGACCCTTACTATTGGATGAGATGTGATATCCAACTCCTTCCCATTCCAACCCTGAGACCCTTCCTATACCATGAGATGTGATATCTCAATGCTTCTAATACCAAACCTGGGTCCCGTCCTATAACATGAGATATGATATCCAAATCCTTCCCCTTCCAAACCTGAGAACCTTCCTTTAGCATGAGATGTGATATCCAAATACTTCCCATTCCAATCCTAAAACCCTTCCTATAGCATGAGATGTGATATCTCAATGTTTCTAATAAAAAACCTGAGACCCTTCCTATAGCAAGAGATGCGATATCCAAATCCTTCCCATTCCAATCCTGAGACCCTTCCTATAACATGAGATGTGATATCCAACTCCTTCCCATTCCAACCTGAGACCCTTCCTATAGCATGAGAAGAGATATCCAACTCCTTCCCAATCCAATCCTGAGACCCTTCCGATAGCAGAGATGTGATATCTCAATGCTTATACCAAACCTGAGACCCTTCCTATGGCATGAGATGTGATATCCAACTCCTTGCCATTCAAATCCTGAGACCCTCCCTATAACAAGAGATGTCATATCCAACTCCTTCCCATTCCAAACCTGAGATCCTTCCTTTAGCATGAGATGTAATATCCAAATCCTTCACATTCCAATCCGGAGACCCTTCCTATAGCATGAGATGTGATATCTCAATGCTTCTAATACCAAACATGAGATCCTTCCTATAACATGAGATGTGATATCCAACTCCTTCCCATTCCAAACCTGAGACCCTTCCGATAGCATGAGATGTGATATCTCAATGCTTCAAAAACCAAACATGAGAACCATCCTATAACATGAGATGTGAAATCCAAATCCTTCCCTTCCCAAACCTGAGACTCTTCCTATAGCATGAGATGTGATATCTCAATGCTTCTACCAAACCTTAAACCCTTCCTATAGCATGAGAAGTGATATCCAACTCCTTCCCATTCCAATCCTGAGACACTTCCTATAGCATGAGATGTGATATCACAATGCTTCTAATACCAAACCTGAGACCCGTCCTATAACATGAGATGTGATATCCAAATCCTTCCCCTTCCAAACCTTAGACCCTTCCTTTATCATGAGATGTGATATCCAAGTCCTTCCCATTCCATTCCTGAGACCCTTCCTATAGCATGAGATGTGATATCTCAATGCTTCTAATACCAAACCTGAGACCCTTCCTATAACATGAGATGTGATATCCAAGTCCTTCCCATTCCAATCCTGAGACCCTGCCTTTAGCATGAGATGTGATATCCAACTCCTTCCCATTCCAATCCTGAGACCGTTCTGATAGCATGAGATGTGATATCTCAATGCTTCTAATACCAAACCTGAGATCCTTCCGATAGCATGAGATGTGATATTTCAATTCTTCTAATACCAAACCTGAGATCCTTCCTATAACACGAGATGTGATATTCAAATCCTTCCCCTTCCAAACCTGAGACCCTCCCTTTAGCATGAGATGTGATATCCAACTCCTTCCCATTCCAATCCTGAGACCCTTCTGATAGCATGAGATGTTATATCTCAATGCCTCTAATACCAAACCTGAGATTCTACCTCTAACATGAAATGTGATATCCAACTCCTTCCCCTTCCAAACCTGGGAGCCTTCCTATAACATGAGATGTGATATCGAAGTCCTTCCCATTCCAATCCTGAGACCCTTCCTATAACATGAGATGTGATATCCAACTCCTTCCCATTCCAATCCTGAGACCCTTCCTATAGCATGAGATGTGATGTCTCAATGCTTCTAATACCAAATCTGAGATCCTTCCTATAACATGAGATGTGATATCCAACTCCTTCCATTCCAATCCTGAGACCCTTCCTATAGCATGGGATGTGATATTTCAATGCTTATAGCAAACCTGAGACCCTTCCTATAGCATGAGATGTGATATCCAAATCCTTCCCATTCCAATCGTGAGACCCTTCCTATAGCATGAGATGTGATATCTCAATGCCTCTAATACCAAACCTGAGATCCTTCCTCTAACATGAAATGTGATATCCAAATCCTTCCCTTTCCAAACCTGAGAGCCTACCTATAGCATGAGATGTGATATCCAACTCCTTCCCATTCCAATCCTGAGACCCTTCCTATAGCATGAGATGTGATATCTCAATGCTTATACCAAACCTGAGACCCTTCCTATAGCATGAGATGTGATATCCAAATCCTTCCCATTCCAATCCTGAGACCCTTCCTATAGCATGGGATGTGATATCTCAATGCCTCTAATACCAAAGCTGAGATCCTTCCTTGAACATGAAATGTGATATCCCACTCCTTCCCTTTCCAAACCTGAGAGTCTACCGATAGCATGAGCTGTGATATCCAAGTCCTTCCCATTCCAATCCTTAGACACTTCCTACAGCATGAGATGTGATATCTCAATGATTCTATTACCAAACCTGAGACCCGTCCTATAACATGAGATGGGATATCCAACTCCTTCCCATTTCAATCCTGAGAAACTTCCGATAGCAGAGATGTGATATCTCAATGCTTAGACCAAACCTGAGACCCTTCCTATAACATGAGATGTGATATCCAACTCCTTCCCGTTCCAAACCTGAGACCCTTTCTATAGCAAGAATCTAATATCCAACTCCTTCCCATTCCAATCCTGAGACCATTCCTATAGCATGAGATGTGATATCTCAATGCTTCTAATACCAAACCTGAGACCCTTCCTATAACATGAGATGTGATATCCAAGTCCTTCCCATTCCAATCCTGAGACCCTCCCTTTAGCATGAGATGTGATATCCAACTCCTTCCCATTCCAATCCTGAGACCGTTCTGATAGCATGAGATGTGATATCTCAATGCTTCTAATACCAAACCTGAGATCCTTCCGATAGCATGAGATGTGATATTTCAATTCTTCTAATACCAAACCTGAGATCCTTCCTATAACACGAGATGTGATATTCAAATCCTTCCCCTTCCAAACCTGAGACCCTCCCTTTAGCATGAGATGTGATATCCAACTCCTTCCCATTCCAATCCTGAGACCCTTCTGATAGCATGAGATGTTATATCTCAATGCCTCTAATACCAAACCTGAGATTCTACCTCTAACATGAAATGTGATATCCAACTCCTTCCCCTTCCAAACCTGGGAGCCTTCCTATAACATGAGATGTGATATCGAAGTCCTTCCCATTCCAATCCTGAGACCCTTCCTATAACATGAGATGTGATATCCAACTCCTTCCCATTCCAATCCTGAGACCCTTCCTATAGCATGAGATGTGATGTCTCAATGCTTCTAATACCAAATCTGAGATCCTTCCTATAACATGAGATGTGATATCCAACTCCTTCCATTCCAATCCTGAGACCCTTCCTATAGCATGGGATGTGATATTTCAATGCTTATAGCAAACCTGAGACCCTTCCTATAGCATGAGATGTGATATCCAAATCCTTCCCATTCCAATCGTGAGACCCTTCCTATAGCATGAGATGTGATATCTCAATGCCTCTAATACCAAACCTGAGATCCTTCCTCTAACATGAAATGTGATATCCAAATCCTTCCCTTTCCAAACCTGAGAGCCTACCTATAGCATGAGATGTGATATCCAACTCCTTCCCATTCCAATCCTGAGACCCTTCCTATAGCATGAGATGTGATATCTCAATGCTTATACCAAACCTGAGACCCTTCCTATAGCATGAGATGTGATATCCAAATCCTTCCCATTCCAATCCTGAGACCCTTCCTATAGCATGAGATGTGATATCTCAATGACTCTAATACCAAACCTGAGATCCTTCCTTGAACATGAAATGTGATATCCCACTCCTTCCCTTTCCAAACCAGAGAGTCTACCTATAGCATGAGATGTGATATCCAAGTCCTTCCCATTCCAATCCTTAGACACTTCCTACAGCATGAGATGTGATATCTCAATGATTCTATTACCAAACCTGAGACCCGTCCTATAACATGAGATGGGATATCCAACTCCTTCCCATTTCAATCCTGAGAAACTTCCGATAGCAGAGATGTGATATCTCAATGCTTAGACCAAACCTGAGACCCTTCCTATAACATGAGATGTGATATCTCAATGCTTCTAATACCAAACCTGAGATCCTTCCTATGACATGAGATGTGATATCCAATTCCTTCCCATTCCAAACCTGAGACCCTTCCTATAGCATGAGATGTGATATCTCAATGCTTCTAATACCAAACCTGAGATCCTTCCTATAACATGAGATGTGATATCCAAATCCTTCCCCTTCCAAACCAGAGACCCTCCCTTTAGCATGAGATGTGATATCCAACTCCTTCCCATTCCAATCCTGAGACATTTCTGATAGCATGAGATGTGATATCTCAATGCTTCTAATACCAAACCTGAGATCCTTCCTATGACATGAGATGTGATATCCAATTCCTTCCCATTCCAAACCTGAGACCCTTCCTATAGCATGAGATGTGATATCTCAATGCTTCTAATACCAAACCTGAGATCCTTCCTATAACATGAGATGTGATATCCAAATCCTTCCCCTTCCAAACCAGAGACCCTCCCTTTAGCATGAGATGTGATATCCAACTCCTTCCCATTCCAATCCTGAGACATTTCTGATAGCATGAGATGTGATATCTCAATGCCTCTAATACCAAACCTGAGATCCTACCTCTAACATGAAATGTGATATCCAACTCCTTCCCCTTGCAAACCTGAGAGCCTTCCTATAGCATGAGATGTGATATCGAAGTATTTCCCATTCCAATCCTGAGACCCTTCCTATAACATGATATGTGATATCCAACTCCTTCCCATTCCAACCTGAGACCCTTCCTATAGCATGAGATGGGATATCCAACTACTTCCAAATCCAATCCTGATACCCTTCCGATAGCATGAGATGTGATATCTCAATCCCTCTAATACCAAACCTGAGATCCTTTCTATAACATGAGATGTGATATCAAAATCCTTCCCCTTCCAAACCTGAGACCCTCCCTTTAGCATGAGATGTGATATCCAACTCCTTCCCATTCCAATCCTGAGACCCTTCTGATAGCATGAGATGTGATATTCAATGCCTCTAATACCAAACCTGAGATCTTACCTCTAACATGAAATGTGATATCCAACTCCTTCCCTTTCCAAACGTGAGAGCCTCCCTATAGCATGAGATGGGATATTCAAGTCCTTCCCATTCCAATCCTGAGACCCTTCCTATAGCATGAGATGTGATATCTCAATGCTTCTAATACCAAACCTGAGACCCTTCCTATAACATAAGATGGGATATCCAACTCCTTCCCATTCCAATCCTGAGACCCTTCCGATAGCAGAGATGTGATATCTCAATGCTGATACCAAACCTGAGACCCTTCCTATGGCATGAGATGTCATATACAACTCCTTCCCATTCCAATCCTGAGACCCTTCCTATAGCATGGGATGTGATATCTCAATGCTTATACCAAACCTGAGACCCTTCCTATAGCATGAGATGTGATATCCAACTCCTTCCCATTCCAATCCTGAGACCCTTCCTATAACATGAGATGTGATGTCTCAATGCTTCTAATACCAAACCTGAGATCCTTCCTATGGCATGAGATGTCATATAAAACTCCTTCCCATTCCATTCCTGAGACCCTTCCTATAGCATGAGATGTGATGTCCAACTCCTTCCCATTCCAATCCTGAGACCCTTCCTATAGCATGAGATGTGATATCCAAATCCTTCCCATTCCAATCGTGAGACCCTTCCTATAGCATGAGATGTGATATCCAAAACCTTCCCTTTCCAAAACTGAGAGCCTACCTATAGCATGAGATGTGATATCCAACTCCTTCCCATTCCAATCCTGAGACCCTTCCTATAGCATGAGATGTGATATCTCAATGCTTATACCAAACCTGAGACCCTTCCTATAGCATGAGAAGTGATATCCAAATCCTTCCCATTCCAATCCTGAGACCCTTCCTATAGCATGAGATGTGATATCCAAATCCTTCCCCTTCCAAACCTGAGACCCTCCCTTTAGCATGAGATGTGATATCCAACTCCTTCCCATTCCAATCCTGAGACCCTTCTGATAGCATGAGATGTTATATCTCAATGCCTCTAATACCAAACCTGAGATCCTACCTCTAACATGAAATGTGATATCCAACTCCTTCCCCTTCTAAACCTGGGAGCCTTCCTATAACATGAGATGTGATATCGAAGTGCTTCCCATTCCAATCCTGAGACCCTTCCTATAACATGAGATGTGATATCCAACTCCTTCCCATTCCAATCCTGAGACCCTTCCTATAGCATGAGATGGGATGTCTCAATGCTTCTAATACCAAATCTGAGATCCTTCCTATAACATGAGATGTGATATCCAACTCCTTCCCATTACAATCTTGAGACCGTTTCTATAGCATGAGATGTGATATCTCAATGCTTATACCAAACCTGAGACCCTTCCTATAGCATGAGATGTGATATCCAAATCCTTCCCATTCCAATTGTGAGACCCTTCCTATAGCATGAGATGTGATATCTCAATGCCTCTAATACCAAACCTGAGATCCTACCTCTAAAATGAAATTTGATATGCAACTCCTTCCCCTTCCAAACCTGATAGCCTTCCTATAGCATGAGATGTGATATCCAAGTCCTTCCCATTCCAATCCTGATACCCTTCCTATAACATGAGATGTGATATCCAATTCCTTCCCATTCCAACCTGAGACCCTTCCTATAGCATGAGATGGGATATCCAACTCCTTCCAAATCCAATCCTGATACCCTTCCGATAGCATGAGATGTGATATCCCAATGCTTCTACAAAACCTGAGACCCATACATGGCATGAGATGTGATATCAAACTCCTTCCCATTCCAATCCTGAGACACTTCCTATAGCATGAGATGTGATATCTCAATGCTTCTAATACCAAACCTGAGACTCTTCCTATAACATGAGATGGGATATCCAACTCTTTCCCATTCCAATCCTGAGACCCTTCCGATAGCAGAGATGTGATATCTCAATGCTTATACCAAACCTGAGACCCTTCCTATAGCATGAGATGTCATATACAACTCCTTCCCATTCCAATCCTGAGACCCTTCCTATAGCATGAGATGTGATATCTCAATGCTTATACCAAACCTGAGACCCTTCCTATAGCATGAGATGTGATATCCAACTCCTTCCCATTTCAATCCTGAGACCCTTCCTATAGCATGAGATGTGATGTCTCAATGCTTCTAATACCAAACCTGAGATCCTTCCTATAACATCAGATGTGATATCCAACTCCTTCCCATTCCAATCCTGAGACCCTTCCTATAGCATGAGATGTGATATCTCAATGTTCATACCAAACCTGAGACCCTTCCTATAGCATGAGATGTGATATCCAACTCCTTCCCATTCCAATCCTGAGACCCTTCCTATAGCATGAGATGTGATATCTCAATGCCTCTAATACCAAATCTGAGATCCTTCCTCTAACATGAAATGTGATATCCAACTCCTTCCCTTTCCAAACCTGAGAGCCTACCTATAGCATGAGATGTGATATCCAAGACCTTCCCATTCCAATCCTTAGACCCTTCCTACAGCATACAATATGATATCTCAATGATTCTAATAACAAACCTGAGACCCGTCCTATAACATGAGATGTGATATCCAACTCCTTCCCATTCCAATCCTGAGACACTTCCGATAGCAGAGATGTGATATCTCAATGCTTATTCCAAACCTGAGACCCTTCCTATAGCATGAGATGTGATATCCAACTCCTTCCCGTTCCAAACCTGAGACCCTTCCTATAGCATATGTGATATCCAACTCCTTCCCATTCCAAACATGAGACCCTTCCTATAGCATGAGATGTGATATCCAACTCCTTCCCATTCCAATCCTGAGACCCTTCCTATAGCATGAGATGTGATATCTCAATGCCTCTAATACCAAACCTGAAATCCTTCCTCTAACATGAAATGTGATATCCAACTCCTTCGCTTTCCAAACCTGAGAGCCTACCTATAGCATGAGATGTGATATCCAAGACCTTCCCATTCCAATCCTTAGACCCTTCCTACAGCATACAATATGATATCTCAATGATTCTAATAACAAACCTGAGACCCGTCCTATAACATGAGATATGATATCCAACTCCTTCCCATTCCAATCCTGAGACACTTCCGATAGCAGAGATGTGATATCTCAATGCTTATTCCAAACCTGAGACCCTTCCTATAGCATGAGATGTGATATCCAACTCCTTCCCGTTCCAAACCTGAGACCCTTCCTATAGCATATGTGATATCCAACTCCTTCCCATTCCAAACATGAGACCCTTCCTATAGCAAGAATGTAATATCCAACTCCTTCCCATTCCAATCCTGAGACCCTTCCTACAGCATGCGATGTGATATCTCAATGCTTCTAATACCAAACCTGAGACCCGTCCTATAACATGAGATGGGATATCCAACTCCTTCCCGTTCCAAACCTGAGACCCTTCCTATAGCATGAGATGTGATATCCAACTCCTTCCCATCCCAATCCTGAGACACTTCCGATTGCAGAGATGTGATATCTCAATGCTTATACCAAACCTGAGACTCTTCCTATAACATGAGATGTGATATCCAAATCCTTCCCGTTCCAAACCTGAGACCCTTCCTATAGCATAAGATGTGATATCCAACTCCTTCCCATTCCAATCCTGAGACCCTTCCGATAGCATGAGATGTGATATCTCAATGCTTCTAATACCAAACCTGAGATCCTTCTTATAACATATGATGTGATATCCAAATCCTTCCCCTTCCAAACCTGAGACCCTCCCTTTAGCATGAAATGTGATATCCAACTCCTTCCCATTCCAATCCTGAGACCCTTATGATAGCATGAGATGTGATATCTCAATGCCTCTAATACCAAACCTGAGATACTTCCGATAGCATGAGATGTGATATCTCAATGCTTCTAATACCAAACCTGAGATCCTTCCTATAACATGAGATGTGATATTCAAATCCTTCCCCTTCCAAACCTGAGACCCTCCCTTTAGCATGAGATGTGATATCCAACTCCTTCCCATTCCAATCCTGAGACCCTTCTGATAGCATGAGATGTGATATCTCAATGCCTCTAATACCAAACCTGAGATCCTACCTCTAACATGAAATATGATATCCAACTCCTTCCCTTTCCAAACCTGAGATCCTGCCTATAGCATGAGATGTGATATCCAAGTCCTTCCCATTCCAATCCTGAGACCCTTCCTATAGCATGAGATGTGATATCTCAATGCTTATACCAAACCTGAGACCCTTCCTATGGCATGAGATGCCATATACAACTCCTTCCCATTCCAATCCTGAGACCCTGCTTATAGCATGAGATGTGATATCTCAATGCTTCTAATGCCAAACCTGAGATCTTTCCTATAACATGAGATGTGATATCCAACTCCTTCCCATTCCAATCCTGAGACCATTCCTATAGCATGAGATGTGATATCTCAATGCTTCTAATACCAAACCTGAGATCCTTCCTCTAACATGAAATGTGATATCCAACTCCTTCCCCTTCCAAACCTGAGAGCCTTCCTATAGCATGAGATATGATATCCAAGTCCTTTCCATTCCAATCCTGAGACCCTTCCTATAACATGAGATGTGATATCCAACTCCTTCCCATTCCAACCTGAGACCCTTCCTATAGCATGAGATGGGATATCCAACTCCTTCCAAATCCAATCCTGATACCCTTCCGATAGCATGAGATGTGATATCCCAATGCTTCTACCAAACCTGAGACCCATACTATGGCATGAGATGTGATATCAAACTGCTTCCAATTCTAACCTGAGACCCTTCCTATAGCATGAGATGGGATATCCAACTCCTTCCAAATCCAATCCTGAAATCCTTCCGATAGCATGAGATGTGATATCCCAATGCTTCTACCAAACCTGAGACCCATACTATGGCATGAGATGTGATATCCAACTCCTTCCCATTCCAATTCTGAGACTCTTCTGATAGCATGAGATGTGATATCTCAATGCCTCTAATACCAAACCTGAGATCCTACCTCTAACATGAAATCTGATATCCAACTCTTTCCCGTTGCAAACCTGAGAGCCTTCCTATAGCATGAGATGTGATATCCAAGTCCTTCCCATTCCAATCCTGAGACCCTTCCTATAACATGAGATGTGATATCCAACTCCTTCCCATTCCAACCTGAGACCCTTCCTATAGCATGAGATGGGATATCCAACTCCTTCCAAATCCAATCCTGATACCCTTCCGATAGCATGAGATGTGATATCCCAATGCTTCTACCAAACCTGAGACCCATACTATGGCATGAGATGTGATATCAAACTCCTTCCCATTCCAATCCTGTGACCCTTCCTATAGCTTGAGATGTGATATCCAACTCCTTCCCATTCCAATTCTGAGACCCTTCCTATACAATGAGACTTGATATCTCAATGCTTCTAATACCAAACCTGAGAGCCATCCTATAACATGAGATGTGATATCCAAATCCTTCCCCTTCCAAACCTTAGACCCTTCCTTTATCATGAGATGTGATATCCAACTCCTTCCCATTCCAATCCTGAGACTCTTCCGATATCATGAGATGTGATATCTCAATGCTTCTAATATCAAACTTGAGACCCTCCCTATAGCATGAGATGTGATATCCAAGTCCTTCCCATTCCAATCCTGAGACCCTTCCTATAGCATGAGATGTGATATCTCAATGCTTCTAATACCAAACCTGAGACCCTTCCTATAACATGAGATGGGAATATCCAACTCCTTCCCATTCCAATCCTGAGACCCTTCCGATAGCAGAGATGTGATATCTCACTGCTTATACCAAACCTGAGACCCTTCCTATAGCATGAGATGTGATATCCAACTCCTTCCCATTCCAATCCTGAGACACTTCCTATAGCATGAGATGTGATATCTCACTGCTTATACCAAACCTGAGACCCTTCCTATAGCATGAGATGTGATATCCAACTCCTTCCCATTCCAATCCTGAGACCCTTCCTATAGCATGAGATGTGATATCTCAATGCTTCTAATATCAAACTTGAGACCCTCCCTATAGCATGAGATGTGATACCCAAGTCCTTCCCATTCCAATCCTGAGACCCTTCCTACAGCATGCGATGTGATGTCTCAATGCTTCTAATACCAAACCTGAGACTCTTCCTATAACATGAGATGGGATATCCAACTCCTTCCCATTCCAATCGTGAGACCCTTCCGATAGCAGAGATGTGATATCTCAATGCTTATACCAAACCTAAGACCCTTCCTATGGCATGAGATGTCATATACAACTCCTTCCCATTCCAATCCTGAGACCCTTCCTATAGCATGAGATGTGATATCTCAATGCTTATACCAAACCTGAGACCCTTCCTATAGCATGAGATGTGATATCGAACTCCTTCCCATTCCAATCCTGAGACCCTTCCTATAGCATGAGATGTGATATCTCAATGCTTATACCAAACCTGAGACCCTTCCTATGGCATGAGATGCCATATACAACTCCTTCCCATTCCAATCCTGAGACCCTGCTTATAGCATGAGATGTGATATCTCAATGCTTCTAATGCCAAACCTGAGATCTTTCCTATAACATGAGATGTGATATCCAACTCCTTCCCATTCCAATCCTGAGACCATTCCTATAGCATGAGATGTGATATCTCAATGCTTCTAATACCAAACCTGAGATCCTTCCTCTAACATGAAATGTGATATCCAACTCCTTCCCCTTCCAAACCTGAGAGCCTTCCTATAGCATGAGATATGATATCCAAGTCCTTTCCATTCCAATCCTGAGACCCTTCCTATAACATGAGATGTGATATCCAACTCCTTCCCATTCCAACCTGAGACCCTTCCTATAGCATGAGATGGGATATCCAACTCCTTCCAAATCCAATCCTGATACCCTTCCGATAGCATGAGATGTGATATCCCAATGCTTCTACCAAACCTGAGACCCATACTATGGCATGAGATGTGATATCAAACTGCTTCCAATTCTAACCTGAGACCCTTCCTATAGCATGAGATGGGATATCCAACTCCTTCCAAATCCAATCCTGAAATCCTTCCGATAGCATGAGATGTGATATCCCAATGCTTCTACCAAACCTGAGACCCATACTATGGCATGAGATGTGATATCCAACTCCTTCCCATTCCAATTCTGAGACTCTTCTGATAGCATGAGATGTGATATCTCAATGCCTCTAATACCAAACCTGAGATCCTACCTCTAACATGAAATCTGATATCCAACTCTTTCCCGTTGCAAACCTGAGAGCCTTCCTATAGCATGAGATGTGATATCCAAGTCCTTCCCATTCCAATCCTGAGACCCTTCCTATAACATGAGATGTGATATCCAACTCCTTCCCATTCCAACCTGAGACCCTTCCTATAGCATGAGATGGGATATCCAACTCCTTCCAAATCCAATCCTGATACCCTTCCGATAGCATGAGATGTGATATCCCAATGCTTCTACCAAACCTGAGACCCATACTATGGCATGAGATGTGATATCAAACTCCTTCCCATTCCAATCCTGTGACCCTTCCTATAGCTTGAGATGTGATATCCAACTCCTTCCCATTCCAATTCTGAGACCCTTCCTATACAATGAGACTTGATATCTCAATGCTTCTAATACCAAACCTGAGAGCCATCCTATAACATGAGATGTGATATCCAAATCCTTCCCCTTCCAAACCTTAGACCCTTCCTTTATCATGAGATGTGATATCCAACTCCTTCCCATTCCAATCCTGAGACTCTTCCGATATCATGAGATGTGATATCTCAATGCTTCTAATATCAAACTTGAGACCCTCCCTATAGCATGAGATGTGATATCCAAGTCCTTCCCATTCCAATCCTGAGACCCTTCCTATAGCATGAGATGTGATATCTCAATGCTTCTAATACCAAACCTGAGACCCTTCCTATAACATGAGATGGGAATATCCAACTCCTTCCCATTCCAATCCTGAGACCCTTCCGATAGCAGAGATGTGATATCTCACTGCTTATACCAAACCTGAGACCCTTCCTATAGCATGAGATGTGATATCCAACTCCTTCCCATTCCAATCCTGAGACACTTCCTATAGCATGAGATGTGATATCTCACTGCTTATACCAAACCTGAGACCCTTCCTATAGCATGAGATGTGATATCCAACTCCTTCCCATTCCAATCCTGAGACCCTTCCTATAGCATGAGATGTGATATCTCAATGCTTCTAATATCAAACTTGAGACCCTCCCTATAGCATGAGATGTGATACCCAAGTCCTTCCCATTCCAATCCTGAGACCCTTCCTACAGCATGCGATGTGATGTCTCAATGCTTCTAATACCAAACCTGAGACTCTTCCTATAACATGAGATGGGATATCCAACTCCTTCCCATTCCAATCGTGAGACCCTTCCGATAGCAGAGATGTGATATCTCAATGCTTATACCAAACCTAAGACCCTTCCTATGGCATGAGATGTCATATACAACTCCTTCCCATTCCAATCCTGAGACCCTTCCTATAGCATGAGATGTGATATCTCAATGCTTATACCAAACCTGAGACCCTTCCTATAGCATGAGATGTGATATCGAACTCCTTCCCATTCCAATCCTGAGACCCTTCCTATAGCATGAGATGTGATGTCTCAATGCTTCTAATACCAAACCTGAGATCCTTCCTATAACATGAGATGTGATATCCAACTCCTTCCCATTCCAATCCCGAGACCCTTCCTATAGCATGAGATGTGATATCCAACTCCTTCCCATTCCAATCCTGAGACTCTTCCTATAGCATGAGATGTGATATCTCAATGCCTCTAATACCAAACCTGAGATCCTTCCTCTAACATGAAATGTGATATCCAACTCCTTCCCTTTACAAACCTGAGAGCCTACCTATAGCATGAGATGTGATATCCAAGTTCTTCCCATTCCAATCCTTAGACCCTTCCTACAGCATGCAATATGATATCTCAATGATTCTAATAACAAACCTGAGACCCGTCCTATAACATGAGATGGGATATCCAACTCCTTCCCATTCCAATCCTGAGACACTTCCGATAGCAGAGATGTGATATCTCAATGCTTATACCAAACCTGAGACCCTTCCTATAACATGAGATGTGATATCCAACTCCTTCCCGGTCCAAACCTGAGACCCTTCATATAGCATATGTGATATCCAACTCCTTCCCATTCCAAACATGAGACCCTTCCTATAGCAAGAGTGTAATATCCAACTCCTTCCCATTCCAATCCTGAGACCATTCCTATAGCATGAGATGTGATATCTCAATGCTTCTAATACCAAACCTGAGATCCTTCCTATGACATGAGATGTGATATCCAATTCCTCCCCATTCCAAACCTGAGAACCTTCCTACAGCATGCGATGTGATATCTCAATGCTTCTAATACCAAACCCGAGACCAGTCCTATAACATGAGATTGGATATCCAACTCCTTCCCCTTCCAAACCTGAGACTCTTCCTATAGCATGAGATGTGATATCCAACTTCTTCCCATTCCAATCCTGAGACCCTTCCTATAACATGAGAGATGTGATGTCTCAATGCTTCTAATACCAAACCTGAGATCTTTCCTATAACATGAGATGTGATATCCAACTCCTTCCCATTCCAATCCTGAGACCCTTCCTATAGCATGAGATGTGATATCTCAATGCTTATACCAAACCTGAGACCCTTCCTATAGCTTGAGATGTGATATCCAACTCCTTCCCATTCCAATCCTGAGACCCTTCCTATAGCATGAGATGTGATATCTCAAGGCCTCTAATACCAAACCTGAGATCCTTCCTCTAACATGAAATGTGATATCCAACTCCTTCCCCTTCCAAACCTGAGAGCCTTCCTATAACATGAAATGTGATATCCAATTCCTTCCCATTCCAACCTGAGACCCTTCCTATAGCATGAGATGGGATATCCAACTCCTTCCAAATCCAATACTGATACCCTTCCGATAGCATGAGATGTGATATCCCAATGCTTCTACGAAACCTGAGACCCATACTATGGCATGAGATGTGATATCAAACTCCTTCCCATTCCAATCCTGAGACCCTACCTATAGCTTGAGATGTGATATCCAACTCCTTCCCATTCCAATTCTGAGACCCTTCCTATACCATGAGACTTGATATCTCAATGCTTCTAATACCAAACCTGAGACCCGTCCTATAACATGAGATGTGATATCCAAATCCTTCCCCTTCCAAACCTTAGGCCCTTCCTTTATCATGAGATGTGATATCCAATTCCTTCCCATTCCAATCCTGAGACCCTTCCGATATCATGAGATTTGTTATCTCAATGCTTCTAATATCAAACTTGAGACCCTCCCTATAACATGAGATGTGACATCCAAGTCCTCCCCATTCCAATCCTGAGACCCTTCCTATAGCATGAGATGTGATATCTCAATGCTTCTAATACCAAACCTGAGACCCTTCCTATAACATGATTTGGGATATCCAACTCCTTCCCATTCCAATCCTGAGACCCTTCCGATAGCAGAGATGTGATATCTCAATGCTTATACCAAACCTGAGACCCTTCCTATGGCCTGAGATGTCATATGCAACTTCTTCCCATTCCAATCCTGAGACCCTTCCTATAGCATGAGATGTGATATCTCAATGCCTCTAATACAAACCTGAAATCCTTCCCCTAACATGAAATGTGATATCCAACTCCTTCCCTTTCCAAACCTGAGACACTTCCGATAGCAGAGATGTGATATCTCAATGCTTATTCCAAACCTGAGACCCTTCCTATAGCATGAGATGTGATATCCAACTCCTTCCCTTTCCAAACCTGAGACCCTTCCTATAGCATATGTGATATCCAACTCCTTCCCATTCCAAACATGAGACCCTTCCTATAGCAAGAATGTAATATCCAACTCCTTCCCATTCCAATCCTCAGACCCTTCCTACAGCATGCGATGTGATATCTCAATGCTTCTAATACCAAACCTGAGACCCGTCCTATAACATGAGATGGGATATCCAACTCCTTCCCGTTCCAAACCTGAGACCCTTCCTATAGCATGAAATGTGATATCCAACTCCTTCCCATCCCAATCCTGAGACACTTCCGATTGCAGAGATGTGATATCTCAATGCTTATACCAAACCTGAGACTCTTCCTATAACATGAGATGTGATATCCAACTCCTTCCCGTTCCAAACCTGAGACCCTTCCTATAGCATAAGATGTGATATCCAACTCCTTCCCATTCCAATCCTTAGACCCTTCCTACAGCATGCAATATGATATCTCAATGATTCTAATAACAAACCTGAGACCCGTCCTATAACATGAGATGGGATATCCAACTCCTTCCCATTCCAATCCTGAGACACTTCCGATAGCAGAGATGTGATATCTCAATGCTTATACCAAACCTGAGACCCTTCCTATAACATGAGAAGTGATATCCAACTCCTTCCCGGTCCAAACCTGAGACCCTTCCTATAGCATATGTGATATCCAACTCCTTCCCATTCCAAACATGAGACCCTTCCTATAGCAAGAGTGTAATATCCAACTCCTTCCCATTCCAATCCTGAGACCATTCCTATAGCATGAGATGTGATATCTCAATGCTTCTAATACCAAACCTGAGATCCTTCCTATGACATGAGATGTGATATCCAATTCCTCCCCATTCCAAACCTGAGAACCTTCCTACAGCATGCAATGTGATATCTCAATGCTTCTAATACCAAACCCGAGACCAGTCCTATAACATGAGATTGGATATCCAACTCCTTCCCCTTCCAAACCTGAGACTCTTCCTATAGCATGAGATGTGATATCCAACTTCTTCCCATTCCAATCCTGAGACCCTTCCTATAACATGAGATGTGATGTCTCAATGCTTCTAATACCAAACCTGAGATCTTTCCTATAACATGAGATGTGATATCCAACTCCTTCCCATTCCAATCCTGAGACCCCATGAGATGTGATATCTCAATGCTTATACCAAACCTGAGACCCTTCCTATAGCTTGAGATGTGATATCCAACTCCTTCCCATTCCAATCCTGAGACCCTTCCTATAGCATGAGATGTGATATCTCAAGGCCTCTAATACCAAACCTGAGATCCTTCCTCTAACATGAAATGTGATATCCAACTCCTTCCCCTTCCAAACCTGAGAGCCTTCCTATAACATGAAATGTGATATCCAATTCCTTCCCATTCCAACCTGAGACCCTTCCTATAGCATGAGATGGGATATCCAACTCCTTCCAAATCCAATACTGATACCCTTCCGATAGCATGAGATGTGATATCCCAATGCTTCTACCAAACCTGAGACCCATACTATGGCATGAGATGTGATATCAAACTCCTTCCCATTCCAATCCTGAGACCCTACCTATAGCTTGAGATGTGATATCCAACTCCTTCCCATTCCAATTCTGAGACCCTTCCTATACCATGAGACTTGATATCTCAATGCTTCTAATACCAAACCTGAGACCCGTCCTATAACATGAGATGTGATATCCAAATCCATCCCCTTCCAAACCTTAGACCCTTCCTTTATCATGAGATGTGATATCCAATTCCTTCCCATTCCAATCCTGAGACCCTTCCGATATCATGAGATTTGTTATCTCAATGCTTCTAATATCAAACTTGAGACCCTCCCTATAACATGAGATGTGACATCCAAGTCCTCCCCATTCCAATCCTGAGACCCTTCCTATAGCATGAGATGTGATATCTCAATGCTTCTAATACCAAACCTGAGACCCTTCCTATAACATGATTTGGGATATCCAACTCCTTCCCATTCCAATCCTGAGACCCTTCCGATAGCAGAGATGTGATATCTCAATGCTTATACCAAACCTGAGACCCTTCCTATGGCCTGAGATGTCATATGCAACTCCTTCCCATTCCAATCCTGAGACCCTTCCTATAGCATGTGATGTGATATCTCAATGCCTCTAATACCAAACCTGAAATCCTTCCTCTAACATGAAATGTGATATCCAACTCCTTCCCTTTCCAAACCTGAGAGCCTACCTATAGCATGAGATGTGATATCCAAGACCTTCCCATTCCAATCCTTAGACCCTTCCTACAGCATACAATATGATATCTCAATGATTCTAATAACAAACCTGAGACCCGTCCTATAACATGAGATGTGATATCCAACTCCTTCCCATTCCAATCCTGAGACACTCTGATAGCAGAGATGTGATATCTCAATGCTTATTCCAAACCTGAGACCCTTCCTATAGCATGAGATGTGATATCCAACTCCTTCCCGTTCCAAACCTGAGACCCTTCCTATAGCATATGTGATATCCAACTCCTTCCCATTCCAAACATGAGACCCTTCCTATAGCAAGAATGTAATATCCAACTCCTTCCCATTCCAATCCTCAGACCCTTCCTACAGCATGCGATGTGATATCTCAATGCTTCTAATACCAAACCTGAGACCCGTCCTATAACATGAGATGGGATATCCAACTCCTTCCCGTTCCAAACCTGAGACCCTTCCTATAGCATGAGATGTGATATCCAACTCCTTCCCATCCCAATCCTGAGACACTTCCGATTGCAGAGATGTGATATCTCAATGCTTATACCAAACCTGAGACTCTTCCTATAACATGAGATGTGATATCCAACTCCTTCCCGTTCCAAACCTGAGACCCTTCCTATAGCATAAGATGTGATATCCAACTCCTTCCCATTCCAATCCTGAGACCCTTCCGATAGCATGAGATGTGATATCTCAATGCTTCTAATACCAAACCTGAGATCCTTCTTATAACATGTGATGTGATATCCAAATCCTTCCCCTTCCAAACTTGAGACCCTCCCTTTAGCATGAAATGTGATATCCAACTCCTTCCCATTCCAATCCTGAGACCCTTATGATAGCATGAGATGTGATATCTCAATGCCTCTAATACCAAACCTGAGATACTTCCGATAGCATGAGATGTGATATCTCAATGCCTCTAATACCAAACCTGAGATCCTACCTCTAACATGAAATATGATATCCAACTCCTTCCCTTTCCAAGCCTGAGATCCTGCCTATAGCATGAGATGTGATATCCAAGTCCTTCCCATTCCAATCCTGAGACCCTTCCTATAGCATGAGATGTGATGTCTCAATGCTTATACCAAACCTGAGACCCTTCCTATGGCATGAGATGCCATATACAACTCCTTCCCATTCCAATCCTGAGACCCTGCTTATAGCATGAGATGTGATATCTCAATGCTTCTAATACCAAACCTGAGATCTTTCCTATAACATGAGATGTGATATCCATCTCCTTCCCATTCCAATCCTGAGACCATTCCTATAGCATGAGATGTGATATCTCAATGCTTATACCCAACCTGAGACCCTTCCTATAGCTTGAGATGTGATATCCAACTCCTTCCCATTCCAATCCTGAGACCCTTCCTATAGCATGAGATGTGATATCTCAATGCCTCTAATACCAAACCTGAGATCCTTCCTCTAACATGAAATGTGATATCCAACTCCTTCCCCTTCCAAACCTGAGAGCCTTCCTATAGCATGAGATATGATATCCAAGTCCTTTCCATTCCAATCCTGAGACCCTTCCTATAACATGAGATGTGATATCCAACTCCTTCCCATTCCAACCTGAGACCCTTCCTATAGCATGAGATGGGATATCCAACTCCTTCCAAATCCAATCCTGATACCCTTCCGATAGCATGAGATGTGATATCCCAATGCTTCTACCAAACCTGAGACCCATACTATGGCATGAGATGTGATATCAAACTCCTTCCCATTCCAACCTGAGACCCTTCCTATAGCATGAGATGGGATATCCAACTCCTTCCAAATCCAATCCTGAAATCCTTCCGATAGCATGAGATGTGATATCCCAATGCTTCTACCAAACCTGAGACCCATACTATGGCATGAGATGTGATATCCAACTCCTTCCCATTCCAATTCTGAGACTCTTCTGATAGCATGAGATGTGATATATCAATGCCTCTAATACCAAACCTGAGATCCTACCTCTAACATGAAATGTGATATCCAACTCTTTCCCGTTGCAAACCTGAGAGCCTTCCTATAGCATGAGATGTGATATCCAAGTCCTTCCCATTCCAATCCTGAGACCCTTCCTATAACATGAGATGTGATATCCAACTCCTTCCCATTCCAACCTGAGACCCTTCCTATAGCATGAGATGGGATATCCAACTCCTTCCAAATCCAATCCTGATACCCTTCCGATAGCATGAGATGTGATATCCCAATGCTTCTACCAAACCTGAGACCCATACTATGGCATGAGATGTGATATCAAACTCCTTCCCATTCCAATCCTGTGACCCTTCCTATAGCTTGAGATGTGATATCCAACTCCTTCCCATTCCAATTCTGAGACCCTTCCTATACAACGAGACTTGATATCTCAATGCTTCTAATACCAAACCTGAGACCCGTCCTATAACATGAGATGTGATATCCAAATCCTTCCCCTTCCAAACCTTAGACCCTTCCTTTATCATGAGATGTGATATCCAACTCCTTCCCATTCCAATCCTGAGACTCTTCCGATATCATGAGATGTGATATCTCAATGCTTCTAATATCAAACTTGAGACCCTCCCTATAGCATGAGATGTGATATCCAAGTCCTTCCCATTCCAATCCTGAGACCCTTCTTATAGCATGAGATGTGATATCTCAATGCTTCTAATACCAAACCTGAGACCCTTCCTATAACATGAGATGGGAATATCCAACTCCTTCCCATTCCAATCCTGAGACCCTTCCGATAGCAGAGATGTGATATCTCAATGCTTATACCAAACCTGAGATCCTTCCTATAACATGAGATGTGATATCCAACTCCTTCCCATTCCAATCCTGAGACACTTCCTATAGCATGAGATGTGATATCTCACTGCTTATACCAAACCTGAGACCCTTCCTATAGCATGAGATGTGATATCCAACTCCTTCCCATTCCAATCCTGAGACCCTTTCTATAGCATGAGATGTGATATCTCAATGCTTCTAATATCAAACTTGTGACCCTCCCTATAGCATGAGATGTGATACCCAAGTCCTTCCCATTCCAATCCTGAGACCCTTCCTACAACATGCGATGTGATGTCTCAATGCTTCTAATACCAAACCTGAGACTCTTCCTATAACATGAGATGGGATATCCAACTCCTTCCCATTCCAATCCTGAGACCCTTCCGATAGCAGAGATGTGATATCTCAATGCTTATACCAAACCTAAGACCCTTCCTATGGCAGGAGATGTCATATACAACTCCTTCCCATTCCAATCCTGAGACCCTTCCTATAGCATGAGATGTGATATCTCAATGCTTATACCAAACCTGAGACCCTTCCTATAGCATGAGATGTGATATCCAACTCCTTCCCATTCCAATCCTGAGACCCTTCCTATAGCATGAGATGTGATGTCTCAATGCTTCTAATACCAAACCTGAGATCCTTCCTATAACATGAGATGTGATATCCAACTCCTTCCCATTCCAATCCCGAGACCCTTCCTATAGCATGAGATGTGATATCTCAATGCTTATACCAAACCTGAGACCCTTCCTATAGCATGAAATGTGATATCCAACTCCTTCCCATTCCAATCCTGAGACTCTTCCTATAGCATGAGATGTGATATCTCAATGCCTCTAATACCAAACCTGAGATCCTTCCTCTAACATGAAATGTGATATCCAACTCCTTCCCTTTCCAAACCTGAGAGCCTACCTATAGCATGAGATGTGATATCCAAGTCCTTCCCATTCCAATCCTTAGACCCTTCCTACAGCATGCAATATGATATCTCAATGATTCTAATAACAAACCTGAGACCCATCCTATAACATGAAATGGGATATCCAACTCCTTCCCATTCCAATCCTGAGACACTTCCGATAGCAGAGATGTGATATCTCAATGCTTATACCAAACCTGAGACCCTTCCTATAACATGAGATGTGATATCCAACTCCTTCCCGGTCCAAACCTGAGACCCTTCCTATAGCATATGTGATATCCAACTCCTTCCCATTCCAAACATGAGACCCTTCCTATAGCAAGAGTGTAATATCCAACTCCTTCCCATTCCAATCCTGAGACCATTCCTATAGCATGAGATGTGATATCTCAATGCTTCTAATACCAAACCTGAGATCCTTCCTATGACATGAGATGTGATATCCAATTCCTCCCCATTCCAAACCTGAGAACCTTCCTACAGCATGCGATGTGATATCTCAATGCTTCTAATACCAAACCCGAGACCAGTCCTATAACATGAGATTGGATATCCAACTCCTTCCCCTTCCAAACCTGAGACTCTTCCTATAGCATGAGATGTGATATCCAACTTCTTCCCATTCCAATCCTGAGACCCTTCCTATAACATGAGATGTGATGTCTCAATGCTTCTAATACCAAACCTGAGATCTTTCCTATAACATGAGATGTGATATCCAACTCCTTCCCATTCCAATCCTGAGACCCTTCCTATAGCATGAGATGTGATATCTCAATGCTTATACCAAACCTGAGACCCTTCCTATAGCTTGAGATGTGATATCCAACTCCTTCCCATTCCAATCCTGAGACCCTTCCTATAGCATGAGATGTGATATCTCAAGGCCTCTAATACCAAACCTGAGATCCTTCCTCTAACATGAAATGGGATATCCAACTCCTTCCCCTTCCAAACCTGAGAGCCTTCCTATAACATGAAATGTGATATCCAATTCCTTCCCATTCCAACCTGAGACCCTTCCTATAGCATGAGATGGGATATCCAACTCCTTCCAAATCCAATACTGATACCCTTCCGATAGCATGAGATGTGATATCCCAATGCTTCTACCAAACCTGAGACCCATACTATGGCATGAGATGTGATATCAAACTCCTTACTATTCCAATCCTGAGACCCTACCTATAGCTTGAGATGTGATATCCAACTCCTTCCCATTCCAATTCTGAGACCCTTCCTATACCATGAGACTTGATATCTCAATGCTTCTAATACCAAACCTGAGACCCGTCCTATAACATGAGATGTGATATCCAAATCCTTCCCCTTCCAAACCTTAGACCCTTCCTTTATCATGAGATGTGATATCCAATTCCTTCCCATTCCAATCCTGAGACCCTACCGATATCATGAGATTTGTTATCTCAATGTTTCTAATATCAAACTTGAGACCCTCCCTATAACATGAGATGTGACATCCAAGTCCTCCCCATTCCAATCCTGAGACCCTTCCTATAGCATGAGATGTGATATCTCAATGCTTCTAATACCAAACCTGAGACCCTTCCTATAACATGATTTGGGATATCCAACTCCTTCCCATTCCAATCCTGAGACCCTTCCGATAGCAGAGATGTGATATCTCAATGCTTATACCAAACCTGAGACCCTTCCTATGGCCTGAGATGTCATATGCAACTCCTTCCCATTCCAATCCTGAGACCCTTCCTATAGCATTAGATGTGATATCTCAATGCTTATACCAAATCTGAGACCCTTCCTATAGCATGAGATGTGATATCCAACTTCTTCCCATTCCAATCCTGAGACCCTTCCTATAGCATGAGATGTGATGTCTCAATTCTTCTAATACCAAACCTGAGATCCTTCCTATAACATGAGATGTGATATCCAACTCCTTCCCATTCCAATCCTGAGACCCTTATGATAGCATGAGATGTGATATCTCAATGCTTCTATTACCAAACCTGAGATCCTTCCTATAACATGAGATGTGATTTCCAAATCCTTCCACTTCCAAACCTGAGACCCTCCCTTTAGCATGAGATGTGATATCCAACTCCTTCCCATTCCAATCCTGAGACCCTTCTGATAGCATGAGATGTGATATTTCAATGCCTCTAATACCAAACCTGAGATCCTACCTCTAACATGAAATGTGATATCCATCTCCTTCCCTTTCCAAACCTGAGACCCTGCCTATAGCATGAGATGTGATATCCAAGTCCTTCCAATTCCAATCCTGAGACCCTTCCTATAGCATGTGATGTGATATCTCAATGCTTATACCAAATCTGAGACCCTTCCTATAGCATGAGATGTGATATCCAACTCCTTCCCATTCCAATCCTGAGACCCTTCCTATAGCATGAGATGTGATGTCTCAATGCTTCTAATACCAAACCTGAGATCCTTCCTATAACATGAGATGTGATATCCAACTCCTTCCCATTCCATTCCTGAGACCCTTATGATAGCATGAGATGTGATATCTCAATGCCTCTAATACCAAACCTGAGATACTTCCGATAGCATGAGATGTGATATCTCAATGCTTCTAATACCAAACCTGAGATCCTTCCTATAACATGAGATGTGATTTCCAAATCCTTCCCCTTCCAAACCTGAGACCCTCCCTTTAGCATGAGATGTGATATCCAACTCCTTCCCATTCCAATCCTGAGACCCATCTGATAGCATGAGATGTGATATTTCAATGCCTCTAATACCAAACCTGAGATCCTACCTCTAACATGAAATGTGATATCCATCTCCTTCCCTTTCCAAACCTGAGACCCTGCCTATAGCATGAGATGTGATATCCAAGTCCTTTCCATTCCAATCCTGAGACCCTTCCTATAGCATGTGATGTGATATCTCAATGCTTATACCAAACCTGAGACCCTTCCTATGGCATGAGATGTCATATACAACTCCTTCCCATTCCAATCCTGAGACCCTTCCTATAGCATGAGATGTGATATCTCAATGCTTATACCAAACCTGAGACCCTTCCTATAGCATGAGATGTGATATCCAACTTCTTCCCATTCCAATCCTGAGACCCTTCCCATAACATGAGATGTGATGTCGCAATGCTTCTAATACCAAACCTGAGATCTTTCCTATAACATGAGATGTGATATCCAACTCCTTCCCATTCCAATCCTGAGACCCTTCCTATAGCATGAGATGTGATATCACAATGCTTATACCAAACCTGAGACCGTTCCTATAGCTTGAGATGTGATATCCAACTCCTTCCCATTCCAATCCTGAGACCCTTCCTATAGCATGAGATGTGATATCTCAAGGCCTCTAATACCAAACCTGAGATCGTTCCTCTAACATGAAATGTGATATCCAACTCCTTCCCCTTCCAAACCTGAGAGCCTTCCTATAACATGAGATGTGACATCCAAGTCCTCCCCATTCCAATCCTGAGACCCTTCCTATAGCATGAGATGTGATATCTCAATGCTTCTAATACCAAACCTGAGACCCTTCCTATAACATGATTTGGGATATCCAACTCCTTCCCATTCCAATCCTGAGACCCTTCCGATAGCAGAGATGTGATATCTCAATGCTTATACCAAACCTGAGACCCTTCCTATGGCCTGAGATGTCATATGCAACTCCTTCCCCTTCCAAACCTGAGAGCCTTCCTATAACATGAAATGTGATATCCAATTCCTTCCCATTCCAACCTGAGATCCTTCCTATAACATGAGATGTGATATCCAACTCCTTCCCATTCCAATCCTGAGACCCTTATGATAGCATGAGATGTGATATCTCAATGCCTCTAATACCAAACCTGAGATACTTCCGATAGCATGAGATGTGATATCTCAATGCTTCTAATACCAAACCTGAGATCCTTCCTATAACATGAGATGTGATTTCCAAATCCTTCCCCTTCCAAACCTGAGACCCTCCCTTTAGCATGAGATGTGATATCCAACTCCTTCCCATTCCAATCCTGAGACCCATCTGATAGCATGAGATGTGATATTTCAATGCCTCTAATACCAAACCTGAGATCCTACCTCTAACATGAAATGTGATATCCATCTCCTTCCCTTTCCAAACCTGAGACCCTGCCTATAGCATGAGATGTGATATCCAAGTCCTTTCCATTCCAATCCTGAGACCCTTCCTATAGCATGTGATGTGATATCTCAATGCTTATACCAAACCTGAGACCTTCCTATGGCATGAGATGTCATATACAACTCCTTCCCATTCCAATCCTGAGACCCTTCCTATAGCATGAGATGTGATATCTCAATGCTTATACCAAACCTGAGACCCTTCCTATAGCATGAGATGTGATATCCAACTTCTTCCCATTCCAATCCTGAGACCCTTCCTATAACATGAGATGTGATGTCGCAATGCTTCTAATACCAAACCTGAGATCTTTCCTATAACATGAGATGTGATATCCAACTCCTTCCCATTCCAATCCTGAGACCCTTCCTATAGCATGAGATGTGATATCACAATGCTTATACCAAACCTGAGACCGTTCCTATAGCTTGAGATGTGATATCCAACTCCTTCCCATTCCAATCCTGAGACCCTTCCTATAGCATGAGATGTGATATCTCAAGGCCTCTAATACCAAACCTGAGATCGTTCCTCTAACATGAAATGTGATGTCCAACTCCTTCCCCTTCCAAACCTGAGAGCCTTCCTATAACATGAGATGTGACATCCAAGTCCTCCCCATTCCAATCCTGAGACCCTTCCTATAGCATGAGATGTGATATCTCAATGCTTCTAATACCAAACCTGAGACCCTTCCTATAACATGATTTGGGATATCCAACTCCTTCCCATTCCAATCCTGAGACCCTTCCGATAGCAGAGATGTGATATCTCAATGCTTATACCAAACCTGAGACCCTTCCTATGGCCTGAGATGTCGTATGCAACTCCTTCCCATTCCAATCCCGAGACCCTTCCTATAGCATTAGATGTGATATCTCAATGCTTATACCAAATCTGAGACCCTTCCTATAGCATGAGATGTGATATCCAACTTCTTCCCATTCCAATCCTGAGACCCTTCCTATAGCATGAGATGTGATGTCTCAATTCTTCTAATACCAAACCTGAGATCCTTCCTATAACATGAGATGTGATATCCAACTCCTTCCCATTCCAATCCTGAGACCCTTATGATAGCATGAGATGTGATATCTCAATGCTTCTATTACCAAACCTGAGATCCTTCCTATAACATGAGATGTGATTTCCAAATCCTTCCACTTCCAAACCTGAGACCCTCCCTTTAGCATGAGATGTGATATCCAACTCCTTCCCATTCCAATCCTGAGACCCTTCTGATAGCATGAGATGTGATATTTCAATGCCTCTAATACCAAACCTGAGATCCTACCTCTAACATGAAATGTGATATCCATCTCCTTCCCTTTCCAAACCTGAGACCCTGCCTATAGCATGAGATGTGATATCCAAGTCCTTCCCATTCCAATCCTGAGACCCTTCCTATAGCATGTGATGTGATATCTCAATGCTTATACCAAATCTGAGACCCTTCCTATAGCATGAGATGTGATATCCAACTCCTTCCCATTCCAATCCTGAGACCCTTCCTATAGCATGAGATGTGATGTCTCAATGCTTCTAATACCAAACCTGAGATCCTTCCTACAACATGAGATGTGATATCCAACTCCTTCCCATTCCAATCCTGAGACCCTTATGATAGCATGAGATGTGATATCTCAATGCCTCTAATACCAAACCTGAGATACTTCCGATAGCATGAGATGTGATATCTCAATGCTTCTAATACCAAACCTGAGATCCTTCCTATAACATGAGATGTGATTTCCAAATCCTTCCCCTTCCAAACCTGAGACCCTCCCTTTAGCATGAGATGTGATATCCAACTCCTTCCCATTCCAATCCTGAGACCCATCTGATAGCATGAGATGTGATATTTCAATGCCTCTAATACCAAACCTGAGATCCTACCTCTAACATGAAATGTGATATCCATCTCCTTCCCTTTCCAAACCTGAGACCCTGCCTATAGCATGAGATGTGATATCCAAGTCCTTTCCATTCCAATCCTGAGACCCTTCCTATAGCATGTGATGTGATATCTCAATGCTTATACCAAACCTGAGACCCTTCCTATGGCATGAGATGTCATATACAACTCCTTCCCATTCCAATCCTGAGACCCTTCCTATAGCATGAGATGTGATATCTCAATGCTTATACCAAACCTGAGACCCTTCCTATAGCATGAGATGTGATATCCAACTTCTTCCCATTCCAATCCTGAGACCCTTCCTATAACATGAGATGTGATGTCGCAATGCTTCTAATACCAAACCTGAGATCTTTCCTATAACATGAGATGTGATATCCAACTCCTTCCCATTCCAATCCTGAGACCCTTCCTATAGCATGAGATGTGATATCACAATGCTTATACCAAACCTGAGACCGTTCCTATAGCTTGAGATGTGATATCCAACTCCTTCCCATTCCAATCCTGAGACCCTTCCTATAGCATGAGATGTGATATCTCAAGGCCTCTAATACCAAACCTGAGATCGTTCCTCTAACATGAAATGTGATATCCAACTCCTTCCCCTTCCAAACCTGAGAGCCTTCCTATAACATGAGATGTGACATCCAAGTCCTCCCCATTCCAATCCTGAGACCCTTCCTATAGCATGAGATGTGATATCTCAATGCTTCTAATACCAAACCTGAGACCCTTCCTATAACATGATTTGGGATATCCAACTCCTTCCCATTCCAATCCTGAGACCCTTCCGATAGCAGAGATGTGATATCTCAATGCTTATACCAAACCTGAGAGCCTTCCTATGGCCTGAGATGTCATATGCAACTCCTTCCCATTCCAATCCTGAGACCCTTCCTATAGCATTAGATGTGATATCTCAATGCTTATACCAAATCTGAGACCCTTCCTATAGCATGAGATGTGATATCCAACTTCTTCCCATTCCAATCCTGAGACCCTTCCTATAGCATGAGATGTGATGTCTCAATTCTTCTAATACCAAACCTGAGATCCTTCCTATAACATGAGATGTGATATCCAACTCCTTCCCATTCCAATCCTGAGACCCTTATGATAGCATGAGATGTGATATCTCAATGCCTCTAATACCAAACCTGAGATACTTCTGATAGCATGAGATGTGATATCTCAATGCTTCTAATACCAAACCTGAGATCCTTCCTATAACATGAGATGTGATTTCCAAATCCTTCCACTTCCAAACCTGAGACCCTACCTTTAGCATGAGATGTGATATCCAACTCCTTCCCATTCCAATCCTGAGACCCTTCTGATAGCATGAGATGTGATATTTCAATGCCTCTAATACCAAACCTGAGATCCTACCTCTAACAGGAAATGTGATATCCATCTCCTTCCCTTTCCAATCCTGAGACCCTTCCTATAGCATGAGATGTGATATCTCAATGCTTATACCAAACCTGAGACCCTTCCTATAACATGAAATGTGATATCCAACTCCTTCCCATTCCAACCTGAGACCCTTCCTATAGCATGAGATGGGATATCTCAATGCTTCTAATACCAAACCTGAGACTCTTCCTATAACATGAGATGGGATATCCAACTCATTCCCATTCCAATCCTGAGACCCTTCCGATAGCAGAGATGTGATATCTCAATGCTTATACCAAACCTGAGACCCTTCCTATGGCCTGAGATGTCATATACAACTCCTTCCCATTCCAATCCTGAGACCCTTCCTATAGCATGAGATGTGATATCTCAATGCTTATACCAAATCTGAGACCCTTCCTATAGCATGAGATGTGATATCCAACTCCTTCCCATTCCAATCCTGAGACCCTTCCTATAGCATGAGATGTGATGTCTCAATGCTTCTAATACCAAACCTGAGATCCTTCCTATAACATGAGATGTGATATCCAACTCCTTCCCATTCCAATCCTGAGACCCTTATGATAGCATGAGATGTGATATCTCAATGCCTCTAATACCAAACCTGAGATACTTCCGATAGCATGAGATGTGATATCTCAATGCTTCTAATACCAAACCTGAGATCCTTCCTATAACATGAGATGTGATTTCCAAATCCTTCCCCTTCCAAACCTGAGACCCTCCCTTTAGCATGAGATGTGATATCCAACTCCTTCCCATTCCAATCCTGAGACCCATCTGATAGCATGAGATGTGATATTTCAATGCCTCTAATACCAAACCTGAGATCCTACCTCTAACATGAAATGTGATATCCATCTCCTTCCCTTTCCAAACCTGGGACCCTGCCTATAGCATGAGATTTGATATCCAAGTCCTTTCCATTCCAATCCTGAGACCCTTCCTATAGCATGTGATGTGATATCTCAATGCTTATACCAAACCTGAGACCCTTCCTATGGCATGAGATGTCATATACAACTCCTTCCCATTCCAATCCTGAGACCCTTCCTATAGCATGAGATGTGATATCTCAATGCTTATACCAAACCTGAGACCCTTCCTATAGCATGAGATGTGATATCCAACTTCTTCCCATTCCAATCCTGAGACCCTTCCTATAACATGAGATGTGATGTCGCAATGCTTCTAATACCAAACCTGAGATCTTTCCTATAACATGAGATGTGATATCCAACTCCTTCCCATTCCAATCCTGAGACCCTTCCTATAGCATGAGATGTGATATCACAATGCTTATACCAAACCTGAGACCGTTCCTATAGCTTGAGATGTGATATCCAACTCCTTCCCATTCCAATCCTGAGACCCTTCCTATAGCATGAGATGTGATATCTCAAGGCCTCTAATACCAAACCTGAGATCGTTCCTCTAACATGAAATGTGATATCCAACTCCTTCCCCTTGCAAACCAGAGAGCCTTCCTATAACATGAGATGTGATATCCAACTCCTTCCCATTCCAATCCTGAGACCCTTATGATAGCATGAGATGTGATATCTCAATACCTCTAATACCAAACCTGAGATACTTACGACGATAGCATGAGATGTGATATCTCAATGCTTCTAATACCAAACCTGAGATCCTTCCTATAACATGAGATGTGATTTCCAAATCCTTCCCCTTCCAAACCTGAGACCCTCCCTTTAGCATGAGATGTGATATCCAACTCCTTCCCATTCCAATCCTGAGACCCTTCTGATAGCATGAGATGTGATATTTCAATGCCTCTAATACCAAACCTGAGATCCTACCTCGAACATGAAATGTGATATCCATCTCCTTCCCTTTCCAAACCTGAGACCCTGCCTATAGCATGAGATGTGATATCCAAGTCCTTTCCATTCCAATCCTGAGAACCTTCCTATAGCATGTGATGTGATATCTCAATGCTTATACCAAACCTGAGACCCTTCCTATGGCATGAGATGTCATATACAACTCCTTCCCATTCCAAACCTGAGACCCTTCCTATAGCATGAGATGTGATATCTCAATGCTTATACCAAACCTGAGACCCTTCTTATAGCATGAGATGTGATATCCAACTTCTTCCCATTCCAATCCTGAGACCCTTCCTATAACATGAGATGTGATGTCGCAATGCTTCTAATACCAAACCTGAGATCTTTCCTATAACATGAGATGTGATATCCAACTCCTTCCCATTCCAATCCTGAGACCCTTCCTATAGCATGAGATGTGATATCACAATGCTTATACCAAACCTGAGACCGTCCCTTTAGCTTGAGATGTGATATCCAACTCCTTCCCATTCCAATCCTGAGACCCTTCCTATAGCATGAGATGTGATATCTCAAGGCCTCTAATACCAAACCTGAGATCGTTCCTCTAACATGAAATGTGATATCCAACTCCTTCCCCTTCCAAACCTGAGAGCCTTCCTATAGCATGAGATATGATAGCCAAGTCCTTCCAATTCCAATCCTGAGACCCTTCCTATAACATGAAATGTGATATCCAACTCCTTCCCATTCCAACCTGAGACCCTTCCTATAGCATGAGATGGGATATCTCAATGCTTCTAATACCAAACCTGAGACTCTTCCTATAACATGAGATGGGATATCCAACTCATTCCCATTCCAATCCTGAGACCCTTCCGATAGCAGAGATGTGATATCTCAATGCTTATACCAAACCTGAGACCCTTCCTATGGCCTGAGATGTCATATACAACTCCTTCCCATTCCAATCCTGAGACCCTTCCTATAGCATGAGATGTGATATCTCAATGCTTATACCAAATCTGAGACCCTTCCTATAGCATGAGATGTGATATCCAACTCCTTCCCATTCCAATCCTGAGACCCTTCCTATAGCATGAGATGTGATGTCTCAATGCTTCTAATACCAAACCTGAGATCCTTCCTATAACATGAGATGTGATATCCAACTCCTTCCCATTCCAATCCTGAGACCCTTATGATAGCATGAGATGTGATATCTCAATGCCTCTAATACCAAACCTGAGATACTTCCGATAGCATGAGATGTGATATCTCAATGCTTCTAATACCAAACCTGAGATCCTTCCTATAACATGAGATGTGATTTCCAAATCCTCCCCCTTCCAAACCTGAGACCCTCCCTTTAGCATGAGATGTGATATCCAACTCCTTCCCATTCCAATCCTGAGACCCGTCTGATAGCATGAGATGTGATATCTCAATGCCTCTAATTCCAAACCTGAGATCCTACCTCTAACATGAAATGTGATATCCATCTCCTTCCCTTTCCAAACCTGAGACCCTGCCTATAGCATGAGATGTGATATCCAAGTCCTTCCCATTCCAATCCTGAGACCCTTCCTATAGCATGTGATGTGATATCTCAATGCTTATACCAAACCTGAGACCCTTCCTATGGCATGAGATGTCATATACAACTCCTTCCCATTCCAATCCTGAGACCCTTCCTATAGCATGAGATGTGATATCTCAATGCTTATACCAAACCTGAGACCCTTCCTATAGCATGAGATGTGATATCCAACTTCTTCCCATTCCAATCCTGAGACCCTTCCAATAACATGAGATGTGATGTCTCAATGCTTCTAATACCAAACCTGAGATCTTTCCTATAACATGAGATGTGATATCCAACTCCTTCCCATTCCAATCCTGAGACCCTTCCTATAGCATGAGATGTGATATCTCAAGGCCTCTAATACCAAACCTGAGATCCTTCCTCTAACATGAAATGTGATATCCAACTCTTTCCCCTTCCAAACCTGAGAGCCTTCCTATAGCCTGAGATATGATATCCAAATCCTTCCCATTCCAATCCTGAGACCCTTCCTATAACATGAAATGTGATATCCTACTCCTTCCCATTCCATCCTGGGACCCTTCCTATATCATGAGATGGGATATCTCAATGCTTCTAATACCAAACCTGAGACCCTTCCTATAACATGAGATGGGAATATCCAACTCCTTCCCATTCCAATCCTGAGACCCTTCCGATAGCAGAGATGTGATATCTCAATGCTTATACCAAACCTGAGATCCTTCCTATAACATGAGATGTGATATCCAACTCCTTCCCATTCCAATCCTGAGACACTTCCTATAGCATGAGATGTGATATCTCAATGCTTATACCAAATCTGAGACCCTTCCTATAGCATGAGATGTGATATCCAACTCCTTCCCATTCCAATCCTGAGACCCTTCCTATAGCATGAGATTTGATATCTCAAGGCCTCTAATACCAAACCTGAGATCCTTCCTCTAACATGAAATGTGATATCCAACTCTTTCCCCTTCCAAACCTGAGAGCCTTCCTATAGCATGAGATATGATAGCCAAGTCCTTCCAATTCCAATCCTGAGACCCTTCCTATAACATGAAATGTGATATCCAACTCCTTCCCATTCCAACCTGAGACCCTTCCTATAGCATGAGATGGGATATCTCAATGCTTCTAATACCAAACCTGAGACTCTTCCTATAACATGAGATGGGATATCCAACTCATTCCCATTCCAATCCTGAGACCCTTCCGATAGCAGAGATGTGATATCTCAATGCTTATACCAAACCTGAGACCCTTCCTATGGCCTGAGATGTCATATACAACTCCTTCCCATTCCAATCCTGAGACCCTTCCTATAGCATGAGATGTGATATCTCAATGCTTATACCAAATCTGAGACCCTTCCTATAGCATGAGATGTGATATCCAACTCCTTCCCATTCCAATCCTGAGACCCTTCCTATAGCATGAGATGTGATGTCTCAATGCTTCTAATACCAAACCTGAGATCCTTCCTATAACATGAGATGTGATATCCAACTCCTTCCCATTCCAATCCTGAGACCCTTATGATAGCATGAGATGTGATATCTCAATGCCTCTAATACCAAACCTGAGATACTTCCGATAGCATGAGATGTGATATCTCAATGCTTCTAATACCAAACCTGAGATCCTTCCTATAACATGAGATGTGATTTCCAAATCCTCCCCCTTCCAAACCTGAGACCCTCCCTTTAGCATGAGATGTGATATCCAACTCCTTCCCATTCCAATCCTGAGACCCTTCTGATAGCATGAGATGTGATATCTCAATGCCTCTAATTCCAAACCTGAGATCCTACCTCTAACATGAAATGTGATATCCATCTCCTTCCCTTTCCAAACCTGAGACCCTGCCTATAGCATGAGATGTGATATCCAAGTCCTTCCCATTCCAATCCTGAGACCCTTCCTATAGCATGTGATGTGATATCTCAATGCTTATACCAAACCTGAGACCCTTCCTATGGCATGAGATGTCATATACAACTCCTTCCCATTCCAATCCTGAGACCCTTCCTATAGCATGAGATGTGATATCTCAATGCTTATACCAAACCTGAGACCCTTCCTATAGCATGAGATGTGATATCCAACTTCTTCCCATTCCAATCCTGAGACCCTTCCTATAACATGAGATGTGATGTCTCAATGCTTCTAATACCAAACCTGAGATCTTTCCTATAACATGAGATGTGATATCCAACTCCTTCCCATTCCAATCCTGAGACCCTTCCTATAGCATGAGATGTGATATCTCAAGGCCTCTAATACCAAACCTGAGATCCTTCCTCTAACATGAAATGTGATATCCAACTCTTTCCCCTTCCAAACCTGAGAGCCTTCCTATAGCATGAGATATGATATCCAAATCCTTCCCATTCCAATCCTGAGACCCTTCCTATAACATGAAATGTGATATCCTACTCCTTCCCATTCCATCCTGGGACCCTTCCTATATCATGAGATGGGATATCTCAATGCTTCTAATACCAAACCTGAGACCCTTCCTATAACATGAGATGGGAATATCCAACTCCTTCCCATTCCAATCCTGAGACCCTTCCGATAGCAGAGATGTGATATCTCAATGCTTATACCAAACCTGAGATCCTTCCTATAACATGAGATGTGATATCCAACTCCTTCCCATTCCAATCCTGAGACACTTCCTATAGCATGAGATGTGATATCTCAATGCTTATACCAAATCTGAGACCCTTCCTATAGCATGAGATGTGATATCCAACTCCTTCCCATTCCAATCCTGAGACCCTTCCTATAGCATGAGATTTGATATCTCAAGGCCTCTAATACCAAACCTGAGATCCTTCCTCTAACATGAAATGTGATATCCAACTCTTTCCCCTTCCAAACCTGAGAGCCTTCCTATAGCATGAGATATGATAGCCAAGTCCTTCCAATTCCAATCCTGAGACCCTTCCTATAACATGAAATGTGATATCCAACTCCTTCCCATTCCAACCTGAGACCCTTCCTATAGCATGAGATGGGATATCTCAATGCTTCTAATACCAAACCTGAGACTCTTCCTATAACATGAGATGGGATATCCAACTCATTCCCATTCCAATCCTGAGACCCTTCCGATAGCAGAGATGTGATATCTCAATGCTTATACCAAACCTGAGACCCTTCCTATGGCCTGAGATGTCATATACAACTCCTTCCCATTCCAATCCTGAGACCCTTCCTATAGCATGAGATGTGATATCTCAATGCTTATACCAAATCTGAGACCCTTCCTATAGCATGAGATGTGATATCCAACTCCTTCCCATTCCAATCCTGAGACCCTTCCTATAGCATGAGATGTGATGTCTCAATGCTTCTAATACCAAACCTGAGATCCTTCCTATAACATGAGATGTGATATCCAACTCCTTCCCATTCCAATCCTGAGACCCTTATGATAGCATGAGATGTGATATCTCAATGCCTCTAATACCAAACCTGAGATACTTCCGATAGCATGAGATGTGATATCTCAATGCTTCTAATACCAAACCTGAGATCCTTCCTATAACATGAGATGTGATTTCCAAATCCTCCCCCTTCCAAACCTGAGACCCTCCCTTTAGCATGAGATGTGATATCCAACTCCTTCCCATTCCAATCCTGAGACCCTTCTGATAGCATGAGATGTGATATCTCAATGCCTCTAATTCCAAACCTGAGATCCTACCTCTAACATGAAATGTGATATCCATCTCCTTCCCTTTCCAAACCTGAGACCCTGCCTATAGCATGAGATGTGATATCCAAGTCCTTCCCATTCCAATCCTGAGACCCTTCCTATAGCATGTGATGTGATATCTCAATGCTTATACCAAACCTGAGACCCTTCCTATGGCATGAGATGTCATATACAACTCCTTCCCATTCCAATCCTGAGACCCTTCCTATAGCATGAGATGTGATATCTCAATGCTTATACCAAACCTGAGACCCTTCCTATAGCATGAGATGTGATATCCAACTTCTTCCCATTCCAATCCTGAGACCCTTCCTATAACATGAGATGTGATGTCTCAATGCTTCTAATACCAAACCTGAGATCTTTCCTATAACATGAGATGTGATATCCAACTCCTTCCCATTCCAATCCTGAGACCCTTCCTATAGCATGAGATGTGATATCTCAAGGCCTCTAATACCAAACCTGAGATCCTTCCTCTAACATGAAATGTGATATCCAACTCTTTCCCCTTCCAAACCTGAGAGCCTTCCTATAGCATGAGATATGATATCCAAATCCTTCCCATTCCAATCCTGAGACCCTTCCTATAACATGAAATGTGATATCCTACTCCTTCCCATTCCATCCTGGGACCCTTCCTATATCATGAGATGGGATATCTCAATGCTTCTAATACCAAACCTGAGACCCTTCCTATAACATGAGATGGGAATATCCAACTCCTTCCCATTCCAATCCTGAGACCCTTCCGATAGCAGAGATGTGATATCTCAATGCTTATACCAAACCTGAGATCCTTCCTATAACATGAGATGTGATATCCAACTCCTTCCCATTCCAATCCTGAGACACTTCCTATAGCATGAGATGTGATATCTCACTGCTTATACCAAACCTGAGACCCTTCCTATAGAATGAGATGTGATATCCAACTCCTTCCCATTCCAATCCTGAGACCATTCCTATAGCATGAGATGTGATATCTCAATGCTTCTAATATCAAACTTGAGACCCTCCCTATAGCATGAGATGTGATACCCAAGTCCTTCCCATTCCAATCCTGAGACACTTCCTATAGCATGAGATGTGATATCTCAATGCTTCTAATACCAAACCTGAGACTCTTCCTATAACATGAGATGGGATATCCAACTCCTTCCCATTCCAATCCTGAGACCCTTCCAATAGCAGAGATGTGATATCTCGATGCTTATACCAAATCTGAGACCCTTCCTATAGCATGAGATGTGATATCCAACTCCTTCCCATTCCAATCCTAAGGCCCTTCCTATAGCATGAGATGTGATGTCTCAATGCTTCTAATACCAAACCTGAGATCCTTCCTATAACATGAGATGTGATATCCAACTCCTTCCCATTCCAATCCTGAGACCCTTCCTATAGCATGAGATGTGATGTCTCAATGCTTCTAATACCAAACCTGAGAACCTTCCTACAGCATGCGATGTGATATCTCAATGCTTCTAATACCAAACCTGAGACCAGTCCTATAACATGAGATTGGATATCCAACTCCTTCCCCTTCCAAGCCTGAGACCCTTCCTATAACATGAGATGTAATATCCAACTCCTTCCCATTCCAATCCTGAGACCCTTCCTATAGCATGAGATGTGCTATCTCAATGCTTATACCAAACCTGAGACCCTTCCTAAAGCTTGAGATGTGATATCCAACTCCTTCCCATTCCAATCCTGAGACCCTTCCTATAGCATGATATGTGATATCTCAATGCCTCTAATACCAAACCTGAGACCCTTCCTATAGCATGAGATGTGATATCCAACGTCTTCCCATTCCAATCCTGAGACCCTTCCTATAACATGAGATGTAATATCCAACTCCTTCCCATTCCAATCCTGAGACCCTTCCTATAGCATGAGATGTGCTATCTCAATGCTTATACCAAACCTGAGACCCTTCCTAAAGCTTGAGATGTGATATCCAACTCCTTCCCATTCCAATCCTGAGACCCTTCCTATAGCATGATATGTGATGTCTCAATGCTTCTAATACCAAACCTGAGATCTTTCCTATAACATGAGATGTAATATCCAACTCCTTCCCATTCCAATCCTGAGACCCTTCCTATAGCATGAGATGTGCTATCTCAATGCTTATACCAAACCTGAGACCCTTCCTAAAGCTTGAGATGTGATATCCAACTCCTTCCCATTCCAATCCTGAGACCCTTCCTATAGCATGATATGTGATATCTCAATGCCTCTAATACCAAACCTGAGATCCTTCCTCTAACATGAAATGTGATATCGAACTCCTTCCCTTTCCAAACCTGAGAGCCTACCTATAGCATGAGATGTGATATCCAAGTCCTTCCCATTCCAATCCTTAGACCCTTCCTACAGCATGCAATATGATATCTCAATGATTCTAATAACAAACCTGAGACCCGTCCTATAACATGAGATGTGATATCCAACTCCTTCCCGTTTCAAACCTGAGACCCTTCCTATAACATGAGATGTGATATCCAACTCCTTCCCGTTTCAAACCTGAGACCCTTCCTATAGCATATGTGATATCCAACTCCTTCCCATTCCAAACATGAGACCCTTCCTATAGCAAGAATGTAATATCCAACTCCTTCCCATTCCAATCCTGAGACCATTCCTATAGCATGAGATGTGATATCTCAATGCTTCTAATACCAAACCTGAGATCCTTCCTATGACATGAGATGTGATATCCAATTCCTCCCCATTCCAAACCTGAGAACCTTCCTACAGCATGCGATGTGATATCTCAATGCTTCTAATACCAAACCTGAGACCAGTCCTATAACATGAGATTGGATATCCAACTCCTTCCCCTTCCAAACATGAGACCCTTCCAATAGCATGAGATGTGATATCCAACTTCTTCCCATTCCAATCCTGAGACCCTTCCTATAACATGAGATGTGATGTCTCAATGCTTCTAATACCAAACCTGAGATCTTTCCTATAACATGAGATGTGATATCCAACTCCTTCCCATTCCAATCCTGAGACCCTTCCTATAGCATGAGATGTGCTATCTCAATGCTTATACCAAACCTGAGACCCTTCCTAAAGCTTGAGATGTGATATCCAACTCCTTCCCATTCCAATCCTGAGACCCTTCCTATAACATGAAATGTGATATCCAACTCTTCCCATTCCAACCTGAGACCCTTCCCATAGCATGAGATGGGATATCCAACTCCTTCCAAATCCAATACTGATACCCTTCCAATAGCATGAGATGTGATATCCCAATGCTTCTACCAAACCTGAGAACCATACTATGGCATGAGATGTGATATCAAACTCCTTCCCATTCCAATCCTGAGACTCTTCCTATAGCTTGAGATGTGATATCCGAAATCCTTCCCATTCCAATTCTGAGACCCTTCCTATACCATGAGACTTGATATCTCAATGCTTCAAATACCAAACCTGAGACCCGTCCTATAACATGAGATGTGATATCAAACTCCTTCCCATTCCAATCCTGAGACTCTTCCTATAGCTTGAGATGTGATATCCGAAATCCTTCCCATTCCAATTCTGAGACCCTTCCTATACCATGAGACTTGATATCTCAATGCTTCTAATACCAAACCTGAGACCCTTCCTTTATCATGAGATGTGATATCCAACTCCTTCCCATTCCAATCCTGAGACCCTTCCGATATCATGAGATTTGTTATCTCAATGCTTCTAATATCAAAATTGAGACCCGCCTATAACATGAGATGTGATATCCAAATCTTTCCCCTTCCAAACCTTAGACCCTTCCTTTATCATGAGATGGGATATCCAACTCCTTCCCATTCCAATCCTGAGACCCTTCCGATAGCAGAGATGTGATATCTCAATGCTTATACCAATCCTGAGACCCTTCCTATGGCCTGAGATGTCATATACAACTCCTTCCCAATCCAATCCTGAGACCCTTCCTATAGCATGAGATGTGATATCTCAATGCTTATACCAAATCTGAGACCCTTCCTATAGCATGAGATGTGATATCCAACTCCTTCCCATTCCAATCCTGAGACCCTTCCTATAGCATGAGATGTGATGTCTCAATGCTTCTAATACCAAACCTGAGATCCTTCCTATAACATGAGATGTGATATCCAACTCCTTCCCATTCCAATCCTGAGACCCTTCCTATAGCATGAGATGTGATGTCTCAATGCTTCTAATACCAAACCTGAGAACCTTCCTACAGCATGCGATGTGTTATCTCAATGCTTCTAATACCAAACCTGAGACCAGTCCTATAACATGAGATTGGATATCCAACTCCTTCCCCTTCCAAACCTGAGACCCTTCCTATAGCATGAGATGTGATATCCAACTTCTTCCCATTCCAATCCTGAGACCCTTCCTATAACATGAGATGTGATGTCTCAATGCTTCTAATACCAAACCTGAGATCTTTCCTATAACATGAGATGTAATATCCAACTCCTTCCCATTCCAATCCTGAGACCCTTCCTATAGCATGAGATTTGCTATCTCAATGCTTATACCAAACCTGAGACCCTTCCTAAAGCTTGAGATGTGATATCCAACTCCTTCCCATTCCAATCCTGAGACCCTTCCTATAGCATGAGATGTGATATCTCAATGCTTCTAATATCAAACTTGAGACCCTTCCTATAGCATGAGATGTGATATCCAACTCCTTCCCATTCCAATCCTGAGACCCTTCCTATAGCATGAGATGTGATGTCTCAATGCTTCTAATACCAAACCTGAGATCCTTCCTATAACATGAGATGTGATATCCAACTCCTTCCCATTCTAATCCCGAGACCCTTCCTATAGCATGAGATGTGATATCTCGATGCTTATACCAAACCTGAGACCCTTCCTATAGCATGAGATGTGATATCCAACTCCTTCCCATTCCAATCCTGAGACCCTTCCTATAGCATGAGATGTGATATCTCAATGCCTCTAATACCAAACCTGAGATCCTTCCTCTAACATGAAATGTGATATCCAACTCCTTCCCTTTCCAAACCTGAGAGCCTACCTATAGCATGAGATGTGATATCCAAGTCCTTCCCATTCCAATCCTTAGACCCTTCCTACAGCATGCAATATGATATCTCAATGATTCTAATAACAAACCTGAGACCCATCCTATAACATGAGATGGGATATCCAACTCCTTCCTATTCCAATCCTGAGACACTTCCGATAGCAGAGATGTGATATCTCAATGCTTATACCAAACCTGAGACCCTTCCTATAACATGAGATGTGATATCCAACTCCTTCCCGGTCCAAACCTGAGACCCTTCCTATAGCATATGTGATATCCAACTCCTTCCCATTCCAAACATGAGACCCTTCCTATAGCAAGAATGTAATATCCAACTCCTTCCCATTCCAATCCTGAGACCATTCCTATAGCATGCGATGTGATATCTCAATGCTTCTAATACCAAACCCGAGTCCAGTACTATAACATGAGATTGGATATCCAACTCCTTCCCCTTCCAAACCTGAGACCCTTCCTATAGCATGAGATGTGATATCCAACTTCTTCCCATTCCACTCCTGAGACCCTTCCTATAACATGAGATGTGATGTCTCAATGCTTCTAATACCAAACCTGAGATCTTTCCTATAACATGAGATGTGATATTCAACTCCTTCCCATTCCAATCCTGAGACCCTTCCTATAGCATGAGATGTGATATCTCAATGCTTATACCAAACCTGAGACCCTTCCTATAGCTTGAGATGTGATATCCAACTCCTTCCCATTCCAATCCTGAGACCCTTCCTATAGCATGAGATGTGATATCTCAAGGCCTCTAATACCAAACCTGAGATTCTTCCTCTAACATGAAATGTGATATCCAACTCCTTCCCCTTCCAAACCTGAGAGCCTTCCTATAGCATGAGATATGATATCCAAGTCCTTCCCATCCAATCCTGAGACCCTTCCTATAACATGAAATGTGATATCCAACTCCTTCCCATTCCAACCTGAGACCCTTCCTATAGCATGAGATGGGATATCCAATTCCTTCCAAATCCAATACTGATACCCTTCCGATAGCATGAGATGTGATATCCCAATGCTTCTACCAAACCTGAGACCCATACTATGGCATGAGATGTGATATCAAACTCCTTCCCATTCCAATCCTGAGACCCTACCTATAGCTTGAGATGTGATATCCAACTCCTTCCCATTCCAATTCTGAGACCCTTCCTATACCATGAGTCTTGATATCTCAATGCTTCTAATACAAAACCTGAGACCCGTCCTATAACATGAGATGTGATATCCAAATCCTTCCCCTTCCAAACCTTAGACCCTTCCTTTATCATGAGATGTGATATCCAATTCCTTCCCATTCCAATCCTGAGACCCTTCCGATATCATGAGATTTGTTATCTCAATGCTTCTAATATCAAACTTGAGACCCTCCCTATAGCATGAGATGTGACATCCAAGTCCTCCCCATTCCAATCCTGAGACTCTTCCTATAGCATGAGATGTGATATCTCAATGCTTCTAATACCAAACCTGAGACCCTTCCTATAACATGAGATGGGATATCCAACTCCTTCCCATTCCAATCCTGAGACCCTTCCGATAGCAGAGATGTGATATCTCAATGCTTATACCAAACCTGAGACCCTTCCTATGGCCTGATTTGTCATATAAAACTCCTTCCCATTCCAATCCTGAGACCCTTCCTATAGCATGAGATGTGATATCTTAATGCTTATACCAAATCCGAGACCCTTCCTATAGCATGAGATGTGATATCCAACTCCTTCCCATTCCAATCCTGAGACCCTTCCTATAGCATGAGATGTGATGTCTCAATGCTTCTAATACCAAACCTGAGATCCTTCTGATAGCATGAGATGTGATATCTCAATGCTTCTAGTACCAAACCTGAGATCCTTCCTATAACATGAGATGTGATTTCCAAATCCTTCCACTTCCAAACCTGAGACACTCCCTTTAGCATGAGATGTGATATCCAACTCCTTCCCATTCCAATCCTGAGACCCTTCTGATAGCATGAGATGTGATATTTCAATGCCTCTAATACCAAAACTGAGATCCTACCTCTAACATGAAATGTGATATCCATCTCCTTCCCTTTCCAAACCTGAGACCCTGCCTATAGCATGAGATGTGATATCAAAAGTCCTTCCCATTCCAATCCTGAGACCCTTCCTATAGCATGTGATGTGATATCTCAATGCTTATACCAAACCTGAGACCCTTCCTATGGCATGAGATGTCATATACAACTCCTTCCCATTCCAATCCTGAGACCCTTCCTATAGCATGAGATGTGATATCTCAATGCTTATACCAAACCTGAGACCCTTCCTATAGCATGAGATGTGATATCCAACTTCTTCCCATTCCAATCCTGAGACCCTTCCTATAACATGAGATGTGATGTCTCAATGCTTCTAATACCAAACCTGAGACCCTTCCTATAACATGAGATGGGATATCCAACTCCTTCCCATTCCAATCCTGAGACCCTTCCTATAGCAGAGATGTGATATCTCAATGCTTATACCAAACCTGAGACCCTTCCTATGGCCTGAGATGTCATATACAACTCCTTCCCATTCCAATCCTGAGACCGTTCCTATAGCATGAGATGTGATATCTCAATGCTTATACCAAATCTGAGACCCTTCCTATAGCATGAGATGTGATATCCAACTCCTTCCCATTCCAATCCTGAGACCCTTCCTATAGCATGAGATGTGATGTCTCAATGCTTCTAATACCAAACCTGAGATCCTTCCTATAACATGAGATGTGATATCCAACTCCTTCCCATTCCAATCCTGAGACCCTTAAGATAGCATGAGATGTGATATCTCAATGCCTCTAATACCAAACCTGAGATACTTCTGATAGCATGAGATGTGATATCTCAATGCTTCTAATACCAAACCTGAGATCCTTCCTATAACATGAGATGTGATTTCCAAATCCTTCCCCTTCCAAACCTGAGACCCTCCCTTTAGCATGAGATGTGATATCCAACTCCTTCCCATTCCAATCCTGAGACCCTTCTGATAGCATGAGATGTGATATTTCAATGCCTCTAATACCAAACCTGAGATCCTACCTCTAACATGAAATGTGATATCCATCTCCTTCCCTTTCCAAACCTGAGACCCTGCCTATAGCATGAGATGTGATATCCAAGTCCTTCCCATTACAATCCTGAGACCCTTCCTATAGCATGTGATGTGATATCTCAATGCTTATACCAAACCTGAGACCCTTCCTATGGCATGAGATGTCATATACAACTCCTTCCCATTCCAATCCTGAGACCCTTCCTATAGCATGAGATGTGATATCTCAATGCTTATACCAAACCTGAGACCCTTCCTATAGCATGAGATGTGATATCCAACTTCTTCCCATTCCAATCCGGAGACCCTTCCTATAACATGAGATGTGATGTCTCAATGCTTCTAATACCAAACCTGAGATCTTTCCTATAACATGAGATGTGATATCCAACTCCTTCCCATTCCAATCCTGAGACCCTTCCTATAGCATGAGATGTGATATCTCAAGGCCTCTAATACCAAACCTGAGATCGTTCCTCTAACATGAAATGTGATATCCAACTCCTTCCCCTTCCAAACCTGAGAGCCTTCCTATAGCATGAGATATGATAGCCAAGTCCTTCCAATTCCAATCCTGAGACCCTTCCTATAACATGAAATGTGATATCCAACTCCTTCCCATTCCAACCTGAGACCCTTCCTATAGCATGAGATGGGATATCTCAATGCTTCTAATACCAAACCTGAGACTCTTCCTATAACATGAGATGGGATATCCAACTCCTTCCCATTCCAATCCTGAGACCCTTCCGATGGCAGAGATGTGATATCTCAATGCTTATACCAAACCTGAGACCCTTCCTATGGCCTGAGATGTGATATCCAACTGCTTCCCATTCCAATCCTGAGACCCTTCCTATAGCATGAGATGTGATATCTCAATGCTTATACCAAATCTGAGACCCTTCCTATAGCATGAGATGTGATATCCAACTCCTTCCCATTCCAATCCTGAGACCCTTCCTATAGCATGAGATGTGATGTCTCAATGCTTATAATACCAAACCTGAGATCCTTCCTATAACATGAGATGTGATATCCAACTCCTTCCGATTCCAATCCTGAGACCCTTATGATAGCATGAGATGTGATATCTCAATGCTTCTAATACCAAACCTGAGATCCTTCCTATAACATGAGATGTGATTTCCAAATCCTTCCCCTTCCAAACCTGAGACCCTCCCTTTAGCATGAGATGTGATATCCAACTCCTTCCCATTCCAATCCTGAGACCCTTCTGATAGCATGAGATGTGATATCTCAATGCCTCTAATTCCAAACCTGAGATCCTACCTCTAACATGAAATGTGATATCCATCTCCTTCCCTTTCCAAACCTGAGACCCTGTCTATAGCATGAGATGTCATATACAACTCCTTCCCATTCCAATCCTGAGACCCTTCCTATAGCACGAGATGTGATATCTCAATGCTTATACCAAACCTGAGACCCTTCCTATAGCATGAGATGTGATATCCAACTCCTTCCCATTCCAATCCTGAGACCCTTCCTTTAGCATGAGATGTGATATCCAACTCCTTCCCATTCCAATCCTGAGACCCTTCCTATAGCCTGAGATGTGATGTCTCAATGCCTCTAATACCAAACCTGAGATCCTTCCTCTAACATGAAATGTGATATCCAACTCCTTCCCTTTCCAAACCTGAGAGCCTATCTATAGCATGAGATGTGATATCCAAGTCCTTCCCATTCCAATCCTGAGACACTTCCGATAGCAGAGATGTGATATCTCAATGCTTATACCAAACCTGAGACCCTTCCTATAACATGAGATGTGATATCCAACTCCTTCCCGTTCCAAACCTGAGACCCTTCCTTTAGCATGAGATGTGATATCCAGCTCCTTCCCATTCCAATCCTGAGACACTTCCGATAGCATGAGATGTGATATCTCAATGCTTCTAATATCAAAACTGAGACACTCCCTATAGCATGATATGTGATATCTAAGTCCTTCCCATTCCAATCCTGAGACCCTTCCTATAGCATGAGATGTGATATCTCAATGCTTCTACCAAACCTGAGACCCTTCCTTTAGCATGAGATGTGATAACCAACTCCTTCCCATTCCAATCCTGAGACCCTTCCTATAGCATGAGATGTGATATCTCGATACTTCTAATACCAAACCTGAGATCCTTCCGATAACATGAGATGTGATATCCAAATCCTTCCCCTTCCAAACCTGAGACCCTCCCTTTAGCATGAGATGTGATATCCAACTCCTTCCCATTCCAATCCTGAGACCCTTCTGATAGCATGAGATGTGATATCTCAATGGTTCTATACCAAACCTGAGATCCTTCCGATAGCATGAGATGTGATATCTGAATGCTTCTAATACCAAACCTGAGATCCTTCCTATAACATGAGATGTGATATCCAAATCCTTCCCCTTCCAAACCTGAGACCCTCCCTTTAGCATGAGATGTGATATCCAACTCCTTCCCATTCCAATCCTGAGACCCTTCCGATATCATGAGATTTGTTATCTCAATGCTTCTAATATCAAACTTGAGACCCTCCCTATAGCATGAGATGTGACATCCAAGTCCTCCCCATTCCAATCCTGAGACTCTTCCTATAGCATGAGATGTGATATCTCAATGCTTCTAATACCAAACCTGAGACCCTTCCTATAACATGAGATGGGATATCCAACTCCTTCCCATTCCAATCCTGAGACCCTTCCGATAGCAGAGATGTGATATCTCAATGCTTATGCCAAACCTGAGACCCTTCCTATGGCCTGATTTGTCATATACAACTCCTTCCCATTCCAATCCTGAGACCCTTCCTATAGCATGAGATGTGATATCTCAATGCTTGTACCAAATCCGAGTCCCTTTCTATAGCATGAGATGTGATATCCAACTCCTTCCCATTCCAATCCTGAGACCCTTCCTATAGCATGAGATGTGATGTCTCAATGCTTCTAATACCAAACCTGAGATCCTTCTGATAGCATGAGATGTGATATCTCAATGCTTCTAGTACCAAACCTGAGATCCTTCCTATAACATGAGATGTGATTTCCAAATCCTTCCACTTCCAAACCTGAGACACTCCCTTTAGCATGAGATGTGATGTCCAACTCCTTCCCATTCCAATCCTGAGACCCTTCTGATAGCATGAGATGTGATATTTCAATGCCTCTAATACCAAACCTGAGATCCTACCTCTAACATGAAATGTGATATCCATCTCCTTCCCTTTCCAAACCTGAGACCCTGCCTATAGCATGAGATGTGATATCAAAAGTCCTTCCCATTCCAATCCTGAGACCCTTCCTATAGCATGTGATGTGATATCTCAATGCTTATACCAAACCTGAGACCCTTCCTATGGCATGAGATGTCATATACAACTCCTTCCCATTCCAATCCTGAGACCCTTCCTATAGCATGAGATGTGATATCTCAATGCTTATACCAAACCTGAGACCCTTCCTATAGCATGAGATGTGATATCCAACTTCTTCCCATTCCAATCCTGAGACCCTTCCTATAACATGAGATGTGATGTCTCAATGCTTCTAATACCAAACCTGAGACCCTTCCTATAACATGAGATGGGATATCCAACTCCTTCCCATTCCAATCCTGTGACCCTTCCGATAGCAGAGATGTGATATCTCAATGCTTATACCAAACCTGAGACCCTTCCTATGGCCTGAGATGTCATATACAACTCCTTCCCATTCCAATCCTGAGACCGTTCCTATAGCATGAGATGTGATATCTCAATGCTTATACCAAATCTGAGACCCTTCCTATAGCATGAGATGTGATATCCAACTCCTTCCCATTCCAATCCTGAGACCCTTCCTATAGCATGAGATGTGATGTCTCAATGCTTCTAATACCAAACCTGAGATCCTTCCTATAACATGAGATGTGATATCCAACTCCTTCCCATTCCAATCCTGAGACCCTTATGATAGCATGAGATGTGATATCTCAATGCCTCTAATAACAAACCTGAGATACTTCCGATAGCATGAGATGTGATATCTCAATGCTTCTAATACCAAACCTGAGATCCTTCCTATAACATGAGATGTGATATCCAACTCCTTCCCATTCCAATCCTGAGACCCTTCTGATAGCATGAGATGTGATATTTCAATGCCTCTAATACCAAACCTGAGATCCTACCTCTAACATGAAATGTGATATCCATCTCCTTCCCTTTCCAAACCTGAGACCCTGCCTATAGCATGAGATGTGATATCCAAGTCCTTCCCATTACAATCCTGAGACCCTTCCTATAGCATGTGATGTGATATCTCAATGCTTATACCAAACCTGAGACCCTTCCTATGGCATGAGATGTCATATACAACTCCTTCCCATTCCAATCCTGAGACCCTTCCTATAGCATGCGATGTGATATCTCAATGCTTATACCAAACCTGAGACCCTTCCTATAGCATGAGATGTGATATCCAACTTCTTCCCATTCCAATCCTGAGACCATTCCTATAACATGAGATGTGATGTCTCAATGCTTCTAATACCAAACCTGAGATCTTTCCTATAACATGAGATGTGATATCCAACTCCTTCCCATTCCAATCCTGAGACCCTTCCTATAGCATGAGATGTGATATCTCAAGGCCTCTAATACCAAACCTGAGATCGTTCCTCTAACATGAAATGTGATATCCAACTCCTTCCCCTTCCAAACCTGAGAGCCTTCCTATAGCATGAGCTATGATAGCCAAGTCCTTCCAATTCCAATCCTGAGACCCTTCCTATAACATGAAATGTGATATCCAACTCTTTCCCATTCCAACCTGAGACCCTTCCTATAGCATGAGATGGGATATCTCAATGCTTCTAATACCAAACCTGAGACTCTTCCTATAACATGAGATGGGATATCCAACTCCTTCCCATTCCAATCCTGAGACCCTTCCGATAGCAGAGATGTGATATCTCAATGCTTATACCAAACCTGAGACCCTTCCTATGGCCTGAGATGTGATATCCAACTGCTTCCCATTCCAATCCTGAGACCCTTCCTATAGCATGAGATGTGATATCTCAATGCTTATACCAAATCTGAGACCCTCCCTATAGCATGAGATGTGATATCCAAGTCCTTCCCATTCCAATCCTGAGACCCTTCCTATAGCATGAGATGTGATGTCTCAATGCTTCTAATACCAAACCTGAGATCCTTCCTATAACATGAGATGTGATATCCAACTCCTTCCGATTCCAATCCTGAGACCCTTATGATAGCATGAGATGTGATATCTCAATGATTCTAATACCAAACCTGAGATCCTTCCTATAACATGAGATGTGATTTCCAAATCCTTCCCCTTCCAAACCTGAGACCCTCCCTTTAGCATGAGATGTGATATCCAACTCCTTCCCATTCCAATCCTGAGACCCTTCTGATAGCATGAGATGTGATATCTCAATGCCTCTAATTCCAAACCTGAGATCCTACCTCTAACATGAAATGTGATATCCATCTCCTTCCCTTTCCAAACCTGAGACCCTGTCTATAGCATGAGATGTCATATACAACTCCTTCCCATTCCAATCCTGAGACCCTTCCTATAGCACGAGATGTGATATCTCAATGCTTATACCAAACCTGAGACCCTTCCTATAGCATGAGATGTGATATCCAACTCCTTCCCATTCCAATCCTGAGACCCTTCCTTTAGCATGAGATGTGATATCCAACTCCTTCCCATTCCAATCCTGAGACCCTTCCTATAGCCTGAGATGTGATATCTCAATGCCTCTAATACCAAACCTGAGATCCTTCCTCTAACATGAAATGTGATATCCAACTCCTTCCCTTTCCAAACCTGAGAGCCTATCTATAGCATGAGATGTGATATCCAAGTCCTTCCCATTCCAATCCTGAGACACTTCCGATAGCAGAGATGTGATATCTCAATGCTTATACCAAACCTGAGACCCTTCCTATAACATGAGATGTGATATCCAACTCCTTCCCGTTCCAAACCTGAGACCCTTCCTTTAGCATGAGATGTGATATCCAGCTCCTTCCCATTCCAATCCTGAGACACTTCCGATAGCATGAGATGTGATATCTCAATGCTTCTAATATCAAAACTGAGACCCGCCCTATAGCATGATATGTGATATCTAAGTCCTTCCCATTCCAAACCTGAGACCCTTCCTATAGCATGAGATGTGATATCTCAATGCTTATACCAAACCTGAGACCCTTCTTATAGCATGAGATGTGATATCCAACTTCTTCCCATTCCAATCCTGAGACCCTTCCTATAACATGAGATGTGATGTCGCAATGCTTCTAATACCAAACCTGAGATCTTTCCTATAACATGAGATGTGATATCCAACTCCTTCCCATTCCAATCCTGAGACCCTTCCTATAGCATGAGATGTGATATCACAATGCTTATACCAAACCTGAGACCGTCCCTTTAGCTTGAGATGTGATATCCAACTCCTTCCCATTCCAATCCTGAGACCCTTCCTATAGCATGAGATGTGATATCTCAAGGCCTTTAATGCCAAACCTGAGATCGTTCCTCTAACATGAAATGTGATATCCAACTCCTTCCCCTTCCAAACCTGAGAGCCTTCCTATAGCATGAGATATGATAGCCAAGTCCTTCCAATTCCAATCCTGAGACCCTTCCTATAACATGAAATGTGATATCCAACTCCTTCCCATTCCAACCTGAGACCCTTCCTATAGCATGAGATGGGATATCTCAATGCTTCTAATACCAAACCTGAGACTCTTCCTATAACATGAGATGGGATATCCAACTCATTCCCATTCCAATCCTGAGACCCTTCCGATAGCAGAGATGTGATATCTCAATGCTTATACCAAACCTGAGACCCTTCCTATGGCCTGAGATGTCATATACAACTCCTTCCCATTCCAATCCTGAGACCCTTCCTATAGCATGAGATGTGATATCTCAATGCTTATACCAAATCTGAGACCCTTCCTATAGCATGAGATGTGATATCCAACTCCTTCCCATTCCAATCCTGAGACCCTTCCTATAGCATGAGATGTGATGTCTCAATGCTTCTAATACCAAACCTGAGATCCTTCCTATAACATGAGATGTGATATCCAACTCCTTCTCATTCCAATCCTGAGACCCTTATGATAGCATGAGATGTGATATCTCAATGCCTCTAATACCAAACCTGAGATACTTCCGATAGCATGAGATGTGATATCTCAATGCTTCTAATACCAAACCTGAGATCCTTCCTATAACATGAGATGTGATTTCCAAATCCTCCCCCTTCCAAACCTGAGACCCTCCCTTTAGCATGAGATGTGATATCCAACTCCTTCCCATTCCAATCCTGAGACCCTTCTGATAGCATGAGATGTGATATCTCAATGCCTCTAATTCCAAACCTGAGATCCTACCTCTAACATGAAATGTGATATCCATCTCCTTCCCTTTCCAAACCTGAGACCCTGCCTATAGCATGAGATGTGATATCCAAGTCCTTCCCATTCCAATCCTGAGACCCTTCCTATAGCATGTGATGTGATATCTCAATGCTTATACCAAACCTGAGACCCTTCCTATGGCATGAGATGTCATATACAACTCCTTCCCATTCCAATCCTGAGACCCTTCCTATAGCATGAGATGTGATATCTCAATGCTTATACCAAACCTGAGACCCTTCCTATAGCATGAGATGTGATATCCAACTTCTTCCCATTCCAATCCTGAGACCCTTCCTATAACATGAGATGTGATGTCTCAATGCTTCTAATACCAAACCTGAGACCCTTCCTATAACATGAGATGGGATATCCAACTCCTTCCCATTCCAATCCTGTGACCCTTCCGATAGCAGAGATGTGATATCTCAATGCTTATACCAAACCTGAGACCCTTCCTATGGCCTGAGATGTCATATACAACTCCTTCCCATTCCAATCCTGAGACCGTTCCTATAGCATGAGATGTGATATCTCAATGCTTATACCAAATCTGAGACCCTTCCTATAGCATGAGATGTGATATCCAACTCCTTCCCATTCCAATCCTGAGACCCTTCCTATAGCATGAGATGTGATGTCTCAATGCTTCTAATACCAAACCTGAGATCCTTCCTATAACATGAGATGTGATATCCAACTCCTTCCCATTCCAATCCTGAGACCCTTATGATAGCATGAGATGTGATATCTCAATGCCTCTAATAACAAACCTGAGATACTTCCGATAGCATGAGATGTGATATCTCAATGCTTCTAATACCAAACCTGAGATCCTTCCTATAACATGAGATGTGATTTCCAAATCCTTCCCCTTCCAAACCTGAGACCCTCCCTTTAGCATGAGATGTGATATCCAACTCCTTCCCATTCCAATCCTGAGACCCTTCTGATAGCATGAGATGTGATATTTCAATGCCTCTAATACCAAACCTGAGATCCTACCTCTAACATGAAATGTGATATCCATCTCCTTCCCTTTCCAAACCTGAGACCCTGCCTATAGCATGAGATGTGATATCCAAGTCCTTCCCATTACAATCCTGAGACCCTTCCTATAGCATGTGATGTGATATCTCAATGCTTATACCAAACCTGAGACCCTTCCTATGGCATGAGATGTCATATACAACTCCTTCCCATTCCAATCCTGAGACCCTTCCTATAGCATGCGATGTGATATCTCAATGCTTATACCAAACCTGAGACCCTTCCTATAGCATGAGATGTGATATCCAACTTCTTCCCATTCCAATCCTGAGACCATTCCTATAACATGAGATGTGATGTCTCAATGCTTCTAATACCAAACCTGAGATCTTTCCTATAACATGAGATGTGATATCCAACTCCTTCCCATTCCAATCCTGAGACCCTTCCTATAGCATGAGATGTGATATCTCAAGGCCTCTAATACCAAACCTGAGATCGTTCCTCTAACATGAAATGTGATATCCAACTCCTTCCCCTTCCAAACCTGAGAGCCTTCCTATAGCATGAGCTATGATAGCCAAGTCCTTCCAATTCCAATCCTGAGACCCTTCCTATAACATGAAATGTGATATCCAACTCTTTCCCATTCCAACCTGAGACCCTTCCTATAGCATGAGATGGGATATCTCAATGCTTCTAATACCAAACCTGAGACTCTTCCTATAACATGAGATGGGATATCCAACTCCTTCCCATTCCAATCCTGAGACCCTTCCGATAGCAGAGATGTGATATCTCAATGCTTATACCAAACCTGAGACCCTTCCTATGGCCTGAGATGTGATATCCAACTGCTTCCCATTCCAATCCTGAGACCCTTCCTATAGCATGAGATGTGATATCTCAATGCTTATACCAAATCTGAGACCCTTCCTATAGCATGAGATGTGATATCCAACTCCTTCCCATTCCAATCCTGAGACCCTTCCTATAGCATGAGATGTGATGTCTCAATGCTTCTAATACCAAACCTGAGATCCTTCCTATAACATGAGATGTGATATCCAACTCCTTCCGATTCCAATCCTGAGACCCTTATGATAGCATGAGATGTGATATCTCAATGATTCTAATACCAAACCTGAGATCCTTCCTATAACATGAGATGTGATTTCCAAATCCTTCCCCTTCCAAACCTGAGACCCTCCCTTTAGCATGAGATGTGATATCCAACTCCTTCCCATTCCAATCCTGAGACCCTTCTGATAGCATGAGATGTGATATCTCAATGCCTCTAATTCCAAACCTGAGATCCTACCTCTAACATGAAATGTGATATCCATCTCCTTCCCTTTCCAAACCTGAGACCCTGTCTATAGCATGAGATGTCATATACAACTCCTTCCCATTCCAATCCTGAGACCCTTCCTATAGCACGAGATGTGATATCTCAATGCTTATACCAAACCTGAGACCCTTCCTATAGCATGAGATGTGATATCCAACTCCTTCCCATTCCAATCCTGAGACCCTTCCTTTAGCATGAGATGTGATATCCAACTCCTTCCCATTCCAATCCTGAGACCCTTCCTATAGCCTGAGATGTGATATCTCAATGCCTCTAATACCAAACCTGAGATCCTTCCTCTAACATGAAATGTGATATCCAACTCCTTCCCTTTCCAAACCTGAGAGCCTATCTATAGCATGAGATGTGATATCCAAGTCCTTCCCATTCCAATCCTGAGACACTTCCGATAGCAGAGATGTGATATCTCAATGCTTATACCAAACCTGAGACCCTTCCTATAACATGAGATGTGATATCCAACTCCTTCCCGTTCCAAACCTGAGACCCTTCCTTTAGCATGAGATGTGATATCCAGCTCCTTCCCATTCCAATCCTGAGACACTTCCGATAGCATGAGATGTGATATCTCAATGCTTCTAATATCAAAACTGAGACCCGCCCTATAGCATGATATGTGATATCTAAGTCCTTCCCATTCCAAACCTGAGACCCTTCCTATAGCATGAGATGTGATATCTCAATGCTTATACCAAACCTGAGACCCTTCTTATAGCATGAGATGTGATATCCAACTTCTTCCCATTCCAATCCTGAGACCCTTCCTATAACATGAGATGTGATGTCGCAATGCTTCTAATACCAAACCTGAGATCTTTCCTATAACATGAGATGTGATATCCAACTCCTTCCCATTCCAATCCTGAGACCCTTCCTATAGCATGAGATGTGATATCACAATGCTTATACCAAACCTGAGACCGTCCCTTTAGCTTGAGATGTGATATCCAACTCCTTCCCATTCCAATCCTGAGACCCTTCCTATAGCATGAGATGTGATATCTCAAGGCCTTTAATGCCAAACCTGAGATCGTTCCTCTAACATGAAATGTGATATCCAACTCCTTCCCCTTCCAAACCTGAGAGCCTTCCTATAGCATGAGATATGATAGCCAAGTCCTTCCAATTCCAATCCTGAGACCCTTCCTATAACATGAAATGTGATATCCAACTCCTTCCCATTCCAACCTGAGACCCTTCCTATAGCATGAGATGGGATATCTCAATGCTTCTAATACCAAACCTGAGACTCTTCCTATAACATGAGATGGGATATCCAACTCATTCCCATTCCAATCCTGAGACCCTTCCGATAGCAGAGATGTGATATCTCAATGCTTATACCAAACCTGAGACCCTTCCTATGGCCTGAGATGTCATATACAACTCCTTCCCATTCCAATCCTGAGACCCTTCCTATAGCATGAGATGTGATATCTCAATGCTTATACCAAATCTGAGACCCTTCCTATAGCATGAGATGTGATATCCAACTCCTTCCCATTCCAATCCTGAGACCCTTCCTATAGCATGAGATGTGATGTCTCAATGCTTCTAATACCAAACCTGAGATCCTTCCTATAACATGAGATGTGATATCCAACTCCTTCTCATTCCAATCCTGAGACCCTTATGATAGCATGAGATGTGATATCTCAATGCCTCTAATACCAAACCTGAGATACTTCCGATAGCATGAGATGTGATATCTCAATGCTTCTAATACCAAACCTGAGATCCTTCCTATAACATGAGATGTGATTTCCAAATCCTCCCCCTTCCAAACCTGAGACCCTCCCTTTAGCATGAGATGTGATATCCAACTCCTTCCCATTCCAATCCTGAGACCCTTCTGATAGCATGAGATGTGATATCTCAATGCCTCTAATTCCAAACCTGAGATCCTACCTCTAACATGAAATGTGATATCCATCTCCTTCCCTTTCCAAACCTGAGACCCTGCCTATAGCATGAGATGTGATATCCAAGTCCTTCCCATTCCAATCCTGAGACCCTTCCTATAGCATGTGATGTGATATCTCAATGCTTATACCAAACCTGAGACCCTTCCTATGGCATGAGATGTCATATACAACTCCTTCCCATTCCAATCCTGAGACCCTTCCTATAGCATGAGATGTGATATCTCAATGCTTATACCAAACCTGAGACCCTTCCTATAGCATGAGATGTGATATCCAACTTCTTCCCATTCCAATCCTGAGACCCTTCCTATAACATGAGATGTGATGTCTCAATGCTTCTAATACCAAACCTGAGATCTTTCCTATAACATGAGATGTGATATCCAACTCCTTCCCATTCCAATCCTGAGACCCTTCCTATAGCATGAGATGTGATATCTCAAGGCCTCTAATACCAAACCTGAGATCCTTCCTCTAACATGAAATGTGATATCCAACTCTTTCCCCTCCCAAACCTGAGAGCCTTCCTATAGCATGAGATATGATATCCAAATCCTTCCCATTCCGATCCTGAGACCCTTCCTATAACATGAAATGTGATATCCTACTCCTTCCCATTCCATCCTGGGACCCTTCCTATATCATGAGATGGGATATCTCAATGCTTCTAATACCAAACCTGAGACCCTTCCTATAACATGAGATGGGAATATCCAACTCCTTCCCATTCCAATCCTGAGACCCTTCCGATAGCAGAGATGTGATATCTCAATGCTTATACCAAACCTGAGATCCTTCCTATAACATGAGATGTGATATCCAACTCCTTCCCATTCCAATCCTGAGACACTTCCTATAGCATGAGATGTGATATCTCAATGCTTATACCAAATCTGAGACCCTTTTCCTATAGCATGAGATGTGATATCCAACTCCTTCCCATTCCAATCCTGAGACCCTTCCTATAGCATGAGATGTGATATCTCAAGGCCTCTAATACCAAACCTGAGATCCTTCCTCTAACATGAAATGTGATATCCAACTCTTTCCCCTTCCAAACCTGAGAGCCTTCCTATAGCATGAGATATTTTATTTATTTATTTTATTTGCATTTGTTAAGCGCACTTGCAGCCCATGAGGCATCGAGGCGCTGTTACAGAGGAAACACAGATTTTTTTTGTCTTAGTTACGTATTTATAACGCGCTTAAACACTCGGAGGTTTCTAAGCGCGGACCCGGGGATCGAACCTGTTGTTGCTTTGTGTCGTCTTGCTTCCAAGACGCGCACGCTGCCGCTGTGCTATCCTCCCGGGACATCCTATAATATGATAGCCAAGTCCTTCCAATTCCAATCCTGAGACCCTTCCGATAGCAGAGATGTGATATCTCAATGCTTATACCAAACCTGAGACCCTTCCTATGGCCTGAGATGTCATATACAACTCCTTCCCATTCCAATCCTGAGACCCTTTCTTTAGCATGAGATGTGATATCTCAATGCTTATACCAAATCTGAGACCCTTCCTATAGCATGAGATGTGATATCCAATTCCTTCCCATTCCAATCCTGAGACCCTTCCTATAGCATGAGATGTGATATCTCAATGCTTATACCAAACCTGAGAGCCTACCTATAGCATGAGATGTGATATCCAAGTCCATCCCATTCCAATCCTTAGACCCTTCCTACAGCATGCGATGTGATATCTCAATGATTCTAATACCAAACCAGAGACTCTTCCTATAACATGAGATGGGATATCCAACTCCTTCCCGTTCCAAACCTGAGACACTAACTATAGCATATGTGATATCCAACTGCTTCCCATTCCAAACATGAGACCCTTCCTATAGCAAGAAAGTAATATCCAACTCCTACCCATTCCAATCCTGAGACCCTTCCTATAGCAAGAGATGTGATATCCAAATCCTTCCCATTCCAATCCTGAGACCCTTCCTATAACATGAGATGTGATATCCAACTCCTTCCCATTCAAATCCTGAGACCCTTCCTATAGCATGAGAAGGGATATCCAACTCCTTCCCAATCCAATCCTGAGACCCTTCCGATAGCAGAAACGTGATATCTCAATGCTTCTACCAAACCTGAGACCCTTCCTTTAGCATGAGATGTGATATCCAAATCCTTCACATTCCAATCCTGAGACCCTTCCTATAGCATGAGATGTGATATCTCAATGCTTCTAATACCAAACCTGAGATTCTTCCTATAACATGAGATGTGATTTCCAAATCCTCCCCCTTCCAAACCTGAGACCCTCCCTTTAGCATGAGATGTGATATCCAACTCCTTCCCATTCCAATCCTGAGACCCTTCTGATAGCATGAGATGTGATATCTCAATGCCTCTAATTCCAAACCTGAGATCCTACCTCTAACATGAAATGTGATATCCATCTCCTTCCCTTTCCAAACCTGAGACCCTGCCTATAGCATGAGATGTGATATCCAAGTCCTTCCCATTCCAATCCTGAGACCCTTCCTATAGCATGTGATGTGATATCTCAATGCTTATACCAAACCTGAGACCCTTCCTATGGCATGAGATGTCATATACAACTCCTTCCCATTCCAATCCTGAGACCCTTCCTATAGCATGAGATGTGATATCTCAATGCTTATACCAAACCTGAGACCCTTCCTATAGCATGAGATGTGATATCCAACTTCTTCCCATTCCAATCCTGAGACCCTTCCTATAACATGAGATGTGATGTCTCAATGCTTCTAATACCAAACCTGAGATCTTTCCTATAACATGAGATGTGATATCCAACTCCTTCCCATTCCAATCCTGAGACCCTTCCTATAGCATGAGATGTGATATCTCAAGGCCTCTAATACCAAACCTGAGATCCTTCCTCTAACATGAAATGTGATATCCAACTCTTTCCCCTCCCAAACCTGAGAGCCTTCCTATAGCATGAGATATGATATCCAAATCCTTCCCATTCCAATCCTGAGACCCTTCCTATAACATGAAATGTGATATCCTACTCCTTCCCATTCCATCCTGGGACCCTTCCTATATCATGAGATGGGAATATCCAACTCCTTCCCATTCCAATCCTGAGACCCTTCCGATAGCAGAGATGTGATATCTCAATGCTTATACCAAACCTGAGATCCTTCCTATAACATGAGATGTGATATCCAACTCCTTCCCATTCCAATCCTGAGACACTTCCTATAGCATGAGATGTGATATCTCAATGCTTATACCAAATCTGAGACCCTTCCTATAGCATGAGATGTGATATCCAACTCCTTCCCATTCCAATCCTGAGACCCTTCCTATAGCATGAGATGTGATATCTCAAGGCCTCTAATACCAAACCTGAGATCCTTCCTCTAACATGAAATGTGATATCCAACTCTTTCCCCTTCCAAACCTGAGAGCCTTCCTATAGCATGAGATATTTTATTTATTTATTTTATTTGCATTTGTTAAGCGCACTTGCAGCCCATGAGGCATCGAGGCGCTGTTACAGAGGAAACACAGATTTTTTTTGTCTTAGTTACGTATTTATAACGCGCTTAAACACTCAGAGGTTTCTAAGCGCGGACCCGGGGATCGAACCTGTTGTTGCTTTGTGTCGTCTTGCTTCTAAGACGCGCACGCTGCCGCTGTGCTATCCTCCCGGGACATCCTATAATATGATAGCCAAGTCCTTCCAATTCCAATCCTGAGACCCTTTCGATAGCAGAGATGTGATATCTCAATGCTTATACCAAACCTGAGACCCTTCCTATGGCCTGAGATGTCATATACAACTCCTTCCTATTCCAATCCTGAGACCCTTTCTTTAGCATGAGATGTGATATCTCAATGCTTATACCAAATCTGAGACCCTTCCTATAGCATGAGATGTGATATCCAATTCCTTCCCATTCCAATCCTGAGACCCTTCCTATAGCATGAGATGTGATATCTCAATGCTTATACCAAACCTGAGAGCCTACCTATAGCATGAGATGTGATATCCAAGTCCATCCCATTCCAATCCTTAGACCCTTCCTACAGCATGCGATGTGATATCTCAATGATTCTAATACCAAACCAGAGACTCTTCCTATAACATGAGATGGGATATCCAACTCCTTCCCGTTCCAAACCTGAGACACTAACTATAGCATATGTGATATCCAACTGCTTCCCATTCCAAACATGAGACCCTTCCTATAGCAAGAAAGTAATATCCAACTCCTACCCATTCCAATCCTGAGACCCTTCCTATAGCAAGAGATGTGATATCCAAATCCTTCCCATTCCAATCCTGAGACCCTTCCTATAACATGAGATGTGATATCCAACTCCTTCCCATTCAAATCCTGAGACCCTTCCTATAGCATGAGAAGGGATATCCAACTCCTTCCCAATCCAATCCTGAGACCCTTCCGATAGCAGAAACGTGATATCTCAATGCTTCTACCAAACCTGAGACCCTTCCTTTAGCATGAGATGTGGTATCCAAATCCTTCACATTCCAATCCTGAGACCCTTCCTATAGCATGAGATGTGATATCTCAATGCTTCTAATACCAAACCTGAGATTCTTCCTATAACATGAGATGTGATATCCAATTCCTTCCCATTCCAAACCTGAGACCCTTCCTATTGGATGAGATGTGATATCCAACTCCTTCCCATTCCAACCCTGAGACCCTTCCTATAGCATGAGATGTGATGTCTCAATGCATCTAATACCAAACCTGAGATCCTTCCTATAACATGAGATGTGATATCCAACTCCTTCCATTCCAATCCTGAGACCCGTCCTATAGCATGAGATGTGATATCTCAATGCTTATACCAAACCTGAGACCCTTCCTATAGCATGAGATGTGATATCCAACTCCTTCCATTCCAATCCTGAGACCCGTCCTATAGCATGAGATGTGATATCTCAATGCTTCTAATACCAAACCTGAGATCCTTCCTCTAACATGAAATGTGATATCCAACTCCTTCCCTTTCCAAACCTGAGACCCTTCCTTTAGCATGAGATGTGATATCTCAATGCTTATACTAAATCTGAGACCCTTCCTATAGCATGAGATGTGATATCCAAATCCTTCCCATTCCAATCCTGAGACCCTTCCTATAGCATGAGATGTGATACCTCAATGCTTATACCAAACCTGAGAGCCTACCTATAGCATGAGATGTGATGTCCAAGTCCATCCCATTCCAATCCTTAGACCCTTCCAACAGCATGCAATGTGATATCTCAATGATTCTAATACCAAACCAGAGACTCTTCCTATAACATGAGATGGGATATCCAACTCCTTCCCATTCCAATCCTGAGCCGCTTCCGATAGCAGAGATGTGATATCTCAATGCTTATACCAAACCTGAGACCCTTCCTATAACATGAGATGTGATATCCAACTCCTTCCCGTTCCAAACCTGAGACACTAACTATAGCATATGTGATATCCAACTCCTTCCCATTCCAAACATGAGACCCTTCATATAGCAAGAAAGTAATATCCAACTCCTACCCATTCCAATCCTGAGACCCTTCCTATAGCAAGAGATGTGATATCCAAATCCTTCCCATTCCAATCCTGAGACCCTTCCTATAACATGAGATGTGATATCCAACTCCTTACCATTCCAACCTGAGACACTTCCTATAGCATGAGAAGGGATATCCAACTCCTTCCCAATCCAATCCTGAGACCCTTCCGATAGCAGAGATGTGATATCTCAATGCTTATACCAAACCTGAGACCCTTCCTATGGCATGAGATGTGATATCCAACTCCTTGCCATTCAAATCCTGAGACCCTTCCTATAGCATGAGAAGGGATATCCAACTCCTTCCCAATCCAATCCTGAGACCCTTCCGATAGCAGAGACGTGATATCTCAATGCTTCTACCAAACCTGAGACCCTTCCTTTAGCATGAGATGTGATATCCAAATCCTTCACATTCCAATCCTGAGACCCTTCCTATAGCATGAGATGTGATATCTCAATGCTTCTAATACCAAACCTGAGATCCTTCCTATAACATGAGATGTGATATCCAATTCCTTCCCATTCCAAACCTGAGACCCTTCCTATTGGATGAGATGTGATATCCAACTCCTTCCCATTCCAACCCTGAGACCCTTCCTACAGCATGAGATGTGATGTCTCAATGCTTCTAATACCAAACCTGAGATCCTTCCTATAACATGAGATGTGATATCCAACTCCTTCCATTCCAATCCTGAGACCCGTCCTATAGCATGAGATGTGATATCTCAATGCTTATACCAAACCTGAGACCCTTCCTATAGCATGAGATGTGATATCCAAGTCCTTCCCATTCCAACCCTTAGACCCTTCCTACAGCATGCAATATGATATCTCAATGATTCTAATAACAAACCTGAGACCCGTCCTATAACATGAGATGGGATATCCAACTCCTTCCCATTCCAATCCTGAGACACTTCCGATAGCAGAGATGTGATATCTCAATGCTTATACCAAACCTGAGAACCTTCCTATAACATGAGATGTGATATCCAAATCCTTCCCGTTCCAAACCTGAGACCCTTCCTTTAGCATGAGATGTGATATCCAGCTCCTTCCCATTCCAATCCTGAGACCCTTCCTATAGCATGAGATGTGATATCTCAATGCTTCTAATACCAAACCTGAGATCCTTCCTCTAACATGAAATGTGATATCCAACTCCTTCCCTTTCCAAACCTAAGAGCCTATCTATAGCATGAGATGTGATATCCAAGTCCATCCCATTCCAATCCTTAGACCCTTCCTACAGCATGCGATGTGATATCTCAATGATTCTAATACCAAACCAGAGACTCGTCCTATAACATGAGATGGGATATCCAACTCCTTCCCATTCCAATCCTGAGCCACTTCCGATAGCAGAGATGTGATATCTCAATGCTTATACCAAACCTGAGACCCTTCCTATAACATGAGATGTGATATCCAACTCCTTCCCGTTCCAAACCTGAGACACTAACTATAGCATATGTGATATCCAACTCCTTCCCATTCCAAACATGAGACCCTTCCTATAGCAAGAAAGTAATATCCAACTCCTACCCATTCCAATCCTGAGACCCTTCCTATAGCAAGAGATGTGATATCCAAATCCTTCCCATTCCAATCCTGAGACCCTTCCTATAACATGAGATGTGATATCCAACTCCTTCCCATTCCAACCTGAGACACTTCCTATAGCATGAGAAGGGATATCCAACTCCTTCCCAATCCAATCCTGAGACCCTTCCGATAGCAGAGATGTGATATCTCAATGCTTATACCAAACCTGAGACCCTTCCTATAGCATGAGAAGGGATATCCAACTCCTTCCCAATCCAATCCTGAGACCCTTCCGATAGCAGAGATGTGATATCTCAATGCTTCTACCAAACCTGAGACCCTTCCTTTAGCTTGAGATGTGATATCCAAATCCTTCACATTCCAATCCTGAGACCCTTCCTATAGCATGAGAAGGGATATCTCAATGCTTCTAATACCAAACCTGAGATCCTTCCTATAACATGAGATGTGATATCCAATTCCTTCCCATTCCAATCCTGAGACCCTTCCGATAGCAGAGATGTGATATCTCAATGCTTATGCCAAACCTGAGACCCTTCCTATGGCCTGAGATGTCATATACAACTCCTTCCCATTCCAATCCTGAGACCCTTCCTATAGCATGAGATGTGATATCTCAATGCTTATACCAAATCTGAGACCCTTCCTATAGCATGAGATGTGATATCCAACTCCTTCCCATTCCAATCCTGAGACCCTTCCTATAGCATGAGATGTGATGTCTCAATGCTTCTAATACCAAACCTGAGATCCTTCCTATAACATCAGATGTGATATCCAACTCCTTCCCATTCCAATCCTGAGACCCTTATGAAAGCATGAGATGTGATATCTCAATGCTTCTAATACCAAACCTGAGATCCTTCCTATAACATGAGATGTGATTTCCAAATCCTTCCCCTTCCAAACCTGAGACCCTCCCTTTAGCATGAGATGTGATATCCAACTCCTTCCCATTCCAATCCTGAGACCCTTCTGATAGCATGAGATGTGATATCTCAATGCCTCTAATACCAAACCTGAGATCCTACCTCTAACATGAAATGTGATATCCATCTCATTCCCTTTCCAAACCTGAGACCCTGCCTATAGCATGAGATGTGATATCCAAGTCCTTCCCATTCCAATCCTGAGACCCTTCCTATAGCATGTGATGTGATATCTCAATGCTTATACCAAACCTGAGACCCTTCCTATGGCATGAGATGTCATATACAACTCCTTCCCATTCCAATCCTGAGACCCTTCCTATAGCATGAGATGTAATATCTCAATGCTTATACCAAACCTGAGACCCTTCCTAAAGCTTGAGATGTGATATCCAACTCCTTCCCATTCCAATCCTGAGACCCTTCCTATAACATGAAATGTGATATCCAACTCCTTCCCATTCCAACCTGAGACCCTTCCTATAGCATGAGATGTGATATCTCAAGGCCTCTAATACCAAACCTGAGATCCTTCCTCTAACATGAAATGTGATATCCAACTCCTTCTCCATCCAAACCTGAGAGCCTTCCTATAGCATGAGATATGATATCCAAGTCCTTCCCATTCCAATCCTGAGACCCTTCCTATAACATGAAATGTGATATCCAACTCCTTCCCATTCCAACCTGAGACCCTTCCTATAGCATGAGATGGGATATCCAACTCCTTCCAAATCCAATACTGATACCCTTCCAATAGCATGTGATGTGATATCCCAATGCTTCTATCAAACCTGAGAACCATACTATGGCATGAGATGTGATATCAAACTCCTTCCCATTCCAATCCTGAGACTCTTCCTATAGCTTGAGATGTGATATCCAACTCCTTCCCATTCCAATTCTGAGACCCTTCCTATACCATGAGACTTGATATCTCAATGCTTCTAATACCAAACCTGAGACCCGTCCTATAACATGAGATGTGATATCCAAATCTTTCCCCTTCCAAATCTTAGACCCTTCCTTTATCATGAGATGTGATATCCAACTCCTTCCCATTCCAATCCTGAGACCCTTCCGATATCATGAGATTTGTTATCTCAATGCTTCTAATATCAAAATTGAGACCCTCCCTATAGCATGAGATGGGATATCCAACTCCTTCCCATTCCAATCCTGAGACCCTTCCGATAGCAGAGATGTGATATCTCAATGCTTATACCAAATCTGAGACCCTTCCTATAGCATGAGATGTGATATCCAACTCCTTCCCATTCCAATCCTGAGATCCTTCCTATAACATGAGATGTGATATCCAACTCCTTCCCATTCCAATCCTGAGACCCTTCCTATAGCATGAGATGTGCTATCTCAATGCTTATACCAAACCTGAGACCCTTCCTAAAGCTTGAGATTTGATATCCAACTCCTTCCCATTCCAATCCTGAGACCCTTCCGATAGCAGAGATGTGATATCTCAATGCTTATACCAAATCTGAGACCCTTCCTATAGCATGAGATGTGATATCCAACTCCTTCCCATTCCAATCCTGAGATCCTTCCTATAACATGAGATGTGATATCCAACTCCTTCCCATTCCAATCCTGAGACCCTTCCTATAGCATGAGATGTGCTATCTCAATGCTTATACCAAACCTGAGACCCTTCCTAAAGCTTGAGATTTGATATCCAACTCCTTCTCATTCCAATCCTGAGACCCTTCCTATAGCATGAGATGTGATATCCAACTCCTTCCCATTCCAATCCTGAGACCCTTCCTATAGCATAAGATGTGATGTCTCAATGCTTCTAATACCAAACCTGAGATCCTTCCTATAACATGAGATGTGATATCCAACTCCTTCCCCTTCCAAACCTGAGAGCCTTCCTATAGCATGAGATATGATATCCAAGTCCTTCCCATTCCAATCCTGAGACCCTTCCTATAACATGAAATGTGATATCCAACTCCTTCCCATTCCAACCTGAGACCCTTCCTATAACATGAAATGTGATATCCAACTCCTTCCAAATCCAATACTGATACCCTTCCAATAGCATGAGATGTGATATCCCAATGCTTCTACCAAACCTGAGACCCATACTATGGCATGAGATGTGATATCAAACTCCTTCCCATTCCAATCCTGAGACTCTTCCTATAGCTTGAGATGTGATATCCAACTCCTTCACATTCCAATTCTGAGACCCTTCCTATGCCATGAGACTTGATATCTCAATGCTTCTAATACCAAACCTGAGACCCGTCCTATAACATGAGATGTGATATCCAAATCTTTCCCCTTCCAAACCTTAGACCCTTCCTTTATCATGAGATGTGATATCCAACTCCTTCCCATTCCAATCCTGAGACCCTTCCGATATCATGAGATTTGTTATCTCAATGCTTCTAATATCAAAATTGAGACCCTCCCTATAGCATGAGATGGGATATCCAACTCCTTCCCATTCCAATCCTGAGACCCTTCCGATAGCAGAGATGTGATATCTCAATGCTTATACCAAATCTGAGACCCTTCCTATAGCATGAGATGTGATATCCAACTCCTTCCCATTCCAATCCTGAGACCCTTCCTATAGCATGAGATGTGATGTCTCAATGCTTCTAATACCAAACCTGAGATCCTTCCTATAACATGAGATGTGATATCCAACTCCTTCCCATTCCAATCCTGAGACCCTTCCTATAGCATGAGATGTGCTATCTCAATGCTTATACCAAACCTGAGACCCTTCCTAAAGCTTGAGATGTGATATCCAACTCCTTCCCATTCCAATCCTGAGACCCTTCCTATAGCATGAGATGTGATATCTCAAGGCCTCTAATACCAAACCTGAGATCCTTCCTCTAACATGAAATGTGATATCCAACTCCTTCCCCTTCCAAACCTGAGAGCCTTCCTATAGCATGAGATATGATATCCAAGTCCTTCCCATTCCAATCCTGAGACCCTTCCTATAACATGAAATGTGATATCCAACTCCTTCCCATTCCAACCTGAGACCCTTCCTATAACATGAGATGTGATATCCAACTCCTTCCCATTCCAATCCTGAGACCCTTCCTATAGCATGAGATGTGATATCTCAATGCTTATACCAAACCTGAGACCCTTCCTATAGCATGAGATGTGATATCCAACTCCTTCCCATTCCAATCCTGAGACCCTTCCTATAGCATGAGATGTGATATCTCAATGCCTCTAATACCAAACCTGAGATCCTTCCTCTAACATGAAATGTGATATCCAACTCCTTCCCATTCCAATCCTGAGACACTTCCTATAGCATGAGATGTGATATCTAAATGCTTCTAATACCAAACTTGAGACTCTTCCTATAACATGAGATGGGATATCCAACTCCTTCCCATTCCAATCCTTAGACCCTTCCTACAGCATGCAATATGATATCTCAATGATTCTAATAACAAACCTGAGACCCGTCCTATAACATGAGATGGGATATCCAACAGCTTCCCATTCCAATCCTGAGACACTTTCGATAGCAGAGATGTGATATCTCAATGCTTATACCAAACCTGAGACCCTTCCTATAACATGAGATGTGATATCCAACTCCTTCCCGTTCCAAACCTGAGACCCTTCCTATAGCATATGTGATATCCAACACATTCCCATTCCAAACATGAGACCCTTCCTATAGCAGGAATGTAATATCCAACTCCTTCCCATTCCAATCCTGAGACCATTCCTATAGCATGAGATGTGATATCTCAATGCTTCTAATACCAAACCTGAGATCCTTCCTATGACATGAGATGTGATATCCAATTCCTCCCCATTCCAAACCTGAGAACCTTCCTACAGCATGCGATGTGATATCTCAATGCTTCTAATACCAAACCTGAGACCAGTCCTATAACATGAGATTGGATATCCAACTCCTTCCCCTTCCAAACCTGAGACCCTTCCTATAGCATGAGATGTGATATCCAACTTCTTCCCATTCCAATCCTGAGACCCTTCCTATAACATGAGATGTGATGTCTCAATGCTTCTAATACCAAACCTGAGATCTTTCCTATAACATGAGATGTGATATCCAACTCCTTCCCATTCCAATCCTGAGACCCTTCCTATAGCATGAGATGTGCTATCTCAATGCTTATACCAAACCTGAGACCCTTCCTAAAGCTTGAGATGTGATATCCAACTCCTTCCCATTCCAATCCTGAGACCCTTCCTATAACATGAAATGTGATATCCAACTCCTTCCCATTCCAACCTGAGACCCTTCCTATAGCATGAGATGTGATATCTCAAGGCCTCTAATACCAAACCTGAGATCCTTCCTCTAACATGAAATGTGATATCCAACTCCTTCTCCATCCAAACCTGAGAGCCTTCCTATAGCATGAGATATGATATCCAAGTCCTTCCCATTCCAATCCTGAGACCCTTCCTATAACATGAAATGTGATATCCAACTCCTTCCCATTCCAACCTGAGACCCTTCCTATAGCATGAGATGGGATATCCAACTCCTTCCAAATCCAATACTGATACCCTTCCAATAGCATGAGATGTGATATCCCAATGCTTCTATCAAACCTGAGAACCATACTATGGCATGAGATGTGATATCAAACTCCTTCACATTCCAATCCTGAGACTCTTCCTATAGCTTGAGATGTGATATCCAACTCCTTCCCATTCCAATTCTGAGACCCTTCCTATACCATGAGACTTGATATCTCAATGCTTCTAATACCAAACCTGAGACCCGTCCTATAACATGAGATGTGATATCCAAATCTTTCCCCTTCCAAATCTTAGACCCTTCCTTTATCATGAGATGTGATATCCAACTCCTTCCCATTCCAATCCTGAGACCCTTCCGATATCATGAGATTTGTTATCTCAATGCTTCTAATATCAAAATTGAGACCCTCCCTATAGCATGAGATGGGATATCCAACTCCTTCCCATTCCAATCCTGAGACCCTTCCGATAGCAGAGATGTGATATCTCAATGCTTATACCAAATCTGAGACCCTTCCTATAGCATGAGATGTGATATCCAACTCCTTCCCATTCCAATCCTGAGACCCTTCCTATAGCATGAGATGTGATGTCTCAATGCTTCTAATACCAAACCTGAGATCCTTCCTATAACATGAGATGTGATATCCAACTCCTTCCCATTCCAATCCTGAGACCCTTCCTATAGCATGAGATGTGCTATCTCAATGCTTATACCAAACCTGAGACCCCTCCTAAAGCTTGAGATGTGATATCCAACTCCTTCCCATTCCAATCCTGAGATCCTTCCTATAACATGAGATGTGATATCCAACTCCTTCCCATTCCAATCCTGAGACCCTTCCTATAGCATGAGATGTGCTATCTCAATGCTTATACCAAACCTGAGACCCTTCCTAAAGCTTGAGATGTGATATCCAACTCCTTCCCATTCCAATCCTGAGACCCTTCCGATAGCAGAGATGTGATATCTCAATGCTTATACCAAATCTGAGACCCTTCCTATAGCATGAGATGTGATATCCAACTCCTTCCCATTCCAATCCTGAGACCCTTCCTATAGCATGAGATGTGATGTCTCAATGCTTCTAATACCAAACCTGAGATCCTTCCTATAACATGAGATGTGATATCCAACTCCTTCCCCTTCCAAACCTGAGAGCCTTCCTATAGCATGAGATATGATATCCAAGTCCTTCCCATTCCAATCCTGAGACCCTTCCTATAACATGAAATGTGATATCCAACTCCTTCCCATTCCAACCTGAGACCCTTCCTATAACATGAAATGTGATATCCAACTCCTTCCAAATCCAATACTGATACCCTTCCAATAGCATGAGATGTGATATCCCAATGCTTCTGCCAAACCTGAGACCCATACTATGGCATGAGATGTGATATCAAACTCCTTCCCATTCCAATCCTGAGACTCTTCCTATAGCTTGTGATGTGATATCCAACTCCTTCACATTCCAATTCTGAGACCCTTCCTATGCCATGAGACTTGATATCTCAATGCTTCTAATACCAAACCTGAGACCCGTCCTATAACATGAGATGTGATATCCAAATCTTTCCCCTTCCAAACCTTAGACCCTTCCTTTATCATGAGATGTGATATCCAACTCCTTCCCATTCCAATCCTGAGACCCTTCCGATATCATGAGATTTGTTATCTCAATGCTTCTAATATCAAAATTGAGACCCTCCCTATAGCATGAGATGGGATATCCAACTCCTTCCCATTCCAATCCTGAGACCCTTCCGATAGCAGAGATGTGATATCTCAATGCTTATACCAAATCTGAGACCCTTCCTATAGCATGAGATGTGATATCCAACTCCTTCCCATTCCAATCCTGAGACCCTTCCTATAGCATGAGATGTGATGTCTCAATGCTTCTAATACCAAACCTGAGATCCTTCCTATAACATGAGATGTGATATCCAACTCCTTCCCATTCCAATCCTGAGACCCTTCCTATAGCATGAGATGTGCTATCTCAATGCTTATACCAAACCTGAGACCCTTCCTAAAGCTTGAGATGTGATATCCAACTCCTTCCCATTCCAATCCTGAGACCCTTCCTATAGCATGAGATGTGATATCTCAAGGCCTCTAATACCAAACCTGAGATCCTTCCTCTAACATGAAATGTGATATCCAACTCCTTCCCCTTCCAAACCTGAGAGCCTTCCTATAGCATGAGATATGATATCCAAGTCCTTCCCATTCCAATCCTGAGACCCTTCCTATAACATGAAATGTGATATCCAACTCCTTCCCATTCCAACCTGAGACCCTTCCTATAACATGAAATGTGATATCCAACTCCTTCCAAATCCAATACTGATACCCTTCCAATAGCATGAGATGTGATATCCCAATGCTTCTACCAAACCTGAGACCCATACTATGGCATGAGATGTGATATCAAACTCCTTCCCATTCCAATCCTGAGATTCTTCCTATAGCTTGAGATGTGATATCCAACTCCTTCACATTCCAATTCTGAGACCCTTCCTATGCCATGAGACTTGATATCTCAATGCTTCTAATACCAAACCTGAGACCCGTCCTATAACATGAGATGTGATATCCAAATATTTCCCCTTCCAAACCTTAGACCCTTCCTTTATCATGAGATGTGATATCCAACTCCTTCCCATTCCAATCCTGAGACCCTTCCGATATCATGAGATTTGTTATCTCAATGCTTCTAATATCAAACTTGAGACACTCCCTATAGCATGAGATGTGACATCCAAGTCCTCCCCATTCCAATCCTGAGACCCTTCCTATAGCATGAGATGTGATATCTCAATGCTTCTAATACCAAACCTGAGACCCTTCCTATAACATGAGATGGGATATCCAATTCCTTCCCATTCCAATCCTGAGACCCTTCCGATAGCAGAGATGTGATATCTCAATGCTTATACCAATCCTGAGACCCTTCCTATGGCCTGAGATGTCATATACAACTCCTTCCCAATCCAATCCTGAGACCCTTCCTATAGCATGAGATGTGATATCTCAATGCTTATACCAAATGTGAGACCCTTCCTATAGCATGAGATGTGATATCCAACTCCTTCCCATTCCAATCCTGAGACCCTTCCTATAGCATGAGATGTGATGTCTCAATGCTTCTAATACCAAACCTGAGATCCTTCCTATAACATGAGATGTGATATCCAACTCCTTCCCATTCCAATCCTGAGACCCTTCCTATAGCATGAGATGTGATGTCTCAATGCTTCTAATACCAAACCTGAGAACCTTCCTACAGCATGCGATGTGATATCTCAATGCTTCTAATACCAAACCTGAGACCAGTCCTATAACATGAGATTGGATATCCAACTCCTTCCCCTTCCAAACCTGAGACCCTTCCTATAGCATGAGATGTGATATCCAACTTCTTCCCATTCCAATCCTGAGACCCTTCCTATAACATGAGATGTGATGTCTCAATGCTTCTAATACCAAACCTGAGATCTTTCCTATAACATGAGATGTGATATCCAACTCCTTCCCATTCCAATCCTGAGACCCTTCCTATAGCATGAGATGTGCTATCGCAATGCTTATACCAAACCTGAGACCCATACTATGGCATGAGATGTGATATCAAACTCATTCCCATTCCAATCCTGAGACTCTTCCTATAGCTTGAGATGTGATATCCAACTCCTTCCCATTCCAATTCTGAGACCCTTCCTATGCCATGAGACTTGATATCTCAATGCTTCTAATACCAAACCTGAGACCCGTCCTATAACATGAGATATGATATCCAAATCTTTCCCCTTCCAAACCTTAGACCCTTCCTTTATCATGAGATGTGATATCCAACTCCTTCCCATTCCAATCCTGAGACCCTTCCGATATCATGAGATTTGTTATCTCAATGCTTCTAATATCAAACTTGAGACCCTCCCTATAGCATGAGATGTGACATCCAAGTCCTCCCCATTCCAATCCTGAGACCCTTCCTATAGCATGAGATGTGATATCTCAATGCTTCTAATACCAAACCTGAGACCCTTCCTATAACATGAGATGTCATATACAACTCCTTCCCAATCCAATCCTGAGACCCTTCCTATAGCATGAGATGTGATATCTCAATGCTTATACCAAATCTGAGACCCTTCCTATAGCATGAGATGTGATATCCAACTCCTTCCCATTCCAATCCTGAGACCCTTCCTATAGCATGAGATGTGATGTCTCAATGCTTCTAATACCAAACCTGCGATCCTTCCAATAACATGAGATGTGATATCCAACTCCTTCCCATTCCAATCCTGAGACCCTTATGATAGCATGAGATGTGATATCTCAATGCCTCTAATACCAAACCTGAGATACTTCCGATAGCATGAGATGTGATATCTCAATGCTTCTAATACCAAACCTGAGATCCTTCCTATAACATGAGATGTGATTTCCAAATCCTTCCCCTTCCAAACCTGAGACCCTCCATTTAGCATGAGATGTGATATACAACTCCTTCCCATTCCAATCCTGAGACCCTTCTGATAGCATGAGATGTGATATCTCAATGCCTCTAATACCAAACCTGAGATCCTATCTCTAACATGAAATGTGAAATCCATCTCCTTCCCTTTCCAAACCTGAGGCCCTGCCTATAGCATGAGATGTGATATCCAAGTCCTTCCCATTCCAATCCTGAGAGGAAGGATCTCAGGTTTGGTATTAGAAGCATTGAGACATCACATCTCATGCTATAGGAAGGGTCTCAGGGTTGGAATGGGAAGGAGTTGGATATCACATCTCATCCAATAGGAAGGGTCTCAGGTTTGGAATGGGAAGGAATTGGATATCACATCTCATGTTATAGGAAGGATCTCAGGTTTGGTATGAGAAGCATTGAGATATCACATCTCATGCTATAGGAAGGGTCTCAGGATTGGAATGTGAAGGATTTGGATATCACATCTCATGCTAAAGGAAGGGTCTCAGGTATGGTAGAAGCATTGAGATATCACGTCTCTGCTATCGGAAGGGTCTCAGGATTGGATTGGGAAGGCGTTGGATATCCCTTCTCATGCTATAGGAAGGGTCTCAGGATTTGAATGGGAAGGAGTTGGATATCACATCTCATGTTATAGGAAGGGTCTCAGGATTGGAATGGGAAGGATTTGGATATCACATCTCTTGCTATAGGAAGGGTCTCATGTTTGGAATGGGAAGCAGTTGGATATCACATCTCATGTTATAGGAAGGGTCTCAGGTTTGGTATAAGCATTGAGATATCATATCTCTGCTATCGGAAGCGGCTCAGGATTGGAATGGGAAGGAGTTGGATATCCCATCTCATGTTATAGGAAGAGTCTCTGGTTTGGTATTAGAATCATTGAGATATCACATTGCATGCTGTAGGAAGGGTCTAAGGATTGGAATGGGATGGACTTGGATATCACATCTCATGCTATAGGTAGGCTCTCAGGTTTGGTATAAGCATTGAGATATCACATCTCATGCTATAGGAAGGGTCTCAGGATTGGAATGGGAAGGAATTGGATATCACATCTCATGCTGTAGGAAGGGTCTCAGATTTGGTATAAGCATTGAGATATCACATCTCATGCTAAAGGAAGGGTCTCAGGATTGGAATGGGAAGGAGTTGTATATGACATCTCAGGCCATAGGAAGGGTCTCAGGTTTGGTATAAGCATTGAGATATCACATCTCTGCTATCGGAAGGGTCTCAGGATTGGAATGGGAAGGAGTTGGATATCCCATCTCATGTTATAGGAATGGTCTCAGGTTTGGTATTAGAAGCATAGAGATATCACATCTCATGCTATAGGAAGGGTCTCAGGATTGGAATGGGAAGGACTTGGATGTCACATCTCATGCTGTAGGGAGGGTCTCAAGTTTGATATTAGAAGCATTGAGATAACAAATCTCATGATATCGGAAGGGTCTCAGGATTGGAATGGGAAGGAGTTGGATATCACATCTCATGATAAAGGAAGGGTCTAAGGTTTGGAAGGGGAAGGATTTGGATATCACATCTCATGTTATAGGACGGGTCTCAGGTTTGGTATTAGAAGCATTGAGATATCAAGTCTCATGGTATAAGAAGGGTCTCAGAATTGGAATGGGAAGGAGTTGGATATCACACCTCAAGCTATAGGAAGGGTCTCAGGATTGGAATGGGAAGGAGTTTGATATCACATCTCATGCCATAGTATGGGTCTCAGGTTTGGTAGAAGCATTGGGATATCACATCTCATGCTATCGGAAGGGTATCAGTATTGGATTTGGAAGAAGGTGGATATCCCATCTCATGCTATAGGAAGGGTCTCAGGTTGGAATGGGAAGGAGTTGGATATCACATTTCATGTTATAGGAAGGGTCTCAGGATTGGAATGGGAAGGACTTGGATATCATATCTCATGCTATGGGAAGGCTCTCAGGTTTGGAAGGGGAAGGAGTTGGATATCACATTTCATGTTAGAGGAAGGATCTCAGGTTTGGTATAAGCATTGAGATATCACATCTCATGCTATAGGAAGGGTCTCAGGATTGGAATGGGAAGGAGTTGGATATCACATCTCATGTTATAGGAAATATCTCAGGTTTGGTATTAGAAGCATTGAGACATCACATCTCATGTTATAGGAAGGGTCTCAGGATTGGAATGGGAAGAAGTTGGATATCACATCTCATGCTATAGGAAGGGTCTCAGGTTTGGTATAAGCATTGAGATATCACATCTCATGCTATAGGAAGGGTCTCAGGATTGGAATGGGAAGGAGTTGTATATGACATCTCATGCCATAGGAAGGGTCTCAGGTTTGGTATAAGCATTGAGATATCACATCACATGCTATAGGAAGGGTCTCAGGATTGGAATGGGAAGGACTTGGATATCACATCTCATGCTATAGGCAGGGCCTCAGGTTTGGAAAGGGAAGGAGATGGATATCACATTTCATGTTAGAGATAGGATCTCAGGTTTGGTATTAGAGGCATTGAGATATCACATCTCATGCTATCAGAAGGGTCTCAGGATTGGAATGGGAAGGAGTTGTATATCACATCTCATGCTAAATGGAGGGTCTCAGGTTTGGAAGGGGAAGGATTTGGAAATCACATCTCATGTTATAGGAAGGATCTCAGGTTTGGTATTAGAAGCATTGAGATATCACATCTCATGCTATCGGAAGTATATCAGGTTTGGTATTAGAGGCATTGAGATATCACATCTCATGCTATCATAAGGGTCTCAGGATTGGAATGGGAAGGAGTTGGATATCACATCTCATGTTATTGGAAGGATCGCAGGTTTGGTATTAGAAGCATTGAGATATCACATCTCATGCTATAGGAAGGGTCTCAGGATTGGAATGGGGAGGACTTGGATGTCACATCTCATGCTATAGGGAGGGTCTCAAGTTTGATATTAGAAGCATTGAGATAACAAATCTCATGATATCGGAAGGGTCTCAGGATTGGAATGGGAAGGAGTTGGATATCACATCTCATGATAAAGGAAGGGTCTAAGGTTTGGAAGGGGAAAGATTTGGATATCACATCTCATGTTATAGGACGGGTCTCAGGTTTGGTATTAGAAGCATTGAGATATCAAGTCTCATGGCATAGGAAGGGTCTCAGAATTGGAATGGGAAGGAGTTGGATATCACATCTCAAGCTATAGGAAGAGTCTCAGGATTGGAATGGGAATGAGTTTGATATCACATCTCATGCCATAGTATGGGTCTCAGGTTTGGTAGAAGCATTGGGATATCACAATTCATGCTATTGGAAGGGTATCAGTATTGGATTTCGAAGGAGTTGGATATCCCATCTCATGCTATAGGAAGGGTCTCAGGTTGGAATGGGAAGGAGTTGGATATCACATTTCATGTTATAGGAAGGGTCTCAGGATTGGAATGGGAAGGACTTGGATATCATATCTCATGCTATAGGAAGGCTCTCAGGTTTGGAAGGGGAAGGAGTTGGATATCACATTTCATGTTAGAGGAAGGATCTCAGGTTTGGTATTAGAGGCCTTGAGATATCACATCTCATGCTATAGGAAGGGTCTCAGGATTGGAATGGGAAGGAGTTGGATATCACATCTCAAGCTTTAGGAAGGGTCTCAGGTTTGGTATAAGCATTGAGATAGCACATCTCATGCTATAGGAAGGGTCTCAGGATTGGAATGGGAAGGAGTTGGATATCACATCTCATGTTATAGGAAGGATCTCAGGTTTGGTATTAGAAGCATTGAGACATCACATCTCATGCTATAGGAAGGGTCTCAGGATTGGAATGGGAAGGAGTTGGATATCACATCTCATGCTATAGGAAGGGTCTCAGATTTGGTATAAGCATTGAGATATCACATCTCTGCTATCGGAAGGGTCTCAGGATTGGAATGGGAAGGAGTTGGATATCCCATCTCATGCTATAGGGAGGGTCTCAATTTTGATATTAGAAGCATTGAGATAACAAATATCATGATATCGGAAGGGTCTCAGGATTGGAATGGGAAGGAGTTGGATATCACATCTCATGATAAAGGAAGGGTCTAAGGTTTGGAAGGGGAAAGATTTGGATATCACATCTCATGTTATAGGACGGGTCTCAGGTTTGGTATTAGAAGCATTGAGATATCAAGTCTCATGGTATAGGAAGGGTCTCAGAATTGGAATGGGAAGGAGTTGGATATCACATCTCAAGCTATAGGAAGAGTCTCAGGATTGGAATGGGAAGGAGTTTGATATCACATCTCATGCCATAGTATGGTTCTCAGGTTTGATAGAAGCATTGGGATATCACATCTCATGCTATTGGAAGGGTATCAGTATTGGATTTGGAAGGAGTTGGATATCCCATCTCATGCTATAGGAAGGGTCTCAGGTTGGAATGGGAAGGAGTTGGATATCACATTTCATGTTATAGGAAGGGTCTCAGGATTGGAATGGGAAGGACTTGGATATCATATCTCATGCTATAGGAAGGCTCTCAGGTTTGGAAGGAGAAGGAGTTGGATATCACATTTCATGTTAGAGGAAGGATCTCAGGTTTGGTATTAGAGGCCTTGAGATATCACATCTCATGCTATAGGAAGGGTCTCAGGTTGGAATGGGAAGGAGTTGGATATCACATTTCATGTTATAGGAAGGGTCTCAGGATTGGAATGGGAAGGAGTTGGATATCACATCTCAAGCTTTAGGTGGGTCTCAGGTTTGGTATAAGCACTGAGATAGCACATCTCATGCTATAGGAAGGGTCTCAGGATTGGAATGGGAAGGAGTTGGATATCACATCTCATGTTATAGGAAAGATCTCAGGTTTGGGATTAGAAGCATTGAGACATCACATCTCATGTTATAGGAAGGGTCTCAGGATTGGAATGGGAAGAAGTTGGATATCACATCTCATGCTATTGAAAGGGTCTCAGGTTTGCAAGGGGAAAGAATTGTATATCCAATCTCATGTTATAGGACTGGTCTCAGGTTTGGTATTAGAAGCATTGAGATATCACATCGCATGCTGTAGGAAGGTTCTCAGGTTTGGAATGGGGAGGAATTGGATATCACATCTCATGTCATAGGAAGGATCTCAGGTTTGGTATTAGAAGCATTGAGATATCACATCTCATGCTATAGGAATGGTCTCAGGATTGGAATGGGAAGGAGTTGGATATTACATTCCTGCTATAGGAAGGGTCTCATGTTTGGAATGGGAATGTGTTGGATATCACATATGCTATAGGAAGGGTCTCAGGTTTGGAACGGGAAGGAGTTGGATATCACATCTCATGTTATAGGAAGGGTCTCAGGTTTGGTATAAGCATTGAGATATCACATCTCTGCTATCGGAAGTGTCTCAGGATTGGAATGGGAAGGTGTTGGATATCCCATCTCATGTTATAGGACGGGTCTCAGGTTTGTTATTAGAATCATTGAGATATCATATTGCATGCTGTAGGAAGGGTCTAAGGATTGGAATGGGAAGGAGTTGGATATCCCATCTCATGTTATAGGAAGAGTCTCAAGTTTGGTATTAGAAGCATTTAGATATCACATCTCATGCTATAGGAAGTGTCTCAGGATTGGAATGAGAAGGAGTTGGATATCACATTTCATGTTAGAGGAAGGATCTCAGGTTTGGTATTAGAGGCATTGAGATATCACATCTCATGCTATAGGAAGGGTCTCAGGATTGGAATGGGAAGGAGTTGGATATCACATCTCATGCTATAGGAAGGGTCTCAGGTTTGGTATAAGCATTGAGATATCACATCTCATGCTATAGGAAGGGTCTCAGGATTGGAATGGGAAGGAGTTGGATATCACATCTCATGGTATAGGAAGGATCTCAGGTTTGGTATTAGAAGCATTGAGACATCACATCTCATGCTATCGGAAGGGTCTCAGGATTGGAATGGGAAGGACTTGGATATCACATCTCATGCTATAGGGAGGGTCTCAAGTTTGATATTAGAAGCATAGAGATATCATATCTCATGCTATAGGAAGGGTCTCAGGATTGGAATGGGAAGGAGTTGGATATCACATCTCATGCTATAGGAAGTGTCTCAGGATTGGAATGGGAAGGAGTTGGATATCACATCTCATGTTATAGGAAGGATCTCAGGTTTGGTATAAGCATTGAGATATCACATCTCTACTATCGGAAGGGTCTCAGGATTGGAATGGGAAGGAGTTGTATATGACATCTCATGCCATAGGAAGGGTCTCAGGTTTGGTATAAGCATTGAGATATCACATCACATGCTATAGGAAGGGTCTCAGGATTGGAATGGGAAGGACTTGGATATCACATCTCATGCTATAGGCAGGGCCTCAGGTTTGGAAAGGGAAGGAGATGGATATCACATTTCATGTTAGAGATAGGATCTCAGGTTTGGTATTAGAGGCATTGAGATATCACATCTCATGCTATAGAAAGGGTCTCAGGATTGGAATGGGAAGGACTTGGATATCACATCTCATGCTATAAGGAGGGTCTCAAGTTTGATATTAGAAGCATTGAGATATCACATCTCATGATATCGGAAGGGTCTCAAGGATGGAATGGGAAGGAGTTGGATATCACATCTCATGATAAAGGAAGTGTCTAAGGTTTGGAAGGGGAAGGAGTTTGATATCACATCTCATGCCATAGTATGGGTCTCAGGTTTGGTAGAAGCATTGGGATATCACATCTCATGCTATCGGAAGGGTATCAGGATTGGATTTGGAAGGAGTTGGATATCCCATCTCATGCTATAGGAAGGGTCTCAGGTTGGAATGGGAAGGAGTTGGATATCACATCTCATGTTATAGGAAGGGTCTCAGGATTGGAATTAGAAGGACTTGGATATCACATCTCATGCTATAGGAAGGCTCTCAGGTTTGGAAGGGGAAAGAGTTGGATATCACATTTCATGTTAGAGGTAGGATCTCAGGTTTGGTATTAGAGGCATTGAGATATCACATCTCATGCTATCAGAAGAGTCTCAGGATTGGAATGGGAAGGAGTTGGATATCACATCTCATGCTAAAGGGAGGGTCTCAGGTTTGGAAGGGGAAGGATTTGGATATCACATCTCATGTTATAGGAAGGATCTCAGGTTTGGTATTAGAAGCATTGAGATATCACATCTCATGATATCGGAAGGATCTCAGGTTTGGTATAGAAGCATTGAGATATCACATCTCATGCTATCAGAAGGTTCTCAGGATTGGAATGGGAAGGAGTTGGATATCACATCTCATGCTAAAGGGAGGGTCTCAGGTTTGGAAGGGGAAGGATTTGGATATCATATCTCATGTTATCAGAAGGATCTCAGGTTTGGTATTAGAAGTATTGAGATATCACATCTCATGCTATAGGAAGGGTCTCAGGATTGGAATGGGAAGGAGCTGGATATCACATCTCATGCTAAAGGAAGGGTCTCAGGTTTGGAACGGGAAGGAGTTGGATATCACATCTCATGTTATAGGAAGGGTCTCAGGTTTGGTATAAGCATTGAGATATCACATCTCTGCTATCGGAAGTGTCTCAGTATTGGAATGGGAAGGACTTGGATATCACATCTCATGCTATAGATAGGCTCTCAGGTTTGGAAAGGGAAGGAGTTGGATATCACATTTCATGTTAGAGGAAGGATCTCAGGTTTGGTATTAGAGGCATTGAGATATCAGATCTCAGGCTATAGGAAGGGTGTCAGGATTGGAATGGGAAGGAGTTGGATATCACATCTCATGCTAGAGGAAGGGTCTCAGGTTTGGTATAAGCATTGAGATATCACATCTCGTGCTATAGGAAGGGTCTCAGGATTGGAATGGGAAGGAGTTGTATATGACATCTCATGCCGTAGGAAGGGTCTCAGGTTTGGCATAAGCATTGAGATATCACATCTCTGCTATCGAAAGGGTCTTAGGATTGGAATGGGAAGGAGTTGGATATCCCATCTCATGTTATAGGAAGAGTCTCAGGTTTGGTATTAGAAGCATTGAGATATCCCATCTCATGATATAGGAAGGGTCTCAGTTTGGAATGGGAAGGAGTTGGATATCACATTTCATGTTATAGGAAGGGTCTCAGGATTGGAATGGGAAGGACTTGGATATCATATCCCATGCTATAGGAAGGCTCTAAGGTTTGGAAGGGGAAGGAGTTGGATATCACATTTCATGTTAGAGGAAGGATCTCAGGTTTGGTAATAGAGGCCTTGAGATATCACATCTCATGCTATAGGAAGGGTCTCAGGATTGGAATGGGAAGGAGTTGGTTATCACATCTCAAGCTATAGGAACGGTCTCAGGTTTGGTATAAGCATTGTGATATCACATCTCATGCTATAGGAAGCGTCTCAGGATTGGAATGGGAAGGAGTTGGATATCACATCTCATGTTATAGGAAAGATCTCAGGTTTGGTATTAGAAGCATTGAGACATCACATCTCATGTTATAGGAAGGGTCTCAGGATTGGAATGGGAAGAAGTTGGATATCACATCTCATGCTATAGGAAGGGTCTCAGGTTTGGTATAAGCATTGAGATATTACATCTCATGCTATAGGAAGGGTCTCAGGATTGGAATGGGAAGGAGTTGTATATGACATCTCATGCTATAGGAAGGGTCTCAGGTTTGGTATAAGCATTGAGATATCACATCACATGCTATAGGAAGGGTCTCAGGATTGGAATGGGAAGGACTTGGATATCACATCTCATGCTATAGGCAGGGTCTCAGGTTTGGAAAGGGAATGAGATGGATATCACATTTCATGTTAGAGGTAGGATCTCAGGTTTGGTATTAGAGGCATTGAGATATCACATCTCATGCTATCAGAAGGGTCTCAGGATTGGAATGGGAAGGAGTTGGATATCACATCTCATGCTAAAGGGAGGGTCTCAGGTTTGGAAGGGGAAGGATTTGGAAATCACATCTCATGTTATAGGAAGGATCTCAGGTTTGGTATTAGAAGCATTGAGATATCACATCTCATGCTTTCATAGGGGTCTCAGGATTGGAATGGGAAGGAGTTGGATATCACATCTGATGTTATAGGAAGGATCTCAGGTTTGGTATTAGAAGCATTGAGACATCACATCTCATGCTATAGGAAGGGTCTCAGGATTGGAATGGGAAGGAGTTGGATATCACATCTCATGCTATAGGAAGGGTCTCAGATTTGGTATAAGCATTGAGATATCACATCTCATGCTATAGGAAGGGTCTCAGGATTGGAATGGGAAGGAGTTGTATATGACATCTCAGGCCATAGGAAGGGTCTCAGGTTTGGTATAAGCATTGAGATATCACATCTCTGCTATCGGAAGGGTCTCAGGATTGGAATGGGAAGGAATTGGATATCACATCTCATGTTATAGGAAGGATCTCAGGTTTGGTATTAGAAGCATTGAGATATCCCTTCTCATGCTATAGGAAGGGTCTCAGGATTGGAATGTGAAGGATTTGGATATCACATCTCATGCTAAAGGAAGGGTCTCAGGTTTGGTAGAAGCATTGAGATATCACGTCTCTGCTATCGGAAGGGTCTCAGGATTGGATTGGGAAGGAGTTGGATATCCCTTCTCATGCTATAGGAAGGGTCTCAGGTTTGGTATAAGCATTGAGATATCACATCTCTGCTATCGGAAGGGTCTCAGGATTGGATTGGGAAGGAGTTGGATATCCCTTCTCATGCTATAGGAAGTGTCTCAGGTTGGAATGGGAAGGAGTTGGATATCACATCTCATGTTATAGGAAGGGTCTCAGGATTGGAATGGGAAGGATTTGGATATCACATCTCTTGCTATAGGAAGGGTCTCATGTTTGGAATGGGAAGGAGTTGGATATCACATATGCTATAGTTAGTGTCTCAGGTTTGGAACGGGAAGGAGTTGGATATCACATCTCATGTTACAGGAAGGGTCTCAGGTTTGGTATAAGCATTGAGATATCACATCTCTGCTATCGGAAGTGGCTCAGGATTGGAATGGGAAGGAGTTGGATATCCCATCTCATGTTATAGGACGAGTCTCTGGTTTGGTATTAGAATCATTGAGATATCACATCGCATGCTGTAGGAAGGGTCTAAGGATTGGAATGGGATGGACTTGGATATCACATCTCATGCTATAGATAGGCTCTTAGGTTTGGAAAGGGAAGGAGTTGGATATCACATTTCATGTTAGAGGAAGGATCTCAGGTTTGGTATTAGAAGCATTGAGATATCACATCTCATGCTATAGGAAGGGTCTCAGGATTGGAATGGGAAGGAGCTGGATATCACATCTCATGCTAAAGGAAGGGTCTCAGGTTTGGAACGGGAAGGATTTGGATATCACATCTCATGTTATAGGAAGGGTCTCAGGTTTGGTATAAGCATTGAGATATCACATCTCTGCTATCGGAAGTGTCTCAGGATTGGAATGGGAAGGAGTTGGATATCCCATCTCATGTTATAGGACGGGTCTCAGGTTTGTTATTAGAATCATTGAGATATCATATTGCATGCTGTAGGAAGGGTCTAAGGGTTGGAATGGGAAGGACTTGGATATCACATCTCATGCTATAGATAGGCTCCTAGGTTTGGAAAGGGAAGGAGTTGGATATCACATTTCATGTTAGAGGAAGGATCTCAGGTTTGGTATTAGAAGCATTGAGATATCACATCTCATGCTATAGGAAGGGTCTCAGGATTGGAATGGGAAGTAGTTGGATATCACATCTTATGCTATAGGAAGGGTCTCAGGTTTGGTATAAGCATTGAGATATCACATCTCATGCTATAGGACGGGTCTCAGGATTGGAATGGAAGGAGTTGGATATCACATCTCATGTTATAGTAAGGATCTGAGGTTTGGTATTAGAAGCATTGAGACATCACATCTCATGCTGTAGGAAGGGTCTCAGGGTTGGAATGGGAAGGAGTTGGATATCACATCTCATCCAATAGGAAGGGTCTCAGGTTTGGAATGGGAAGGAATTGGATATCACATCTCATGTTATAGGCAGGATCTCAGGTTTGGTATTAGAAGCATTGAGATATCACATCTCATGCTATAGGAAGGGTCTCAGGATTGGAATGTGAAGGATTTGGATATCACATCTCATGCTAAAGGAAGGGTCTCAGGTTTGGTAGAAGCATTGGGATATCACATCTCATGCTATTGGAAGGGTATCAGTATTGGATTTGGAAGGAGTTGGATATCCCATCTCATGCTATAGGAAGGGTCTCAGGTTGGAATGGGAAGGAGTTGGATATCACATTTCATGTTATAGGAAGGGTCTCAGGATTGGAATGGGAAGGACTTGGATATCATATCTCATGCTATAGGAAGGCTCTCAGGTTTGGAAGGGGAAGGAGTTGGATATCACATTTCATGTTAGAGGAAGGATCTCAGGTTTGGTATTAGAGGCCTTGAGATATCACATCTCATGCTATAGGAAGGGTCTCAGGATTGGAATGGGAAGGAGTTGGATATCACATCTCAAGCTTTAGGAAGGGTCTCAGGTTTGGTATAAGCATTGAGATAGCACATCTCATGCTATAGGAAGGGTCTCAGGATTGGAATGGGAAGGAGTTGGATATCACATCTCATGTTATAGGAAAGATCTCAGGTTTGGTATTAGAAGCATTGAGACATCACATCTCATGTTATAGGAATGGTCTCAGGATTGGAATGGGAAGAAGTTGGATATCACATCTCATGCTATAGGAAGGCTCTCAGGTTTGGAAGGGGAAGGAGTTGGATATCACATTTCATGTTAGAGGAAGGATCTCAGGTTTGGTATTAGAGGCCTTGAGATATCACATCTCATGCTATAGGAAGGGTCTCAGGATTGGAATGGGAAGGAGTTGGATATCACATCTCAAGCTTTAGGAAGGGTCTCAGGTTTGGTATAAGCATTGAGATAGCACATCTCATGCTATAGGAAGGGTCTCAGGATTGGAATGGGAAGGAGTTGGATATCACATCTCATGTTATAGGAAAGATCTCAGGTTTGGTATTAGAAGCATTGAGACATCACATCTCATGTTATAGGAATGGTCTCAGGATTGGAATGGGAAGAAGTTGGATATCACATCTCATGCTATAGGAAGGGTCTCAGGATTGGAATGGGAAGGAGTTGGATATCACATCGCATGCTGTAGGAAGGTTCTCAGGTTTGGTATTAGAAGCATTGAGACATCACATCTCATGCTATAGGAAGGGTCTCAGGATTGGAATGGGAAGGAGTTGGATATCACATCTCATGTTATAGGAAGGATCTCAGGTTTGGTATTAGAAGCATTGAGACATCACATCTCATGCTATAGGAAGGGTCTCAGGATTGGAATGGGAAGGAGTTGGATATCACATCTCATGCTATAGGAAGGGTCTCACATTTGGTATAAGCATTGAGATATCACATCTCATGCTATAGGAAGGGTCTCAGGATTGGAATGGGAAGGAGTTGGATATCCCATCTCATGTTATAGGAAGGGTCTCAGGTTTGGTATTAGAAGCATTGAGATATCACATCTCATGCTATAGGAAGGGTCTCAGGATTGGAATGGGGAGGACTTGGATGTCACATCTCATGCTATAGGGAGGGTCTCAAGTTTGATATTAGAAGCATTGAGATAACAAATCTCATGATATCGGAAGGGTCTCAGGATTGGAATGGGAAGGAGTTGGATATCACATCTCATGATAAAGGAAGGGTCTAAGGTTTGGAAGGGGAAAGATTTGGATATCACATCTCATGTTATAGGACGGGTCTCAGGTTTGGTATTAGAAGCATTGAGATATCAAGTCTCATGGCATAGGAAGGGTCTCAGAATTGGAATGTGAAGGAGTTGGATATCACATCTCAAGCTATAGGAAGAGTCTCAGGATTGGAATGGGAAGGAGTTTGATATCACATCTCATGCCATAGTATGGGTCTCAGGTTTGGTAGAAGCATTGGGATATCACATCTCATGCTATTGGAAGGGTATCAGTATTGGATTTGGAAGGAGTTGGATATCCCATCTCATGCTATAGGAAGGGTCTCAGGTTGGAATGGGAAGGAGTTGGATATCACATTTCATGTTATAGGAAGGGTCTCAGGATTGGAATGGGAAGGACTTGGATATCATATCTCATGCTATAGGAAGGCTCTCAGGTTTGGAAGGGGAAGGAGTTGGATATCACATTTCATGTTAGAGGAAGGATCTCAGGTTTGGTATTAGAGGCCTTGAGATATCACATCTCATGCTATAGGAAGGGTCTCAGGATTGGAATGGGAAGGAGTTGGATATCACATCTCAAGCTTTAGAAGGGGTCTCAGGTTTGGTATAAGCATTGAGATAGCACATCTCATGCTATAGGAAGGGTCTCAGGATTGGAATGGGAAGGAGTTGGATATCACATCTCATGTTATAGGAAGGATCTCAGGTTTGGTATTAGAAGCATTGAGACATCACATCTCATGCTATAGGAAGGGTCTCAGGATTGGAATGGGAAGGAGTTGGATATCACATCTCATGCTATAGGAAGGGTCTCAGATTTGGTATAAGCATTGAGATATCACATCTCTGCTATCGGAAGGGTCTCAGGATTGGAATGGGAAGGAGTTGGATATCCCATCTCATGCTATAGGGAGGGTCTCAATTTTGATATTAGAAGCATTGAGATAACAAATCTCATGATATCGGAAGGGTCTCAGGATTGGAATGGGAAGGAGTTGGATATCACATCTCATGATAAAGGAAGGGTCTAAGGTTTGGAAGGGGAAAGATTTGGATATCACATCTCATGTTATAGGACGGGTCTCAGGTTTGGTATTAGAAGCATTGAGATATCAAGTCTCATGGTATAGGAAGGGTCTCAGAATTGGAATGGGAAGGAGTTGGATATCACATCTCAAGCTATAGGAAGAGTCTCAGGATTGGAATGGGAAGGAGTTTGATATCACATCTCATGCCATAGTATGGTTCTCAGGTTTGATAGAAGCATTGGGATATCACATCTCATGCTATTGGAAGGGTATCAGTATTGGATTTGGAAGGAGTTGGATATCCCATCTCATGCTATAGGAAGGGTCTCAGGTTGGAATGGGAAGGAGTTGGATATCACATTTCATGTTATAGGAAGGGTCTCAGGATTGGAATGGGAAGGACTTGGATATCATATCTCATGCCATAGGAAGGCTCTCAGGTTTGGAAGGAGAAGGAGTTGGATATCACATTTCATGTTAGAGGAAGGATCTCAGGTTTGGTATTAGAGGCCTTGAGATATCACATCTCATGCTATAGGAAGGGTCTCAGGTTGGAATGGGAATATCTCACTGCTTATACCAAACCTGAGACCCTTCCTATAGCATGAGATGTGATATCCAACTCCTTCCCATTCCAATCCTGAGACCCTTCCTTTAGCATGAGATGTGATATCCAGCTCCTTCCCATTCCAATCCTGAGACCCTTCTGATAGCATGAGATGTGATATCTCAATGCTTCTAATATCAAAACTGAGACCCTCCCTATAGCATGATATGTGATATCTAAGTCCTTCCCATTCCAATCCTGAGACCCTTCCTATAGCATGAGATGTGATATCTCAATGCTTCTACCAAACCTGAGACCCTTCCTTTAGCATGAGATGTGATAACCAACTCCTTCCCATTCCAATCCTGAGACCCTTCCTATAGCATGAGATGTGATATCTCAATACTTCTAATACCAAACCTGAGATCCTTCTGATAACATGAGATATGATATCCAAATCCTTCCCCTTCCAAACCTGAGACCCTCCCTTTAGCATGAGATGTGATATCCAACTCCTTCCCATTCCAATCCTGAGAACCTTCTGATAGCATGAGATGTGATATCTCAATGCTTCTATACCAAACCTGAGATCCTTCCGATAGCATGAGATGTGATATCTCAATGCTTCTAATACCAAACCTGAGATCCTTCCTATAACATGAGATGTGATATCCAAATCCTTCCCCTTCCAAACCTGAGACCCTCCCTTTAGCATGAGATGTGATATCCAACTCCTTCCCATTCCAATCCTGAGAACCTTCTGATAGCATGAGATGTGATATCTCAATGCTTCTATACCAAACCTGAGATCCTTCCGATAGCATGAGATGTGATATCTCAATGCTTCTAACACCAAACCTGAGATCCTACCTCTAACATGAAATGTGATATCCAACTCTTTCCCCTTCCAAACCTGAGAGCCTTCCTATAGCATGAGATGTGATATCCAAGTCCTTCTAATTCCAACCCTGAGACCCTTCCTATAACATGAGATGTGATATCCAACTCCTTCCCATTCCAACCTGAGACCCTTCCTATAGCATGAGATGGGATATCCAACTCCTTCCAAATCCAATCCTGATACCCTTCCGATAGCATGAGATGTGATATCCCAATGCTTCTACCAAACCTGAGACCCATACTATGGCATGAGATGTGATATCAAACTCCTTCCCCTTCCAAACCTTAGACACTTCCTTTATCATGAGATGTGATATCCAACTCCTTCCCATTCCATCCTTGAGACCCTTCCGATATCATGAGATGTGATATCTCAATGCTTCTAATATCAAACTTGAGACCCTCCTTATAGCATGAGATGTGATATCCAAGTCCTTCCCATTCCAATCCTGAGACCCTTCCTATAGCATGAGATGTGATATCTCAATGCTTCTAATACCAAACCTGAGACCCTTCCTATAACATGAGATGGGAATATCCAACTCCTTCCCATTCCAATCCTGAGACCCTTCCGATAGTAGAGATGTGATATCTCAATGCTTATACCAAACCTGAGATCCTTCCTATAACATGAGATGTGATATCCAACTCCTTCCCATTCCAATCCTGAGACACTTCCTATAGCATGAGATGTGATATCTCACTGCTTATACCAAACCTGAGACCCTTCCTATAGCATGAGATGTGATATCCAACTCCTTCCCATTCCAATCCTGAGACCCTTCCTATAGCATGAGATATGATATCTCAATGCTTCTAATATCAAACTTGAGACCCTCCCTATAGCATGAGATGTGATATCCAAGTCCTTCCCATTCCAATCCTGAGACCCTTCCGATAGCATGAGATGTGATGTCTCAATGCTTCTAATATCAAACCTGAGATCCTTCCTATAGCATGAGATGTGATATCCAACTCCTTCCCATTCCAATCCTGAGACCCTTCCTATAGCATGAGATGTGATATCTCAATGCTTATACCAAACCTGAGACCCTTCCTATAGCATGAGATGTGATATCCAACTCCTTCCCATTCCAATCCTGAGACCCTTCCTATAGCATGAGATGTGATATCTCAATGCCTCTAATACCAAACCTGAGATCCTTCCTCTAACATGAAATGTGATATCCAACTCCTCCCCATTCCAATCCTGAGACACTTCCTATAGCATGAGATGTGATATCTAAATGCTTCTAATACCAAACTTGAGACTCTTCCTATAACATGAGATGGGATATCCAACTCCTTCCCATTCCAATCCTTAGACCCTTCCTACAGCATGCAATATGATATCTCAATGATTCTAATAACAAACCTGAGACCCGTCCTATAACATGAGATGGGATATCCAACACCTTCCCATTCCAATCCTGAGACACTTCCGATAGCAGAGATGTGATATCACAATGCTTATACCAAACCTGAGACCCTTCCTATAACATGAGATGTGATATCCAACTCCTTCCCGTTCCAAACCTGAGACCCTTCCTATAGCATATGTGATATCCAACACATTCCCATTCCAAACATGAGACCCTTCCTATAGCAGGAATGTAATATCCAACTCCTTCCCATTCCAAACCTGAGACCATTCCTATAGCATGAGATGTGATATCTCAATGCTTCTAATACCAAACCTGAGATCCTTCCTATGACATGAGATGTGATATCCAATTCCTCCCCATTCCAAACCTGAGAACCTTCCTACAGCATGCGATGTGATATCTCAATGCTTCTAATACCAAACCTGAGACCAGTCCTATAACATGAGATTGGATATCCAACTCCTTCCCCTTCCAAACCTGAGACCCTTCCTATAGCATGAGATGTGATATACAACTTCTTCCCATTCCAATCCTGAGACCCTTCCTATAACATGAGATGTGATGTCTCAATGCTTCTAATACCAAACCTGAGATCTTTCCTATAACATGAGATGTGATATCCAACTCCTTCCCATTCCAATCCTGAGACCCTTCCTATAGCATGAGATGTGCTATCTCAATGCTTATACCAAACCTGAGACCCTTCCTAAAGCTTGAGATGTGATATCCAACTCCTTCCCATTCCAATCCTGAGACCCTTCCTATAACATGAAATGTGATATCCAACTCCTTCCCATTCCAACCTGAGACCCTTCCTATAGCATGAGATGTGATATCTCAAGGCCTCTAATACCAAACCTGAGATCCTTCCTCTAACATGAAATGTGATATCCAACTCCTTCTCCTTCCAAACCTGAGAGCCTTCCTATAGCATGAGATATGATATCCAAGTCCTTCCCATTCCAATCCTGAGACCCTTCCTATAACATGAAATGTGATATCCAACTCCTTCCCATTCCAACCTGAGACCCTTCCTATAGCATGAGATGGGATATCCAACTCCTTCCAAATCCAATACTGATACCCTTCCAATAGCATGAGATGTGATATCCCAATGCTTCTATCAAACCTGAGAACCATACTATGGCATGAGATGTGATATCAAACTCCTTCCCATTCCAATCCTGAGACTCTTCCTATAGCTTGAGATGTGATATCCAACTCCTTCCCATTCCAATTCTGAGACCCTTCCTATACCATGAGACTTGATATCTCAATGCTTCTAATACCAAACCTGAGACCCGTCCTATAACATGAGATGTGATATCCAAATCTTTCCCCTTCCAAACCTTAGACCCTTCCTTTATCATGAGATGTGATATCCAACTCCTTCCCATTCCAATCCTGAGACCCTCCGATATCATGAGATTTGTTATCTCAATGCTTCTAATATCAAAATTGAGACCCTCCCTATAGCATGAGATGGGATATCCAACTCCTTCCCATTCCAATCCTGAGACCCTTCCGATAGCAGAGATGTGATATCTCAATGCTTATACCAAATCTGAGACCCTTCCTATAGCATGAGATGTGATATCCAACTCCTTCCCATTCCAATCCTGAGACCCTTCCTATAGCATGAGATGTGATGTCTCAATGCTTCTAATACCAAACCTGAGATCCTTCCTATAACATGAGATGTGATATCCAACTCCTTCCCATTCCAATCCTGAGACCCTTCCTATAGCATGAGATGTGCTATCTCAATGCTTATACCAAACCTGAGACCCTTCCTAAAGCTTGAGATGTGATATCCAACTCCTTCCCATTCCAATCCTGAGACCCTTCCTATAGCATGAGATGTGATATCTCAAGGCCTCTAATACCAAACCTGAGATCCTTCCTCTAACATGAAATGTGATATCCAACTCCTTCCCCTTCTAAACCTGAGAGCCTTCCTATAGCATGAGATATGATATCCAAGTCCTTCCCATTCCAATCCTGAGACCCTTCCTATAACATGAAATGTGATATCCAACTCCTTCCCATTCCAACCTGAGACCCTTCCTATAACATGAAATGTGATATCCAACTCCTTCCAAATCCAATACTGATACCCTTCCAATAGCATGAAATGTGATATCCCAATGCTTCTACCAAACCTGAGACCCATACTATGGCATGAGAGGTGATATCAAACTCCTTCCCATTCCAATCCTGAGACTCTTCCTATAGCTTGAGATGTGATATCCAACTCCTTCACATTCCAATTCTGAGACCCTTCCTATGCCATGAGACTTGATATCTCAATGCTTCTAATACCAAACCTGAGACCCGTCCTATAACATGAGATGTGATATCCAAATCTTTCCCCTTCCAAACCTTAGACCCTTCCTTTATCATGAGATGTGATATCCAACTCCTTCCCATTCCAATCCTGAGACCCTTCCGATATCATGAGATTTGTTATCTCAATGCTTCTAATATCAAACTTGAGACACTCCCTATAGCATGAGATGTGACATCCAAGTCCTCCCCATTCCAATCCTGAGACCCTTCCTATAGCATGAGATGTGATATCTCAATGCTTCTAATACCAAACCTGAGACCCTTCCTATAACATGAGATGGGATATCCAACTCCTTCCCATTCCAATCCTGAGACCCTTCCGATAGCAGAGATGTGATATCTCAATGCTTATACCAATCCTGAGACCCTTCCTATGGCCTGAGATGTCATATACAACTCCTTCCCAATCCAATCCTGAGACCCTTCCTATAGCATGAGATGTGATATCTCAATGCTTATACCAAATGTGAGACCCTTCCTATAGCATGAGATGTGATATCCAACTCCTTCCCATTCCAATCCTGAGACCCTTCCTATAGCATGAGATGTGATGTCTCAATGCTTCTAATACCAAACCTGAGATCCTTCCTATAACATGAGATGTGATATCCAACTCCTTCCCATTCCAATCCTGAGACCCTTCCTATAGCATGAGATGTGATGTCTCAATGCTTCTAATACCAAACCTGAGAACCTTCCTACAGCATGCGATGTGATATCTCAATGCTTCTAATACCAGACCTGAGACCAGTCCTATAACATGAGATTGGATATCCAACTCCTTCCCCTTCCAAACCTGAGACCCTTCCTATAGCATGAGATGTGATATCCAACTTCTTCCCATTCCAATCCTGAGACCCTTCCTATAACATGAGATGTGATGTCTCAATGCTTCTAATACCAAACCTGAGATCTTTCCTATAACATGAGATGTGATATCCAACTCCTTCCCATTCCAATCCTGAGACCCTTCCTATAGCATGAGATGTGCTATCGCAATGCTTATACCAAACCTGAGACCCTTCCTAAAGCTTGAGATGTGATATCCAACTCCTTCCCATTCCAATCCTGACACCCTTCCTATAGCATGAGATGTGATATCTCAAGGCCTCTAATACCAAACCTGAGATCCTTCCTCTAACATGAAATGTGATATCCAACTCCTTCCCCTTCCAAACCTGAGAGCCTTCCTATAGCATGAGATATGATATCCAAGTCCTTCCCATTCCAATCCTGAGACCCTTCCTATAACATGAAATGTGATATCCAACTCCTTCCCATTCCAACCTGAGACCCTTCCTATAGCATGAGATGGGATATCCAACTCCTTCGAAATCCAATACTGATACCCTTCCAATAGCATGAATTGTGATATCCCAATGCTTCTACCAAACCTGAGACCCATACTATGGCATGAGATGTGATATCAAACTCATTCCCATTCCAATCCTGAGACTCTTCCTATAGCTTGAGATGTGATATCCAACTCCTTCCCATTCCAATTCTGAGACCCTTCCTATGCCATGAGACTTGATATCTCAATGCTTCTAATACCAAACCTGAGACCCGTCCTATAACATGAGATGTGATATCCAAATCTTTCCCCTTCCAAACCTTAGACCCTTCCTTTATCATGAGATGTGATATCCAACTCCTTCCCATTCCAATCCTGAGACCCTTCCGATATCATGAGATTTGTTATCTCAATGCTTCTAATATCAAACTTGAGACCCTCCCTATAGCATGAGATGTGACATCCAAGTCCTCCCCATTCCAATCCTGAGACCCTTCCTATAGCATGAGATGTGATATCTCAATGCTTCTAATACCAAACCTGAGACCCTTCCTATAACATGAGATGGGATATCCAACTCCTTCCCATTCCAATCCTGAGACCCTTCCGATAGCAGAGATGTGATATCTCAATGCTTATACCAATCCTGAGACCCTTCCTATGGCCTGAGATGTCATATACAACTCCTTCCCAATCCAATCCTGAGACCCTTCCTATAGCATGAGATGTGATATCTCAATGCTTATACCAAATGTGAGACCCTTCCTATAGTATGAGATGTGATATCCAACTCCTTCCCATTCCAATCCTGAGACCCTTCCTATAGCATGAGATGTGATGTCTCAATGCTTCTAATACCAAACCTGAGATCCTTCCTATAACATGAGATGTGATATCCAACTCCTTCCCATTCCAATCCTGAGACCCTTCCTATAGCATGAGATGTGATGTCTCAATGCTTCTAATACCAAACCTGAGAACCTTCCTACAGCATGCGATGTGATATCTCAATGCTTCTAATACCAAACCTGAGACCAGTCCTATAACATGAGATTGGATATCCAACTCCTTCCCCTTCCAAACCTGAGACCCTTCCTATAGCATGAGATGTGATATCCAACTTCTTCCCATTCCAATCCTGAGACCCTTCCTATAACATGAGATGTGATGTCTCAATGCTTCTAATACCAAACCTGAGATCTTTCCTATAACATGAGATGTGATATCCAACTCCTTCCCATTCCAATCCTGAGACCCTTCCTATAGCATGAGATGTGCTATCTCAATGCTTATACCAAACCTGAGACCCTTCCTAAAGCTTGAGATGTGATATCCAACTCCTTCCCATTCCAATCCTGAGACCCTTCCTATAGCATGAGATGTGATATCTCAAGGCCTCTAATACCAAACCTGAGATCCTTCCTCTAACATGAAATGTGATATCCAACTCCTTCCCCTTCCAAACCTGAGAGCCTTCCTATAGCATGAGATATGATATCCAAGTCCTTCCCATTCCAATCCTGAGACCCTTCCTATAACATGAAATGTGATATCCAACTCCTTCCCATTCCAACCTGAGACCCTTCCTATAGCATGAGATGGGATATCCAACTCCTTCCAAATCCAATACTGATACCCTTCCAATAGCATGAGATGTGATATCCCAATGCTTCTACCAAACCTGAGACCCATACTATGGCATGAGATGTGATATCAAACTCATTCCCATTCCAATCCTGAGACTCTTCCTATAGCTTGAGATGTGATATCCAACTCCTTCCCATTCCAATTCTGAGACCCTTCCTATGCCATGAGACTTGATATCTCAATGCTTCTAATACCAAACCTGAGACCCGTCCTATAACATGAGATGTGATATCCAAATCTTTCCCCTTCCAAACCTTAGATCCTTCCTTTATCATGAGATGTGATATCCAACTCCTTCCCATTCCAATCCTGAGACCCTTCCGATATCATGAGATTTGTTATCTCAATGCTTCTAATATCAAACTTGAGACCCTCCCTATAGCATGAGATGTGACATCCAAGTCCTCCCCATTCCAATCCTGAGACCCTTCCTATAGCATGAGATGTGATATCTCAATGCTTCTAACACCAAACCTGAGACCCTTCCTATAACATGAGATGTCATATACAACTCCTTCCCAATCCAATCCTGAGACCCTTCCTATAGCATGAGATGTGATATCTCAATGCTTATACCAAATCTGAGACCCTTCCTATAGCATGAGATGTGATATTCAACTCCTTCCCATTCCAATCCTGAGACCCTTCCTATAGCATGAGATGTGATGTCTCAATGCTTCTAATACCAAACCTGAGATCCTTCCAATAACATGAGATGTGATATCCAACTCCTTCCCATTCCAATCCTGAGACCCTTATGATAGCATGAGATGTGATATCTCAATGCCTCTAATACCAAACCCGAGTTACTTCCGATAGCATGAGATGATATCTCAATGCTTCTAATACCAAACCTGAGATCCTTCCTATAACATGAGATGTGATTTCCAAATCCTTCCCCTTCCAAACCTGAGACCCTCCATTTAGCATGAGATGTGATATACAACTCCTTCCCATTCCAATCCTGAGACCCTTCTGATAGCATGAGATGTGATATCTCAATGCCTCTAATACCAAACCTGAGATCCTATCTCTAACATGAAATGTGATATCCATCTCCTTCCCTTTCCAAACCTGAGGCCCTGCCTATAGCATGAGATGTGATATCCAAGTCCTTCCCATTCCAATCCTGAGACCCTTCCTATAGCATGTGATGTGATATCTCAATGCTTATACCAAACCTGAGACCCTTCCTATGGCATGAGATGTCATATACAACTCCTTCCCGTTCCAATCCTGAGACCCTTCCTATAGCATGAGATGTGATATCTCAATGCTTATACCAAACCTGAGACCTTTCCTATAGCATGAGATGTGATATCCAACTTCTTCCCATTCCAATCCTGAGACCCTTCCTATAACATGAGATGTGATGTCTCAATGCTTCTAATACCAAACCTGAGATATTTCCTATAACATGAGATGTGATATCCAACTCCTTCCCATTCCAATCCTGAGACCCTTCCTATAGCATGAGATGTGATATCTCAATGCTTATACCAAACCTGAGACCCTTCCTATAGCTTGAGATGTGATATCCAACTCCTTCCCATTCCAATCCTGAGACCCTTCCTATAGCTTGAGATGTGATATCCAACTCCTTCCCCTTCCAAACCTGAGAGCCTTCCTATAGCATGAGATATGATATCCAAGTCCTTCCCATTCCAATCCTGAGACCCTTCCTATAACCTGAAATGTGATATCCAACTCCTTCCCATTCCAACCTGAGACCCTTCCTATAGCAAGAGATGGGATATCCAACTTCTTCCAAATCCAATACTGATACCCTTCCGATAGCATGAGATGTGATATCCCAATGCTTCTACCAAACCTGAGACCCATACTATGGCATGAGATGTGATATCAAACTCCTTCCCATTCCAATCCTGAGACCCTTCCTATAGCTTGAGGTGTGATATCCAACTCCTTCCCATTCCAATTCTGAGACCCTTCTTATACCATGAGACTTGATATCTCAATGCTTCTAATACCAAAACTGAGACCCGTCCTATAACATGAGATGTGATATCCAAATCCTTCCCCTTCCAAACCTTAGACCCTTCCTTTATCATGAGATGTGATATCCAACTCCTTCCCATTCCAATCCTGAGACCCTTCCGATATCATGAGATTTGTTATCTCAATGCTTCTAATATCAAACTTGAGACCCTCCCTATAGCATGAGATGTGACATCCAAGTCCTTCCCATTCCAATCCTGAGACCCTTCCTATAGCATGAGATGTGATATCTCTATGCTTCTAATACCAAACCTGAGACCATTCCTATAACATGAGATGGGATATCCAACTCCTTCCCATTCCAATCCTGAGACCCTTCCGATAGCAGAGATGTGATATCTCAATGCTTATACCAAACCTTACACCCTTCCTATGGCCTGAGATGTCATATACAACTCCTTCCCATTCCAATCCTGAGACCCTTTCTTTAGCATGAGATGTGATATCTCAATGCTTATACCAAATCTGAGACCCTTCCTATAGCATGAGATGTGATATCCAATTCCTTCCCATTCCAATCCTGAGACCCTTCCTATAGCATGAGATGTGATATCTCAATGCTTATACCAAACCTGAGAGCCTACCTATAGCATGAGATGTGATATCCAAGTCCATCCCATTCCAATCCTTAGACCCTTCCTACAGCATGCGATGTGATATCTCAATGATTCTAATACCAAACCAGAGACTCTTCCTATAACATGAGATGGGATATCCAACTCCTTCCCGTTCCAAACCTGAGACACTAACTATAGCATATGTGATATCCAACTGCTTCCCATTCCAAACATGAGACCCTTCCTATAGCAAGAAAGTAATATCCAACTCCTACCCATTCCAATCCTGAGACCCTTCCTATAGCAAGAGATGTGATATCCAAATCCTTCCCATTCCAATCCTGAGACCCTTCCTATAACATGAGATGTGATATCCAACTCCTTCCCATTCAAATCCTGAGACCCTTCCTATAGCATGAGAAGGGATATCCAACTCCTTCCCAATCCAATCCTGAGACCCTTCCGATAGCAGAAACGTGATATCTCAATGCTTCTACCAAACCTGAGACCCTTCCTTTAGCATGAGATGTGATATCCAAATCCTTCACATTCCAATCCTGAGACCCTTCCTATAGCATGAGATGTGATATCTCAATGCTTCTAATACCAAACCTGAGATTCTTCCTATAACATGAGATGTGATATCCAATTCCTTCCCATTCCAAACCTGAGACCCTTCCTATTGGATGAGATGTGATATCCAACTCCTTCCCATTCCAACCCTGAGACCCTTCCTATAGCATGAGATGTGATGTCTCAATGCATCTAATACCAAACCTGAGATCCTTCCTATAACATGAGATGTGATATCCAACTCCTTCCATTCCAATCCTGAGACCCGTCCTATAGCATGAGATGTGATATCTCAATGCTTATACCAAACCTGAGACCCTTCCTATAGCATGAGATGTGATATCCAACTCCTTCCATTCCAATCCTGAGACCCTTCCTATAGCATGAGATGTGATATCTCAATGCTTCTAATACCAAACCTGAGATCCTTCCTCTAACATGAAATGTGATATCCAACTCCTTCCCTTTCCAAACCTGAGACCCTTCCTTTAGCATGAGATGTGATATCTCAATGCTTATACCAAATCTGAGACCCTTCCTATAGCATGAGATGTGATATCCAAATCCTTCCCATTCCAATCCTGAGACCCTTCCTATAGCATGAGATGTGATATCTCAATGCTTATACCAAACCTGAGAGCCTACCTATAGCATGAGATGTGATATCCAAGTCCATCCCATTCCAATCCTTAGACCCTTCCAACAGCATGCGATGTGATATCTCAATGATTCTAATACCAAACCAGAGACTCTTCCTATAACATGAGATGGGATATCCAACTCCTTCCCATTCCAATCCTGAGCCGCTTCCGATAGCAGAGATGTGATATCTCAATGCTTATACCAAACCTGAGACCCTTCCTATAACATGAGATGTGATATCCAACTCCTTCCCGTTCCAAACCTGAGACACTAACTATAGCATATGTGATATCCAACTCCTTCCCATTCCAAACATGAGACCCTTCCTATAGCAAGAAAGTAATATCCAACTCCTACCCATTCCAATCCTGAGACCCTTCCTATAGCAAGAGATGTGATATCCAAATCCTTCCCATTCCAATCCTGAGACCCTTCCTATAACATGAGATGTGATATCCAACTCCTTACCATTCCAACCTGAGACACTTCCTATAGCATGAGAAGGGATATCCAACTCCTTCCCAATCCAATCCTGAGACCCTTCCGATAGCAGAGATGTGATATCTCAATGCTTATACCAAACCTGAGACCCTTCCTATGGCATGAGATGTGATATCCAACTCCTTGCAATTCAAATCCTGAGACCCTTCCTATAGCATGGGAAGGGATATCCAACTCCTTCCCAATCCAATCCTGAGACCCTTCCGATAGCAGAGACGTGATATCTCAATGCTTCTACCAAACCTGAGACCCTTCCTTTAGCATGAGATGTGATATCCAAATCCTTCACATTCCAATCCTGAGACCCTTCCTATAGCATGAGATGTGATATCTCAATGCTTCTAATACCAAACCTGAGATCCTTCCCATAACATGAGATGTGATATCCAATTCCTTCCCATTCCAAACCTGAGACCCTTCCTATTGGATGAGATGTGATATCCAACTCCTTCCCATTCCAACCCTGAGACCCTTCCTACAGCATGAGATGTGATGTCTCAATGCTTCTAATACCAAACCTGAGATCCTTACTATAACATGAGATGTGATATCCAACTCCTTCCATTCCAATCCTGAGACCCGTCCTATAGCATGAGATGTGATATCTCAATGCTTATACCAAACCTGAGACCCTTCCTATAGCATGAGATGTGATATCCAACTACTTCCCATTCCAATCCTGAGACCCTTCCTATAGCATGAGATATGATATCTCAATGCTTCTAATACCAAACCTGAGATCCTTCCTCTAACATGAAATGTGATATCCAACTCCTTCCCTTTCCAAACCTAGGAGCCTATCTATAGCATGAGATGTGATATCCAAGTCCTTCCCATTCCAACCCTTAGACCCTTCCTACAGCATGCAATATGATATCTCAATGATTCTAATAACAAACCTGAGACCCGTCCTATAACATGAGATGGGATATCCAACTCCTTCCCATTCCAATCCTGAGACACTTCCGATAGCAGAGATGTGATATCTCAATGCTTATACCAAACCTGAGACCCTTCCTATAACATGAGATGTGATATCCAACTCCTTCCCATTCCAATAGGTAGGCTCTCAGGTTTGGTATAAGCATTGAGATATCACATCTCATGCTATAGGAAGGGTCTCAGGATTGGAATGGGAAGGATTTGGATATCACATCTCATGCTATAGGAAGGGTCTCAGATTTGGTATAAGCATTGAGATATCACATCTAATGCTAAAGGAAGGGTCTCAGGTTTGGAAAGGGAAGGAATTGGATATCACATTTCATGTTAGAGGAAGGATCTCAGGTTTGGTATTAGAAGCATTGAAATATCACATCTCATGCTATAGGACGGGTCTCAGGATTGGAATGGAAGGAGTTGGATATCACATCTCATGCTATAGGAAGGGTCTCAGGTTTGGTATAAGCATTGAGATATCACATCTCATGCTATAGGACGGGTCTCAGGATTGGAATGGAAGGAGTTGGATATCACATCTCATGTTATAGGAAGGATCTCAGGTTTGGTATTAGATGCATTGAGACATCACATCTCATGCTATAGGAAGGGTCTCAGGGTTGGAATGGGAAGGAGTTGGATATCACATCTCATCCAATAGGAAGGGTCTCAGGTTTGGAATGGGAAGGAATTGGATATCACATCTCATGTTATAGGAAGAATCTCAGGTTTGGTATTAGAAGCATTGAGATATCACATCTCATGCTATAGGAAGGGTCTCAGGATTGGAATGTGAAGGATTTGGATATCACATCTTATGCTAAAGGAAGGGTCTCAGGTTTGGTAGAAGCATTGAGATATCACGTTTCTGCTATCGAAAGGGTCTCAGGATTGGATTGGGAAGGAGTTGGATATCCCTTCTCATGCTATAGGAAGGGTCTCAGGATTTGAATGGGAAGGAGTTGGATATCACATCATCACATCTCATGTTATTGGAAGGATCTGAGGTTTGGTATTAGAAGCATTGAGATATCACATCTCATGCTATCGGAAGGGTCTCAGGATTGGAATGGGAAGGATTTGGATATCACATCTCATGTTATAGGAAGGGTCTCAGGTTTGGTATTAGAAGCATTGAGATATCACATCTCATGCTATATTAAGGGTCTCAGGAATGGAATGGGAAGGACTTGGATATCACATCTCATGATAAAGGAAGGGTCTAAGGTTTGGAAGGGGAAGGATTTGGATATCACATCTCATGTTATTGGACCGGTCTCAGGTTTGGTATTAGAAGCATTGAGATATCAAGTCTCATGGTATAGGACGGGAGTTTGATATCACATCTCATGCCATGGTATGGGTCTCAGGTTTTGTAGAAGCATTGGGATATCACATCTCATGCTATTGGAAGGGTATCAGGATTGGATTTGGAAGGAGTTGGATATCCCATCTCATGCTATAGGAAGGGTCTCAGGTTGGAGTAGAAGGAGTTGGATATCACATCTCATGTTATAGGAAGGGTCTCAGGATTGGAATGGGAAGGACTTGGATATCACATCTCATGTTATAGGAAGGATCTCGGGTTTTGTATTAGAAGCATTGAGATATCACATCTCATGCTATAGGAAGGGTCTCAGGATTGGAATGTGAAGCATTTGGATATCACATCTCATGCTAAAGGAAGGGTCTCAGGTTTGGTATAAGCATTGAGATATCACATCTCTGCTATCGGAAGGGTCTAAGGATTGGATTGGGAAGGAATTGGATATCCCTTCTCATGCTATAGGAAGGGTCTCAGGTTGGAATGGGTAGGAGTTGGATATCACATCTCATGTTATAGGAAGGGTCTCAAGATTGAAATGGGAAGGATTTGGATATCACATCTCTTGCTATAGGAAGGGTCTCAGGTTTTCTATTAGAAACATTGAGATATGACATCTCATGCTATAGGAAGGGTTTCAGTATTGGAATGGGAAGGATTTGGATATCACATCTCATGCTAAAGGAAGGGTCTCAGGTTTGGAAGGGGAAGGATTTGGATATCATATCTCATGTTATAGGACATATCTCATGTTATAGGACGGGTCCCAGGTTTGGTATTAGAAGCATTGAGATATCACATCTCATGGTATAGGAAGGGTCTCAGGATTGGAATGGGAAGGAGTTGGATCTCCCTTCTCATGCTACAGGAAGGGTCTCAGGTTGGAATGGGAAGGAGTTGGATATCACATCTCGTTATAGGAAGGGTCTCAGGATTGGAATGGGAAGGAATTGGATATCACATCTCTTGCTATAGGAAGGGTCTCAGGTTTGGAAGGGGAAGGATTTGGATATCATATCTCATGTTATAGGACCGGTCCCAGGTCTGGTATTAGAAGCATTGAGATATCACATCTCATGCTATAGGAGGAGTCTCAGGATTGGAATGGGCAGGAGTTGAATATCACCTCTCATGCTAAAGGAAGGGTATCAGGTTTGACAGAAGCATTGAGATATCACATCTCATGCTATAGGAAGGAACTCAGGATTGGAATGGGAAGGAGTTGGATATCACATCTAATGCCATAGGAAGGGTCATCAGGTTTGGTATAAGCATTGAGATATCACATCTCTGCTATCGGAAGGGTCTCAGGATAGGAATGGTAAGGACTTAGAATTCACATCTCATACTATAGGGAGGGTCTCAGTTTTGATATTAGAAGCATTGAGCTATCACATCTCATGCTATCGGAAGGGTCTCAGGATTGGAATGGGATGGAGTTGGATATCACATCTCAAGCTATCTCAGGATTGGAATGGGAAGGAGTTTGATATTTCATCTCAAGCTATAGGAAGGGTCTCAGGTTTGGAAAGGGAAGGATTTGGATTTCACATCTCATGTTATAGGATGGTTCTCATGTTTGGTTTTAGAAGCATTGAGATATCACATCTCATGCTATCGGAAGGGTCTCAGGTTTGGAAAGGGAAGGATTTGGATTTCACATGTTATAGGATGGTTCTCAGGTTTGGTTTTAGAAGCATTAAATTATAACATCTCATGCTATAGGAAGGGTCTCAGGTTTGGAATGGGAATGATTTGGATTTCACATCTCATGTTATAGGATGGTTCTCATGTTTGGTTTTAGAAGCATTGAAATATCACATCTCATGCTATCTGAAGGGTCTCAGGTTTGGAATGGGAAGGAGTTTGATATCACATCTCATGTTAGAGGTAGGATCTCAGGTTTGGTATTAGAGGCATTGAGATATGACATCTCATGCCATCAGAAGGGTCTCAGGATTGGAATGGGAAGGAGTTGGATATCACATCTCATGCTAAAGGGAGGGTCTAAGGTTTGGAAGGGGAAGGATTTGGACATCACATCTCATGTTATTGGAAGGATCTGGGGTTTGGTATTAGAAGCATTGAGATATCACATCTCATGCTATCGGAAGGGTCTCAGGTTTGGTATAAGCATTGAGATATCACATCTCTGCTATCGGAAGGGTCTCAGGATTGGAATGGGAAGGATTTGGATATCACATCTCATGTTATAGGAAGGGTCTCAGGTTTGGTATTAGAAGCATTGAGATATCACATCTCATGCTATATTAAGGGTCTCAGGAATGGAATGGGAAGGACTTGGATATCACATCTCATGATAAAGGAAGGGTCTAAGGTTTGGAAGGGGAAGGATTTGGATATCACATCTTATGTTATTGGACCGGTCTCAGGTTTGGTATTAGAAGCATTGAGATATCAAGTCTCATGGTATAGGACGGGAGTTTGACATCACATCTCATGCCATGGTATGGGTCTCAGGTTTTGTAGAAGCATTGGGATATCACATCTCATGCTATTGGAAGGGTATCAGGATTGGATTTGGAAGGAGTTGGATATCCCATCTCATGCTATAGGAAGGGTCTCAGGTTGGAGTAGAAGGAGTTGGATATCACATCTCATGTTATAGGAAGGGTCTCAGGATTGGAATGGGAAGGACTTGGATATCACATCTCATGTTATAGGAAGGATCTCAGGTTTTGTATTAGAAGCATTGAGATATCACATCTCATGCTATAGGAAGGGTCTCAGGTTTGGTATAAGCATTGAGATATCACATCTCTGCTATCGGAAGGGTCTAAGGATTGGATTGGGAAGGAATTGGATATCCCTTCTCATGCTATAGGAAGGGTCTCAGGTTGGAATGGGTAGGAGTTGGATATCACATCTCATGTTATAGGAAGGGTCTCAAGATTGAAATGGGAAGGATTTGGATATCACATCTCTTGCTATAGGAAGGGTCTCAGGTTTTCTATTAGAAACATTGAGATATGACATCTCATGCTATAGGAAGGGTTTCAGTATTGGAATGGGAAGGATTTGGATATCACATCTCATGCTAAAGGAAGGGTCTCAGGTTTGGAAGGGGAAGGATTTGGATATCATATCTCATGTTATAGGACATATCTCATGTTATAGGACGGGTCCCAGGTTTGGTATTAGAAGCATTGAGATATCACATCTCATGGTATAGGAAGGGTCTCAGGATTGGAATGGGAAGGAGTTGGATCTCCCTTCTCATGCTACAGGAAGGGTCTCAGGTTGGAATGGGAAGGAGTTGGATATCACATCTCGTTATAGGAAGGGTCTCAGGATTGGAATGGGAAGGAATTGGATATCACATCTCTTGCTATAGGAAGGGTCTCAGGTTTGGAAGGGGAAGGATTTGGATATCATATCTCATGTTATAGGACCGGTCCCAGGTCTGGTATTAGAAGCATTGAGATATCACATCTCATGCTATAGGAGGAGTCTCAGGATTGGAATGGGAAGGAGTTGGATATCACGTCTCATGATATAGGAAGGGTCTCAGGATTGGAATGGGCAGGAGTTGAATATCACCTCTCATGCTAAAGGAAGGGTATCAGGTTTGATAGAAGCATTGAGATATCACATCTCATGCTATAGGAAGGAACTCAGGATTGGAATGGGAAGGAGTTGGATATCACATCTAATGCCATAGGAAGGGTCATCAGGTTTGGTATAAGCATTGAGATATCACATCTCTGCTATCGGAAGGGTCTCAGGATAGGAATGGTAAGGACTTAGAATTCACATCTCATACTATAGGGAGGGTCTCAGTTTTGATATTAGAAGCATTGAGCTATCACATCTCATGCTATCGGAAGGGTCTCAGGATTGGAATGGGATGGAGTTGGATATCACATCTCAAGCTATCTCAGGATTGGAATGGGAAGGAGTTTGATATTTCATCTCAAGCTATAGGAAGGGTCTCAGGTTTGGAAAGGGAAGGATTTGGATTTCACATCTCATGTTATAGGATGGTTCTCATGTTTGGTTTTAGAAGCATTGAGATATCACATCTCATGCTATCGGAAGGGTCTCAGGTTTGGAAAGGGAAGGATTTGGATTTCACATGTTATAGGATGGTTCTCAGGTTTGGTTTTAGAAGCATTAAATTATAACATCTCATGCTATAGGAAGGGTCTCAGGTTTGGAATGGGAAGGAGTTGGATATCACATCTCTGCTATCTGAAGGGTCTCAGGATTGGAATGGGAAGGAGTTGGATATCCCATCTCGTTATAGGAAGGGTCTCAGGTTTGGTATTAGAAGCATTGAGATATCACATCTCATGCTATAGGAAGGGTCTCGGGAATGGAATGGGAAGGAGTTGGATATCACATCTCATGTTATAGGAAGGATCTCAGGTTTGGTATTAGAAGCATTGAGATATCACATCTCATGCTATAGGAAGGGTCTCAGGATTGGAATGGGAAGGAGTTGGATATCACATCTCATGGTATGGGAAGGGTCTCAGGTTTGGTATAAGCATTGAAATATCACATCTCTGCTATCGGAAGGGTCTCAGGATTGGAATGGGAGGAGCTGGATATCACATCTCATGCTATGGGAAGGGTCTCAGGTTTGGTATAAGCATTGAAATATCACATCTCTGCTATCGGAAGGGTCTCAGGATTGGAATGGGAGGAGCTGGATATCACATCTCATGCTAAAGGAAGGGTCTCAGGTTTGGAAGGGGAAGGAGTTGGATATCACATCTCATGCTAAAGGGAGGGTCTCAGGTTTGGAATGGGAAGGATTTGGATATCACATCTCATGTTATAGGAAGGACCTTAGGTTTGGTATTAGAAGCATTGAGATATCACATCTCATGCTATAGGAAGGGTCTCGGGATTGGAATGGGAAGGAGTTGGATATCACATCTCATGTTATTGGAAGGATCTCAGGTTTGGTATTAGAAGCATTGAGATATCACATCTCATGCTATCGGAAGGGTCTTAGGTTTGGTATAAGCATTGAGATATCACATCTCTGCTATCGGAAGGGTCTCAGGATTGGAATGGGAAGGATTTGGATATCATAATTCATGTTATAGGAAGGGTCTCAGGTTTGGTATTAGAAGCATTGAGATATCACATCTCATGCTATAGGAAGGGTCTCAGGATTGGAATGGGAAGGACTTGGATATCACATCTCATGTTATAGGAAGGGTCTCAGGTTTGGTATTAGAAGCATTGAGATATCACATCTCATGCTATAGGAAGGGTCTCAGGAATGGAATGGGAAGGACTTGGATATCACATCTCATGATAAAGGAAGGGTCTAAGGTTTGGAAGGGGAAGGATTTGGATATCACATCTCATGTTATTGGACCGGTCTCAGGTTTGGTATTAGAAGCATTGAGATATCAAGTCTCATGGTATAGGACGGGAGTTTGATATCACATCTCATGCCATGGTATGGGTCTCAGGTTTTGTAGAAGCATTGGTATATCACATCTCATGCTATCGGAAGGGTATCAGGATTGGATTTGGAAGGAGTTGGATATCCCATCTCATGCTATAGGAAGGGTCTCAGGTTGGAATAGAAGGAGTTGGATATCACATCTCATGTTATAGGAAGGGTCTCAGGATTGGAATGGGAAGGACTTGGATATCACATCTCATGCTGTAGGAAGGGTCTCAGGTTTGGAAAAGGAAGGAGTTGGATATCACATTTCATGTTAGAGGTAGGATCTCAGGTTTGGTATTAGAGGCATTGAGATATCAGATCTCATGCTATCAGAAGGGTATCAGGATTGGAATGGGAAGGAGTTGGATATCACATCTCATGCTAAAGGGAGGGTCTCAGGTTTGGAATGGGAAGGATTTGGATATCACATCTCATGTTATAGGAAGGACCTTAGGTTTGGTATTAGAAGCATTGAGATATCACATCTCATGCTATAGGAAGGGTCTCGGGATTGGAATGGGAAGGAGTTGGATATCACATCTCATGTTATAGGAAGGATCTCAGGTTTGGTATTAGAAGCATTGAGATATCACATCTCATGCTATAGGAAGGGTCTCAGGATTGGAATGGGAAGGAGTTGGATATCACATCTCATGCTATGGGAAGGGTCTCAGGTTTGGTATAAGCATTGAAATGTCACATCTCTGCTATCGGAAGGGTCTCAGGATTGGAATGGGAGGAGCTATATATCACATCTCATGCTAAAGGAAGGGTCTCAGGTTTGGAAGGGGAAGGATTTGGATATCACATCTCATGTTATAGGACGGGTCTCAGGTTTGGTATTAGAAGCATTGTGATATCACATCTCATGCTATAGGGTGTGTCTCAGGATTGGAATGGGAAGGAGTTGGATATCACATCTCATGCTATAGGAAGGGTTTCAGGTTTGGTAGAAGCATTGAGATATCACATCTCATGCTATAGGAAGAGTCTCAGGTTTGGGAAGGGAAGGATTTGGATTTCACATCTCATGTTATAGGATGGTTCTCATGTTTGGTTTTTGAAGCATTGAGATATCACATCTCATGCTATCGGAAGGGTCTCAGGTTTGGAATGGGAAGGAGTTGGATATCACATCTCATGTTATAGGAAGGGTCTCAGGTTTGGAATGGGAAGGAGTTGGATATGACATCTCTTGTTATAGGGAGGGTCTCAGGGTTTGAATGGTAAGGAGTTGGATATCACATCTCATGCTATAGGAAGGGTCTCAGGTTGGAATGGGAAGGAGTTGGATATCACATCTCATGTTATATACAGGAAGGGTCTCAGGATTGGAATGGGAAGGATTTGGATATCACATCTCTTGCTATAGGAAGGGTCTCAGGTTTTTTATTAGAAACATTGAGATATCACATCTCATGCTATAGGAAGGGTTTTAGGATTGGAATTGGAAGTATTTGGATATCACATCTCATGCTAAAGGAAGGGTCTCAGGTTTGGAAGGGGAAGGATTTGGATATCACATCTCATCCAATAGGAAGGGTCTCAGGTTTGGAATGGGAAGGAATTGGATATCACATCTCATGTTATAGGAAGGGTCTCAGGTTTTTTATTAGAAACATTGAGATATCACATCTCATGTTATAGGACGGTTCCCAGGTTTGGTATTAGAAGCATTGAGATATCACATCTCATGGTATAGGAAGGGTCTCAGGGTTGGAATGGGAAGGAGTTGGATATCACATCTCATCCAATAGGAAGGGTCTCAGGTTTGGAATGGGAAGGAATTGGATATCACATCTCATGTTATAGGAAGGATCTCAGGTTTGGTATTAGAAGCATTGAGATATCACATCTCATGCTATAGGAAGGGTCTCAGGATTGGAATGTGAAGGATTTGGATATCACATCTCATGCTAAAGGAAGGGTCTCAGGTTTGGTAGAAGCATTGAGATATCACATCTCATGCTATAGGAAGGGTCTCAGGATTTGAATGGCAAGGAGTTGGATATCACATCTCATGCCATAGGAAGGGTCTCAGGTTTGGTATAAGCATTGAGATATCACATCTCTGCTATCGGAAGGTTCTCAGGATTGGATTGGGAAGGAGTTGGATATCCCTTCCCATGCTATAGGAAGTGTCTCAGGTTGGAAGGGGAAGGAGTTGAATATCACATCTCATGTTATAGGAAGGGTCTCAGGATTGGAATGGGAAGGATTTGGATATCACATCTCTTGCTATAGGAAGGGTCTCAGGATTGGAATGGGAAGGATTTGGATATCACATCTCATGTCATAGGAAGGATCTCAGGTTTGGTATTAGAAGCATTGATATATCACATCTCATGCTATAGTAAGGGTCTCATGTTTGGAATGGGAAGGAGTTGGATATCACATATGCTATAGGAAGTGTCTCAGGTTTGGAACGGGAAGGAGTTGGATATCACATCTCATGTTATAGGAAGGGTCTCAGGTTTGGTTTAAGCATTGAGATATCACATCTCTGCTATCAGGAGTGGCTCAGGATTGGAATGGGAAGGAGTTGGATATCCCATCTCATGTTAAAGGACGGGTCTCTGGTTTGGTATTAGAATCATTGAGATATCACATCGCATGCTGTAGGAAGGGTCTAAGGATTGGAATGGGATGGACTTGGATATCACATCTCATGCTATAGGTAGGCTCTCAGGTTTGGTATAAGCATTGAGATATCACATCTCATGCTATAGGAAGGGTCTCAGGATTGGAATGGGAAGGATTTGGATATCACATCTCATGCTATAGGAAGGGTCTCAGATTTGGTATAAGCATTGAGATATCACATCTCATGCTATAGGAAGGGTCTCAGGATTGGAATGGGAAGGAGTTGTATATGACATCTCAAGCCTTAGGAAGGGTCTCAGGTTTGGTATAAGCATTGAGATATCACATCTCTGCTATCGGAAGGGTCTCAGGATTGGAATGGGAAGGAGTTGGATATCCCATCTCATGTTATAGGAAGGGTCTCAGGTTTGGTATTAGAAGCATTGAGATATCACATCTCATGCTATAGGAAGGGTCTCAGGATTGGAATGGGAAGGACTTGGATGTCACATCTCATGCTATAGGGAGGGTCTCAAGTTTGATATTAGAAGCATTGAGATAACAAATCTCATGATATCGGAAGGGTCTCAGGATTGGAATGGGAAGGAGTTGGATATCACATCTCATTATAAAGGAAGGGTCTAAGGTTTGGAAGGTGAAGGATTTGGATATCACATCTCATGTTATAGGACGGGTCTCAGGTTTGGTATTAGAAGCATTGAGATATCAAGTCTCATGGTATAAGAAGGGTCTCAGAATTGGAATGGGAAGGAGTTGGATATCACATCTCAAGCTATAGGAAGCGTCTCAGGATTGGAATGGGAAGGAGTTTGATATCACATCTCATGCCATAGTATGGGTCTCAGGTTTGGTAGAAGCATTGGGATATCACATCTCATGCTATAGGAAGGGTCTCAGGATTGGAATGGGAAGAAGTTGGATATCACATCTCAAGCTATAGGAAGGGTCTCAGGTTTGGTATAAGCATTGAGATATCACATCTCATGCTATAGGAAGGGTCTCAGGGTTGGAATGGGAAGGAGTTGTTTATGACATCTCATGCCATAGGAAGGGTCTCAGGTTTGGTATAAGCATTGAGATTTCACATCACATGCTATAGGAAGGGTCTCAGGATTGGAATGGGAAGTACTTGGATATCACATCACATGCTATAGGAAGGGTCTCAGGATTGGAATGGGAAGGACTTGGATATCACATCTCATGCTATAGGCAGGGTCTCAGGTTTGGAAAGGGAAGGAGATGGATATCACATTTCATGTTAGAGGTAGGATCTCAGGTTTGGTATTAGAAGCATTGAGATATCACATCTCATGCTATCGGAAGGATCTCAGGTTTGGTATAAGAGGCATTGAGATATCACATCTCATGCTATCATAAGGGTCTCAGGATTGGAATGGGAAGGAGTTGGATATCACATCTCATGTTATAGGAAGGATCTCAGGTTTGGTATTAGAAGCATTGAGACATCACATCTCATGCTATAGGAAGGGTCTCAGGATTGGAATGGGAAGGAGTTGGATATCACATCTCATGCTATAGGAAGGGTCTCAGGTTTGGTATAAGCATTGAGATATCACATCTCATGCTATAGGAAGGGTCTCAGGATTGGAATGGGAAGGATTTGGATATCACATCTTATGCTATAGGAAGGGTCTCAGGTTTGGTATAAGCATTGAGATATCACATCTCATGCTATAGGAAGGGTCTCAGGATTGGAATGGGAAGAAGTTGGATATCACATCTCATGCTATAGGAAGGGTCTTAGGGTTGGAATGGGAAGGAGTTGTATATGACATCTCATGCCATAGGAAGGGTCTCAGGTTTGGTATAAGCATTGAGATATCACATCACATGCTATAGGAAGGGTCTCAGGATTGGAATGGGAAGGACTTGGATATCACTTCTCATGCTATAGGCAGGGTCTCAGGTTTGGAAAGGGAAGGAGATGGATATCACATTTCATGTTAGAGGTAGGATCTCAGGTTTGGTATTAGAGGCATTGAGATATCACATCTCATGCTATCAGAAGGGTCTCAGGATTGGAATGGGAAGGAGCTGGATATCACATTTCATGCTAAAGGGAGGGTCTCAGATTTGGAAGGGGAAGGATTTAGAAATCACATCTCATATTATAGGAAGGATCTCAGGTTTGGTATTAGAAGCATTGAGATATCACATCTCATGCTATCGGAAGGATCTCAGGTTTGGTATAAGAGGCATTGAGATATCACACCTCATGCTATCATAAGGGTCTCAGGATTGGAATGGGAAGGAGTTGGATATCACATCTCATGTTATAGGAAGGATCTCAGGTTTGGTATTAGAAGCATTGAGACATTACATCTCATGCTATAGGAAGGGTCTCAGGATTGGAATGGGAAGGAGTTGGATATCACATCTCATGCTATAGGAAGGGTCTCAGGTTTGGTATAAGCATTGAGATATCACATCTCATGCTATAGGAAGGGTCTCAGGATTGGAATGGGAAGGATTTGGATATCACATCTTATGCTATAGGAAGGGTCTCAGGTTTGGTATAAGCATGGAGATGTCACTTCTCATGCTATAGGAAGGGTCTCAGGATTGGAATGGGAAGGAGTTGGATATCACATCTCATGCTATAGGAAGGGTCTCAGATTTGGTATAAGCATTGAGATATCACATCTCATGCTATAGGAAGGGTCTCAGGATTGGAATGGGAAGGAGTTGTATATGACATCTCAGGCCATAGGAAGGGTCTCAGATTTGGTATAAGCATTGAGATATCACATCTCATGATATCGGAAGGGTCTCAGGATTGGAATGGGAAGGAGTTGGATATCACATTTCATGATAAAGGAATGGTCTAAGGTTTGGAAGGGGAAGGATTTGGATATCACATCTCATGTTATAGGACGGGTCTCAGGTTTGGTATTAGAAGCATTGAGATATCAAGTCTCATGGTATAAGAAGGGTCTCAGGATTGGAATGGGAAGGAGTTTGATATCACATCTCATGCCATAGTATGGGTCTCAGGTTTGGTAGAAGTATTGGGATATCACATCTCATGCTATCGGAAGGGTATCAGTATTGGATTTGGAAGGAGTTGGATATCCCATCTCATGCTATAGGAAGGGTCTCAGGTTGGAATGGGAAGGAGTTGGATATCACATTTCATGTTATAGGAAGGATCTCAGGTTTGGTATTAGAGGCCTTGAGATATCACATCTCATGCTATAGGAAGGGTCTCAGGATTGGAATGGGAAGGAGTTGGATATCACATCTCAAGCTATAGGAAGGGTCTCAGGTTTGGTATAAGCATTGAGATATCACATCTCATGCTATAGGAAGGGTCTCAGGATTGGAATGGGAAGAAGTTGGATATCACATCGCATGCTATAGGAAGGGTCTCAGGTTTGGTATAAGCATTGAGATATCACATCTCATGCTATAGGAAGGGTCTCAGGATTGGAATGGGAAGGAGTTGTATATGCCATCTCATGCCATAGGAAGGGTCTCAGGTTTGGTATAAGCATTGAGATATCACATCACATGCTATAGGAAGGGTCTCAGGATTGGAATGGGAAGGACTTGGATATCACATATCATGCTATAGGCAGGGTCTCAGGTTTGGAAAGGGAAGGAGATGGATATCACATTTCATGTTAGAGGTAGGATCTCAGGTTTGGTATTAGAGGCATTGAGAAATCACATCTCATGCTATCAGAAGGGTCTCAGGATTGGAATGGGAAGGAGTTGGATATCACATCTCATGCTAAAGGGAGGGTCTCAGGTTTGGAAGGGGAAGGATTTGGAAATCACATCTCATATTATAGGAAGGATCTCAGGTTTGGTATTAGAAGCATTGAGATATCACATCTCATGCTATCGGAAGGATCTCAGGTTTGGTATAAGAGGCATTGAGATATCACATCTCATGCTATCATAAGGGTCTCAGGATTGGAATGGGAAGGAGTTGGATATCACATCTCATGTTATAGGAAGGATCTCAGGTTTGGTATTGGAAGCATTGAGACATCACATCTCATGCTATAGGAATGGTCTCAGGATTGGAATGGGTAGGAGTTGGATGTTACATTCTTGCTATAGGAAGGGTCTCATGTTTGGAATGGGAAGGAGTTGGATATCACATATGCTATAGGAAGTGTCTTAGGTTTGGAACGGGAAGGAGTTGGATATCACATCTCATGTTATAGGAAGGGTCTCAGGTTTGGTATAAGCATTGAGATATCACATCTCTGCTATCAGGAGTGGCTCAGGATTGGAATGGGAAGGAGTTGGATATCCCATCTCATGTTAAAGGACGGGTCTCTGGTTTGGTATTAGAATCATTGAGATATCACATCGCTGTTGGGAAAGATTTCGTAATTGTAGGGAATTTTCCTTCCATGTGGCAACCCCTAAACTTTTTGCTATTGTTTTTAACCTTGTTCTTGACTTTGCCAGAGAAGTACAGCCTTCTGCCGCACTTCTCTGGGCTTTCGCTCCTTTCTTACGGGGAAACTGACATGCCCTTAAGACAGTCAGTACCGGGGAACGCTTTTTCCCGTAGTTTCTTTTATCATGTTGCGGCTTTAGTGCAACATGACACAAGAGGGCACTGTAAGCTAAGTTACAGCTCTCTTGGGTCTCTAGCCTTCTACAGGCCCTAGATACTCTTTTAGGATGGTATTTGATCGGTGCAAGTCATTCAGGGACTGGAATGGTGGCAGCGATCGTTTTGTTTATTTTGAGCTCCTTTTGGCGTTCTGAGCACGTTTTTCGCACTGAACCCAAAATGGTGGCCTGGCTCCCAAAATGGCCAGACCACGAGGCTCCTTTGTCCTGTCCACTGACCGTCTTGCTCCCTTCACCTTCCCCAGGTCGGGCGACCCGGGGCCTTCCTTATTTGGGCATGTACTTTCCCGCGAAACGTGGTTGCTTTCACGGGCTTCTACATGTCGTTTGTGTGCCTCCAGGGTGGGGGCTGGGATGTCTGGTCCCAATACACATCCTGGGTGCCAGAGAGTCTAGGGTGGTGTGAATGCCTGGGACCACCGTGGTCCGTGATTGGTCCACGTATGGTATGTGTGTTGATGAGCGGATCTCCCATTGGCTCCCCTCCGTTTTGGCGCGAAGGGAACCGTGGATAAGAGGGAGCTGGAAACACCACTACCAGGTCGATCTCCTGAGTTCTCACGAACGAAGGAATACAGGAGCCAAGTATCCTGCAACCAAGAGGCTGGACCGAGGAATCGCTGGTGACCCGCTGAAGGAATCCTCCTTTGCACTGCTGTCGTCCTGTGAAACCCTTTCCTCCTTGGATCGAACCAGAAGGCCTGTACTGGTGCTTCGACCTTTGGAATAGCAGGAACAGCTATTCCCGGCGACTTCATCCTCTCCTGCCAAGTAAGCCTTCGGAAGTGTCTCTGGGCCATCCAGTTGACTGACCAGCTTACAAGGGAGTCCTGCTCTGTAACCGCCGCCAGGTTGTGTTGTATTCCGAGTCCTTGTCACTCTCCCACGCTTCGTACACTTGGCGTTCCCAAGTCTGAAAGGAGGAGTGTACATTTGGCTCGAATACACACGGCCGCTCCGTTGTCCTGCTGCGGCAACAAACTGTGCTGGTTTCGTCGATTGGGACGTCTTTTTGCTCTACACGACTACGAGGCGTTCCCTGCTCTTCTGAACCTGCCAGCTGCTAAAACGAACGTGGAGAAGCCTGGGTCTGCTTGCTTCGGGGACCGGTGAGTAGTTTAGCTAGGATCTGGTCGCCCTCCTGCAGTATCCCATTGCTTTTCCCTGCTGTGTAAAAACAGCACCCTTTTGGCCGTACTCGCGCTCTGCTTCTGCCCGCTGTGGAGGCTGCGCTTGAGTTACGGAACCTGTTCTCCTTCTGCTGTGCACTAACCGAACTGCCTGACTTCCTCCGAAGAGCTTCCCCTTTTGCCCGTTGGCCCCGGCGTGGCAGGAACTTTGAGCACAAGGCTCCACTCTTCGCAGGGCTCGGACTTCCATCTAGTAGGTGCCTCTGAAGGCGAACTGAGTCTAAAGCGGTATCGCACTGCCTGTTTTCCTTCCCTGGCAGGTGGACTACATATTTCGTGCTTTAAACGCTTGCGACTGTGTATTTGTATATATATTGTGTTGATATAGTATGTGTTGGTTTAATATTGTGATATTGTGATTTTCTCGCTACGGTCATTATTTTAAAGGCCTTAAAATAAATGTGTATCTATTTTTGATATAACAACTGTTTGGAGTAGTTTGTAAGCGCTCTTGCTTTGTGTGCTCATTGCGGGCTTTCAGTCACCCTCACCCCTCTTGAGACCTAGTCTTGACCGCCGCGATCGCTACCTTGATTGGTCTGGCTTGTCCAGAGGTTACCCTGTTCCAAGTAATTAGGTTGGCCTTCTGAACTTCTGCGCCACCAGGACAGAGTTCAGAAATCCGTCTTAACAAATTGGTGTACAGCGGTGGGATACGACTGAAGGTATCCAGTGTTGCGCTCGAACTAAGGCATTTCAGGTTATTCCAAACAGTACACGTAGTGAATTGTTATAGAATAACTTTAAAAAGGCCATAGTCCTATCAAACAGTATGGAAGCAAATACCTTGTTAACTTTAAATGCTTCCAAATCAGAAACATTGAAAAAGATGTGTGCGGAGAGAGGTGTTTCCTCTCAAGGCACAAAATTGGAAATGATCCAGAGAATCGTGGCGTGGCAAGAAGCGCAGCTTGACGCTATAACTTCCGAGGACAGTGCAGAAGGTGGTGGGGCTGCTCTCACTGGTAGAACCGACGGTTCTGCCGCTGCACTGATCCATCGCGACCACGAGGACAGGGAGGATGTAATGTTTAATGTTTCCTCTGCCAGTGTTGATGGGGAGGCTATGCTTGAATTCAAGAAGCAAGAGCTGCGGTTTAGGCAGCAGGAGCTTGAATTCAGCATAGCCAAACTAAAAATCGAACAGGCAGAAAAACAGAAAGACAGGGATCACCAGTTGGAACTGGCCAAGCTTCAGGTTGCAAATGGGTCCAAGGGTCCTGGACATGGGTCTGGGGCTTCCTCTCATCCACGGTTTCCAAAAGATCTGCTCAGTGTATATGAAGAAAGGAATGACATTATGGACTGGCTGAATGCGTTTGAGTATGCATGCGAGGTTCAAAAAGTTGACAGTGCTGATAAGATTGCGTGGTTGCTCAGTAGACTGCCCCATTCTGGCTGTAGTGCCATTATGGAAATGTCAAAGGCTGAGCGGGCTGATTTCGCAATGTTAAAGCAAACTCTCATTTTAAAGTTTGGGAAGACTCCGGCCCAATATTTAAAGCGTTTTCGAGAGTATAAGAAAAAGGAAGGTGGTACTTGGGTATCTTATGTCGCTGAATCCTTGAAAAACTTAACTGGCTGGGTCGAAGATTATAAGGTTTCTACCTTCGAAGGCATGATAAATCTTGTCATGCTGGAACATATTTTTGCTTCTTCTTCCCCGGAGCTTAAGCAGCATTTGGCCGATTCGAAGGAGATAGATCCTAAGAAGCTGGCCATTGCAGCAGACTTATGGGTGTCACATCGAGTGTCCCATAAGGACAAAACTCATCCTGGTAAGCAGGAGGAAGGGAAAAAGTCCAAAGATATGGAGGGTGGGGAATCTGCTAAATCTTCTTCCCATAAGGGCCACAAAAAGAAAAACAAGGGTAAGACACAAGAGAACTCACAGGGTAGTGGAGGTCAGCCTCCGAAACAGAACTCTGGTTACAATAAGCCTCCCTACGTAAACAGACCCACTGGGGCTTGTTTGTCTTGTGGAGCAACTGACCATGTGAAGGGGGATCCCCGGTGTAAGTTTAGACCTTTGGGGGTCCACTCCGCTAATCTGGCCTTCTCCTCCTACGAGGAAGAAGAGATTACAGGAGCATCCTTCTCCTCAGACTCATTTCCCAGCGGGATAGAGGCTGAGGTAGTTTTAGTGTCCCTGGGTTCCTGGGAGCCTAAAGTCGCAGAGGCTTATGCTAGGATTCCGGATAATACCAAGCACTACTTTAAAGACAGTGTGCTGATCAATGGAGTGGATACTCCAGCTCTTAGGGATAGTGGGTGCAGTCGCACTGTAGTGGATTCTACCTTGGTAGACTCAGAGGAAGTTGCCAGAGCTACTCTGATGCCCACTAAGTTGGCTGACAGCCCCCTCCGTATGTTTCCCGTGATCCCTGTAAATCTTACTTTAAATGGTACAGCAGTCAGGATTCCAGTGAGCATTCAGAGAAACGTCCCGGGAAAGGTCTTGTTAGGTAATGATCTCAGAGCTTTAGGGCTCGTAGGAGACACTGCCGAAAGACCCTACACACGGTCTCAAGCACGGGCAGCATTGGCCAAGTCCAATACGCCGCCCCAGCCGAAGGGGAAGCCCAAGGCGAAAGGAGTCTACAAGTCAAAACGAGGGAAAGAGAATATTCCCCCGAGCTCGCCTACCACTGCGGTGGAGGAAGTTGGTCAATCGCCCGGGCCTGACGAGGAGGTGGCGATGCCTGAAGTATTCGACCCCAACGATCATCCTGAACTAAAAGACTTGTTAGTTGAAGGAGGTCCTGATAGGGACGAATTCAGTAAAGGCCAACGTGAGTGCCCATCTCTGGAAGGCCTAAGGAGACAGGCCTGCTCCCAGCTTGAGGGTGAACCTCCTGGGATGCGTAGGATTTACCAGGAAGGTGGACTCCTGTATAGTGAGCCCACAGAGTCTACAGAAGGAGACCATAGGAGGTTGGTGGTTCCCCTTGCTGTTAGGCCCTTCCTCCTGCAGTTGGCGCATGAAGTTCCCATTGCTGGTCACCTCGGTATGAGGAAAACCAAGCAAAGGTTATCCATGCACTTCTACTGGCCCAAGATGGGGGAGCAAGTAGAAAGTCACTGCAGGAGTTGTGCCTCCTGCCAGTTGTCTGGTAAGCTTGGCGCGACAATCCAAGCTCCGTTGGTACCGCTCCCAGTTGTGGGGGTACCATTTGAAAGGGTAGGGATCGACATGGTTGGTCCCCTTGACCCGCAAACATCCTCAGGCAATAGGTTTATCCTGGTGCTGGTCGACCATGCAACCAGGTATCCTGAGGCCGTCCCATTTACAACTGTAACTGCCAAGCCAGTTGCAGAAGCTTTACTCGGCATGTTTACTAGGGTTGGCTTCCCTAAAGAAGTTGTGTCGGATCATGGCAGCAACTTTATGTCGAAGTATAGGCAGGCTATGTGGAAAGAATGTGGGGTCACCTACAGGTTCTCTTCTGCATACCACCCCCAGACCAATGGTCTGGGGGGGCGTTTCGACAGGACGTTAACGAGCATGATTGGGGCTCTGGAGGAGCCCCAGAGAAGAAAATGGGATCTTCTTGTTTCATGCTTACTGTTTGCCTACCGAGAGGTACCACAGGAGGGTGTTGGCTACAGCCCCTTCAAACTTCTGTTTGGTCATCCCGTACGGGGACCCTTAGCCATTGTCAAGGAGGGATGGGAGATGCCCACTCCCCCTGTTACTACCAATGTAGTTGATTATGTGCTAGGGTTCAGAAAACGGATGGTACTTCTGATGGGCTTGGCTAGTGATAAATTGAAGGCAGGGCAAGCGCTGGTGAAACCTTGGTACGACCAGAAAGCTTCCCTCATCAACTTTACACTTGGTCAGCAAGTCCTGATCATGAATCCCATAAGGCCTCGAGCTTTACAGGACAATTGGTCAGGCCCTTACCCAGTGGTGGAGCCCCTGGGTGAGGTTAACTATTCAGTGGACCTTGGAAGGCCTGGAAAGGCTCCCAAAGTGTTTCACATGAATAGGCTGAAGGCTTTCGTCCCAAGCGGCGAAATCGCAGCACTGCTATTGGCTTCAGACGTTGAGGAAGAGGAGTCTGAACCTCTCCCCGACCTGTTCCAAAGCAGTCCTTCAGAGAGCTCTTTTGAGGGTGTCCGCGTGGCCCCTCACCAAAATGGACAAGGCTCAGTGGTTTACCTTGGACATGAAGTAGGTGGAGGGAGGAGACAGCCTCTACTCAGTCAGGTACAAGCAGTACAAGACTGGCCTACCCCCACTACGCAAACCCAAGTGAGAGCCTTTTTAGGACTCACGGGGTATTACCGCACTTTTGTGGCAGACTATGGCACCATAGCTGCTCCTCTGACTGCCCTCACAACTCCGAAGAAACCCAAGAAGGTAACTTGGACCGACGAGTGTGAGAAGGCCTTCAATGGCTTAAAAGACTCCTTGTGCCAGGCCCCTGTCCTTAGGGCCCCGGATTATCAAAGACCTTTTATCGTGCAGACGGATGCCTCTGACACTGGGATAGGAGCTGTACTATCACAAGTAGATGAGAAGGGTAAGGAACACCCTATCGGTTTTATTAGTCGCCAGCTTAAGGACAGAGAGCTCAGATGGTCCACGGTAGAGAAAGAATGTTTCTCTGTTGTGTGGGCCCTAAGGAAGCTGAGGCCCTACCTCTAAGGGACCCACTTCACTGTGCAGACTGACGATAAGCCGTTAAAGTGGCTAATGAACATGAAGGGGGAGAATCCAAAGTTGCTTAGGTGGTCCATAAGTCTACAAGGCTTCGACTTCACTATTGAGCATAGGCCAGGTGTCCAACATAGCAATGCTGATGGGTTGTCCAGAATGTTTAACCGACCTGAACAAGAGACTCATCCAGGGGTGGATTAGTTCCCCCTGTCCATAGTCTGGGAGGGGCGAGTGTTAGGAAAGATTTCGTAATTGTAGGGAATTTTCCTTCCATGTGGCAACCCCTAAACTTTTTGCTATTGTTTTTAACCTTGTTCTTGACTTTGCCAGAGAAGTACAGCCTTCTGCCGCACTTCTCTGGGCTTTCGCTCCTTTCTTACGGGGAAACTGACATGCCCTTAAGACAGTCAGTACCGGGGAACGCTGTTTCCCGTAGTTTCTTTTATCATGTTGCGGCTTTAGTGCAATATGACACAAGAGGGCACTGTAAGCTAAGTTACAGCTCTCTTGGGTCTCTAGCCTTCTACAGGCCCTAGATACTCTTTTAGGATGGTATTTGATCGGTGCAAGTCATTCAGGGACTGGAATGGTGGCAGCGATCGTTTTGCTTATTTTGAGCTCCTTTTGGCGTTCTGAGCACGTTTTTCGCACTGAACCCAAAATGGTGGCCTGGCTCCCAAAATGGCCAGACCACGAGGCTCCTTTGTCCTGTCCACTGACCGTCTTGCTCCCTTCACCTTCCCCAGGTCGGGCGACCCGGGGCCTTCCTTATTTGGGCATGTACTTTCCCGCGAAACGTGGTTGCTTTCGCGGGCTTCTACATGTCGTTTGTGTGCCTCCAGGGTGGGGGCTGGGATGTCTGGTCCCAATACACATCCTGGGTGCCAGAGAGTCTAGGGTGGTGTGAATGCCTGGGACCACCGTGGTCCGTGATTGGTCCACGTATGGTATGTGTGTTGATGAGCGGATCTCCCATTTGCTCCCCTCCGTTTTGGCGCGAAGGGAACCGTGGATAAGAGGGAGCTGGAAACACCACTACCAGGTCGATCTCCTGAGTTCTCACGAACGAAGGAATACAGGAGCCAAGTATCCTGCAACCAAGAGGCTGGACCGAGGAATCGCTGGTGACCCGCTGAAGGAATCCTCCTTTGCACTGCTGTCGTCCTGTGAAACCCTTTCCTCCTTGGATCGAACCAGAAGGCCTGTACTGGTGCTTCGACCTTTGGAATAGCAGGAACAGCTATTCCCGGCGACTTCATCCTCTCCTGCCAAGTAAGCCTTCGGAAGTGTCTCTGGGCCATCCAGTTGACTGACCAGCTTACAAGGGAGTCCTGCTCTGTAACCGCCGCCAGGTTGTGTTGTATTCCGAGTCCTTGTCACTCTCCCACGCTTCGTACACTTGGCGTTCCCAAGTCTGAAGGGAGGAGTGTACATTTGGCTCGAATACACACGGCCGCTCCGTTGTCCTGCTGCGGCAACAAACTGTGCTGGTTTCGTCGATTGGGACGTCTTTTTGCTCTACACGACTACGAGGCGTTCCCTGCTCTTCTGAACCTGCCAGCTGCTGATACGAACGTGGAGAAGCCTGGGTCTGCTTGCTTCGGGGACCGGTGAGTAGTTTAGCTAGGATCTGGTCGCCCTCCTGCAGTATCCCATTGCTTTTCCCTGCTGTGTAAAAACAGCACCCTTTTGGCCGTACTCGCGCTCTGCTTCTGCCCGCTGTGGAGGCTGCGCTTGAGTTACGGAACCTGTTCTCCTTCTGCTGTGCACTAACCCGAACTGCCTGACTTCCTCCGAAGAGCTTCCCCTTTTGCCCGTTGGCACCGGCGTGGCAGGTACTTTGAGCACAAGGCTCCACTCTTCGCAGGGCTCGGACTTCCATCTAGTAGGTGCCTCTGAAGGCGAACTGAGTCTAAAGCGGTATCGCACTGCCTGTTTTCCTTCCCTGGCAGGTGGACTACATATTTCGTGCTTTAAACGCTTGCGACTGTGTATTTGTATATATATTGTGTTGATATGGTATGTGTTGGTTTAATATTGTGATATTGTGATTTTCTCGCTACGGTCATTATTTTAAAGGCCTTAAAATAAATGTGTATCTATTTTTGATATAACAACTGTTTGGAGTAGTTTGTAAGCGCTCTTGCTTTGTGTGCTCATTGCGGGCTTTCAGTCACCCTCACCCCTCTTGAGACCTAGTCTTGACCGCCGCGATCGCTACCTTGATTGGTCTGGCTTGTCCAGAGGTTACCCTGTTCCAAGTAATTAGGTTGGCCTTCTGAACTTCTGCGCCACCAGGACAGAGTTCAGAAATCCGTCTTAACAATCGCATGCTGTAGGAAGGGTCTAAGGATTGGAATGGGATGGACTTGGATATCACATCTCATGCTATAGGTAGGCTCAGGTTTGGTATAAGCATTGAGATATCACATCTCATGCTATAGGAAGGGTCTCATGATTGGAATGGGAAGGATTTGGATATCACATCTCATGCTATAGGAAGGGTCTCAGGTTTGGTATAAACATGGAGATATCACTTCTCATGCTATAGGAAGGGTCTCAGAATTGGAATGGGAAGGTGTTGGATATCACATCTCATGCTATAGGAAGGGTCTCAGATTTGGTATAAGCATTGAGATATCACATCTCATGCTATAGGAAGGGTCTCAGGATTGCAATGGGAAGGAGTTGTATATGACATCTCAGGCCTTAAGAAGGGTCTCAGGTTTGGTATAAGCATTGAGATATCACATCTCTGCTATCGGAAGGGTCTCAGGATTGGAATGGGAAGGAGTTGGATATCCCATCTCATGTTATAGGAAGGGTCTCAGGTTTGGTATTAGAAGCATTGAGATATCACATCTCATGCTATAGGAAGGGTCTCAGGATTGGAATGGGAAGGACTTGGATGTCACATCTCATGCTATAGGGAGGGTCTCAAGTTTGATATTAGAAGCATTGAGATAACAAATCTCATGATATCGGAAGGGTCTCAGGATTGGAATGGAAAGGAGTTGGATATCACATCTCATTATAAAGGAAGGGTCTAAGGTTTGGAAGGGGAAGGATTTGGATATCACATCTCATGTTATAGGACGGGTCTCAGGTTTGGTATTAGAAGCATTGAGATATCAAGTGTCATGGTATAAGAAGGGTCTCAGAATTGGAATGGGAAGGAGTTGGATATCACATCTCAAGCTATAGGAAGCGTCTCAGGATTGGAATGGGAAGGAGTTTGATATCACATCTCATGCCATAGTATGGGTCTCAGGTTTGGTAGAAGCATTGGGATATCACATCTCATGCTATCGGAAGGGTATCAGTATTGGATTTGGAAGGAGTTGGATATCCCATCTCATGCTATAGGAAGGGTCTCAGGTTAGAATGGGAAGGAGTTGGATATCACATTTCATGTTATAGGAAGGGTCTCAGGATTGGAATGGGAAGGACTTGGATATCATATCTCATGCTATAGGAAGGCTCTCAGGTTTGGAAGGGGAAGGAGTTGGATATCACATTTCATGTTAGAGGAAGGATCTCAGGTTTGGTATTAGAGGCCTTGAGATATCACATCTCATGCTATAGGAAGGGTCTCAGGATTGGAATGGGAAGGAGTTGGATATCACATCTCAAGCTATAGGAAGGGTCTCAGGTTTGGTATAAGCATTGAGATATCACATCTCATGCTATAGGAAGGGTCTCAGGATTGGAATGGGAAGAAGTTGGATATCACATCTCATGCTATAGGAAGGGTCTCAGGTTTGGTATAAGCATTGAGATATCACATCTCATGCTATAGGAAGGGTCTCAGGGTTGGAATGGGAAGGAGTTGTATATGACATCTCATGCCATAGGAAGGGTCTCAGGTTTGGTATAAGCATTGAGATATCACATCACATGCTATAGGAAGGGTCTCAGGATTGGAATGGGAAGGAGTTGGATATCACATCTCATGCTATAGGCAGGGTCTCAGGTTTGGAAAGGGAAGGAGATGGATATCACATTTCATGTTAGAGGTAGGATCTCAGGTTTGGTATTAGAGGCATTGAGATATCACATCTCATGCTATCAGAAGGGTCTCAGGATTGGAATGGGAAGGAGTTGGATATCACATTTCATGCTAAAGGGAGGGTCTCAGGTTTGGAAGGGGAAGGATTTGGAAATCACATCTCATATTATAGGAAGGATCTCAGGTTTGGTATTAGAAGCATTGAGATATCACATCTCATGCTATCGGAAGGATCTCAGGTTTGGTATAAGAGGCATTGAGATATCACATCTCATGCTATCATAAGGGTCTCAGGATTGGAATGGGAAGGAGTTGGATATCACATCTCATGTTATATGAAGGATCTCAGGTTTGGTATTAGAAGCATTGAGACATCACATCTCATGCTATAGGAAGGGTCTCAGGATTGGAATGGGAAGGAGTTGGATATCACATCTCATGCTATAGGAAGGGTCTCTGGTTTGCTATAAGCATTGAGATATCACATCTCATGCTATAGGAAGGGTCTCAGGATTGGAATGGGAAGGAGTTGTATATGACATCTCATGCCGTAGGAAGGGTCTCAGGTTTGGTATAAGCATTGAGATATCACATCTCTGCTATCGGAAAGGTCTCAGGATTGGAATGGGAAGGAGTTGGATATCCCATCTCATGTTATAGGAAGAGTCTCAGGTTTGGTATTAGAAGCATTGAGATATCACATCTCATGCTATAGGAAGTGTCTCAGGATTGGAATGGGAAGGACTTGGATATCACATCTCATGCTATAGGGAGGATCTCACGTTTGATATTAGAAGCATTGAGATATCACATCTCATGCTATAGGAAGGGTCTCAGGATTGGAATGGGAAGGAGTTGGATATCACATCTCATGCTATAGGATGGGTCTCAGGTTTGGTATAAGCAGTGAGATATCACATCTCATGCTATAGGAAGTGTCTCAGGATTGGAATGGGAAGGAGTTGGATATCACATCTCATGTTATAGGAAGGATCTCAGGTTTGGTATAAGCATTGAGATATCACATCTCTGCTATCGGAAGGGTCTCAGGATTGGAATGGGAAGGAGTTGGATATTCCCATCTCATGTTATAGGAAGGGTCTCAGGTTTGGTATTAGAAGCATTGAGACATCACATCTCATGCTATAGGAAGGGTCTCAGGATTGGAATGGGAAGGACTTGGATATCACATCTCATGCTATAGGGAGGGTCTCAAGTTTGATATTAGAAGCATTGAGATATCACATCTCATGATATCGGAAGGGTCTCAGGATTGGAATGGGAAGGAGTTGGATATCACATCTCATGATAAAGGAAGGGTCTAAGGTTTGGAAGGGGAAGGATTTGGATATCACATCTCATGTTATAGGGCGGGTCTCAGGTTTGGTATTAGAAGCATTGAGATATCAAGTCTCATGGTATAGGAAGGGTCTCAGAATTAGAATGGGAAGGAGTTGGATATCACATCTCAAGCTATAGGAAGGGTCTCAGGATTGGAATGGGAAGGAGTTTGATATCACATCTCATGCCATAGTATGGGTCTCAGGTTTGGTATAAGCATTGGGATATCACATCTCATGCTATCGGAAGGGTATCAGGATTGGATTTGGAAGGAGTTGGATATCCCATCTCATGCTATAGAAAGGGCCTCAGGTTGGAATGGGAAGGAGTTGGATATCACATCTCATGTTATAGGAAGGGTCTCAGGATTGGAATGGGAAGGACTTGGATATCACATCTCATGCTATAGGAAGGCTCTCAGGTTTGGAAGGGGAAAGAGTTGGATATCACATTTCATGTTAGAGGTAGGATCTCAGGTTTGGTATTAGAGGCATTGAGATATCACATCTCATGCTATCAGAAGGGTCTCAGGATTGGAATGGGAATGAGTTGGATATCACATTTCATGCTAAAGGGAGGGTCTCAGGTTTGGAAGGGGAAGGATTTGGATATCACATCTCATGTTATAAGAAGGAGCTCAGGTTTGGTATTAGAAGCATTGAGATATCACATCTCATGCTATCGGAAGGATCTCAGGTTTGGTATTAGAAGCATTGAGATATCACATCTCATGCTATCAGAAGGGTCTCAGGATTGGAATGGGAAGGAGTTGGATATCACATCTCATGCTAAAGGGAGGGTCTCAGGTTTGGAAGGGGAAGGATTTGGATATCACATCTCATGTTATCGGAAGGATCTCAGGTTTGGTATTAGAAGTATTGAGATATCACATCTCATGCTATAGGAAGGGTCTCAGGATTGGAATGGGAAGGAGTTGGATATCACATCTCAAGCTATAGGAAGGGTCTCAGGTTTGGTATAAGCATTGAGATATCACATGACATGCTATAGGAAGGGTCTCAGGATTGGAATGGGAAGGTGTTGTATATGACATCTCATGCCATAGGAAGGGTCTCAGGTTTGGTATAAGCATTGAGATATCACATCACATGCTATAGGAAGGGTCTCAGGATTGGAATGGGAAGGACTTGGATATCACATCTCATGCTATAGGCAGGGTCTCAGGTTTGGAAAGGGAAGGAGTTGGATATCACATTTCATGTTAGAGGTAGGATATCAGGTTTGGTATTAGAGGCATTGAGATATCACATCTCATGCTATCAGAAGGGTCTCAGGATTGGAATGGGAAGGAGTTGGATATCACATCTCATGCTAAAGGGAGAGTCTCAGGTTTGGAAGGGGAAGGATTTGGATATCACATCTCATGTTATAGGAAGGATCTCAGGTTTGGTATTAGAGGCATTGAGATATCACATCTCATGCTATCATAAGGGTCTCAGGATTGGAATGGGAAGGAGTTGGATATCACATCTCATGCTAAAGGGAGGGTCTCAGGTTTGGAAGGGGAAGAATTTGGATATCACATCACATGTTATGGGAAGGATCTCAGGTTTGGTATTAGAAGCATTGAGATATCACATCTCATGCTATCGGAAGGGTCTCAGGATTGGAATGGGAAGGAGTTGGATATCACATCTCATGCTATAGGAAGGGTCTCAGGTTTGGAACGGGAAGGAGTTGGATATCACATCTCGTGTTATAGGAAGAGTCTCAGGTTTGGTATAAGCATTGAGATATCACATCTCTGCAATCGGAAATGTCTCAGGATTGGATGGGAAGGAGTTGGATATCACATCTCATGCTATAGGAAGGGTCTCAGGTTTGGAACGGGAAGGAGTTGGATATCACATCTCATGCTATAGGAAGGCTCTCAGGTTTGGAAGGGGAAAGAGTTGGATATCACATTTCATGTTAGAGGTAGGATCTCAGGTTTGGTATTAGAGGCATTGAGATATCACATCTCATGCTATCAGAAGGGTCTCAGGATTGGAATGGGAAGGAGTTGGATATCACATCTCATGCTAAAGGGAGGGTCTCAGGTTTGGAAGGGGAAGGATTTGCATATCACATCTCATGTTATAAGAAGGAGCTCAGTTTTGGTATTAGAAGCATTGAGATATCACATCTCATGCTATCGGAAGGATCTCAGGTTTGGTATTAGAAGCATTGAGATATCACATCTCATGCTATCAGAAGGGTCTCAGGATTGGAATGGGAAGGAGTTGGATATCACATCTCATGCTAAAGGGAGGGTCTCAGGTTTGGAAGGGGAAGGATTTGGATATCACATCTCATGTTATCGGAAGGATCTCAGGTTTGGTATTAGAAGTATTGAGATATCACATCTCATACTATAGGAAGGGTCTCAGGATTGGAATGGGAAGGAGTTGGATATCACATCTCAAGCTATAGGAAGGGTCTCAGGTTTGGTATAAGCATTGAGATATCACATCACATGCTATAGGAAGGGTCTCAGGATTGGAATGGGAAGGAGTTGTATATGACATCTCATGCCATAGGAAGGGTCTCAGGTTTGGTATAAGCATTGAGATATCACATCACATGCTATAGGAAGGGTCTCAGGATTGGAATGGGAAGGACTTGGATATCACATCTCATGCTATAGGCAGGGTCTCAGGTTTGGAAAGGGAAGGAGTTGGATATCACATTTCATGTTAGAGGTAGGATATCAGGTTTGGTATTAGAGGCATTGAGATATCACATCTCATGCTATCAGAAGGGTCTCAGGATTGGAATGGGAAGGAGTTGGATATCACATCTCATGCTAAAGGGAGGGCCTCAGGTTTGGAAGGGGAAGGATTTGGATATCACATCTCATGTTATAGGAAGGATCTCAGGTTTGGTATTAGAGGCATTGAGATATCACATCTCATGCTATCATAAGGGTCTCAGGATTGGAATGGGAAGGAGTTGGATATCACATCTCATGCTAAAGGGAGGGTCTCAGGTTTGGAAGGGGAAGAATTTGGATATCACATCACATGTTATAGGAAGGATCTCAGGTTTGGTATTAGAAGCATTGAGATATCACATCTCATGCTATCGGAAGGGTCTCAGGATTGGAATGGGAAGGAGTTGGATATCACATCTCATGCTATAGGAAGGGTCTCAGGTTTGGAACGGGAAGGAGTTGGATATCACATCTCATGTTATAGGAAGAGTCTCAGGTTTGGTATAAGCATTGAGATATCACATCTCTGCAATCGGAAATGTCTCAGGATTGGGATGGGAAGGAGTTGGATATCACATCTCATGCTATAGGAAGGGTCTCAGGTTTGGAATGGGAAGGAGTTGGATATTGTTAAGACGGATTTCTGAACTCTGTCCTGGTGGCGCAGAAGTTCAGATGGCCAACCTAATTTCTTGGAACAGGGTAACCTCTGGACAAGCCAGACCAATCAAGGTAGCGATCGCGGCGGTCAAGACTAGGTCTCAAGAGAGGTGAGGGTGACTGAAAGCCCGCAATGAGCACACAAAGCAAGGACACTTACAAACTACTCCAAACAGGTGCTATATTAAAAATATATACACATTTATTCCAAGGCCTTTAAAACAATGACCGTAGCGAGAAATCACAATACAACTCTAGTAAACCAACACATACCATACCAATACAATATATATACAAATACAAACAAGTCTCAAGCGTTAGATGCACGAAATGTGTAGTCCACCTAAAAGGGAAGGAAAACAGGCAGTGCGAAATAATGCTTAGACCCAGTCCGCCTTCAGAGGCACCTAACTAAAAGGAAGTCCGAGCCCTACGAAGAGTGGAGCCTTGTGCTCAAAAGTACCTGCACACGCTGGTGCCAACGGGCAAAAGGGGAGTCTCTTCGAGGGAGATCAGGCAGTTCAGTTTAGTGCACAAACGAAGAAGAACAGTGTTCCGCGACTCAAGGGCAGAAGCAGAGCGCGAGTACGGAAAGGCATGCTGTTTTGACACAGCGGAGAAAAGCTATGGGTTCCTGCAGGAGGGCGACCAGTTCCTAGCTATGCTACTCACCGGTCCCCGATGCAAGCAGACCCAGGCTTCTCCGCGTCAGTTTCAGTCGCTGGCAGGTTCAGAAGAGCAGGGGATGTCTCGTCGTCGTGTTGAGTCTGCAGCAGCAGAGTTGAGTAAAAGACGTCCCAAACGAAGGAACCCGCACAGTTTGTTACCACAGCAGGGCAACGGAGCGGCCGTGTGTATCTGAGCCAAATGTACACTACTCACTTCAGACCTGGGAACGCCAAGTGTACGAATCGTGTGAGAGTGACAAGGACTCGATATACTACACAACCTGGTGGCAGTTACAGAGCAAGACTCCTGTGTAGGCTGGTCAGTCTGCTGGATGGGCCAGAGACGCTTCCGAAGGCTTACTAGCAGGAGCTGGTGAAGATGCCGAGAATAGCTGTCCCCGCTATTCCAAGGGTCGAAGTACTAGTACAGGCCTTCTGGTTCGATCAAAGGTGAAAAGGGTTTCACAAGGCGACAGCAGTGCAGAGGAGCAGTCCTTCAGCGGGTCACCAGCGATTCCTCGGTTCAGCCTCTTGGTTGCAGGATACTTGGCTCCTGTATTCCTTCGTTCGTGAGAACTCAGGAGATCGACATGGTAGTGGTGTTTCCAGCCCCCTCTTATCCACGGTTCCCTTCGTGCCAAAACGGTGGGGACCCAATGGGAGATCCGCTCATCAACACTCACACCATTCGTGGACCTATCACGGACCACGGTGCTCCCAGGCATTCACACGGGACCAGACATCCCAGCCCACATCCTGGAGGCACACACAAGACATGTAGAAGCCCGCGAAAGCATCCGTGTTTCGCGGGAAAGTACATGCCCAAATAAGGAAGGCCCCGGGTCGGCTCGACCTGGGGAAGGTGAAGGGAGCAAGACGGTCAGCGGACAGGATAAAGGAGCCTCGTGGTCTGGCCAATTTTGGGAGCCAGGCCATCATTTTGGGTTAAGTGCGAGAAACGCGCTTAGAACGCCAAAAGGAGCTCAAAACACAAGAAACGATCGCTGCCACCATTCACCGTCCGTGAATCACTTGCACCGATCAGTTACAATCCTGAAAGAGTATCTAGGGCCTGTAGAAGGCTAGAATCCCAAGAGAGCAGTAACTTAGCTTACAGTGCCCTCTTGTGTCATGTTGCACGAAAGCCGCAACATGATAAAAGAAACTACGGAAAACAGCGTTTCCCGGTACTGACTGTCTTGAGGCCATGCAAGTTTCCCCGTAAGAAAGGAGCGAAAGCCCAGAGGAGTGCGGCAGAAGGCTGCACTTCTCTGGCAAAGTCGAGAACAAGGTGAAAAACAACAGCAAAAAGTTTAGGGGTTGCCACATGGAAGGAAAATTACCTACAATTACGAAATCTTTCCTAACAGATATCACATCTCATGTTATAGGAAGAGTCTCAGGTTTGGTATAAGCATTGAGATATCACATCTCTGCAATCGGAAGTGTCTCAGGATTGGGATGGGAAGGAGTTGGATATCCCATCTCATGTTATAGGACGGGTCTCAGGATTGTTATTAGAATCATTGAGATATCATATATATTGCATGCTGTAGGAAGGGTCTAAGGATTGGAATGGGAAGGACTTGGATATCACATCTCATGCTATGGATAGGCTCTCAGGTTTGGAAAGGGAAGGAGTTGGATATCACATTTCATGTTAGAGGAAGGATCTCAGGTTTGGTATTAGAGGCATTGAGATATCACATCTCATGCTATAGGAAGGGTCTCAGGATTGGAATGGGAAGGAGTTGGATATCACATCTCATGCTATAGGAAGGGTCTCAGGTTTGGTATAAGCATTGAGATATCACATCTCATGCTATAGGAAGGGTCTCAGGATTGGAATGGAAGGAGTTGGATATCACATCTCATGTTAAACGAAGGATCTCAGGTTTGGTATTAGAAGCATTGAGACATCACATCTCATGCTATAGGAAGGGTCTCAGGATTGGAATGGGAAGGAGTTGGATATCACATCTCATGCTATAGGAAGGGTCTCAGGCTTGGTATAAGCATTGAGATATCACATCTCATGCTATCGGAAGGGTCTCAGGATTGGAATGGGAAGGAGTTGTATATGACATCTCAAGCCATAGGAAGGGTCTCAGGTTTGGTATAAGCTTTGAGATATCACATCTCTGCTATCGGAAGGGTCTCAGGATTGGAATGGGAAGGAGTTGGATATCCCATCTCATGTTATAGGAAGAGTCTCAGGTTTGGTATTAGAAGCATTGAGATATCACATCTCATGCTATAGGAAGTGTCTCAGGATTGGAATGGGAAGGACTTGGATATCACATCTCATGCTATGGGGAGGGTCTCAAGTTTGATATTAGAAGCATTGAGATATCACATCTTATGCTATAGGAAGGGTCTCAGGATTGGAATGGGAAGGAGTAGGATATCACATCTCATGCTATAGGAAGGATCTCAGGTTTGGTATAAGCATTGAGATATCACATCTCTTCTATCGGAAGGGTCTCAGGATTGGAATGGGAAGAGTTGGATATTCCCATCTCATGTTATAGGAAGGGTCTCAGGTTTGGTATTAGAAGCATTGAGATATCACATCTCATGCTATAGGAAGGGTCTCAGGATTGGAATGGGAAGGACTTGGATATCACATCTCATGCTATAGGGAGGGTCTCAAGTTTGATATTAGAAGCATTGAGATATCACATCTCACGATATCGGAAGGGTCTCAGGATTGGAATGGGAAGGAGTTGGATATCACATCTCATGATAAAGGAAGGGTCTAAGGTTTGAAGGGGAAGGATTTGGATATCACATCTCATGTTATAGGACGGGTCTCAGGTTTGGTATTAGAAGCACTGAGATATCAAGTCTCATGGTATAGGAAGGGTCTCAGAATTGGAATCAGAAAGAGTTGGATATCACATCTCAAGCTATAGGAAGGGTCTCAGGATTGGAATGGGAAGGAGTTTGATATCACATCTCATGCAATAGTATGGGTCTCAGGTTTGGTATAGCATTGGGATATCACATCTCATGCTATCGGAAGGGTATCAGGATTGGATTTGGAAGGAGCTGGATTTCCCATCTCATGCTATACGAAGGGTCTCAGGTTGGAATGGGAAGGAGTTGGATATCACATCTCATGTTATAGGAAGGGTCTCAGGATTGGAATGGGAAGGACTTGGATATCACATCTCATGCTATAGGAAGGCTCTCAGGTTTGGAAGGGGAAAGAGTTGGATATCACATTTCATGTTAGAGGTAGGATCTCAGGTTTGGTATTAGAGGCATTGAGATATCACATCTCATGCTATCAAAAGGGTCTCAGGATTGGAATGGGAAGGAGTTGGATATCACATCTCATGCTAAAGGGAGGGTCTCAGGTTTGGAAGGGGAAGGATTTGGATATCACATCTCATGTTATAGGAAGGATCTCAGGTTTGGTATTAGAAGCATTGAGATATCACATCTCATGCTATCGGAAGGATCTCAGGTTTGGTATTAGAAGCATTGAGATATCACATCTCATGCTATCAGAATGGTCTCAGGATTGGAATCGGAAGGAGTTGGATATCACATCTCATGCTAAAGGGAGGGTCTCAGGTTTGGAAGGGGAAGGATTTGGATATCACATCTCATGTTATCAGAAGGATCTCAGGTTTGGTATTAGAAGTATTGAGATATCACATCTCATGCTATAGGAAGGGTCTCAGGATTGGAATGGGAAGGAGTTGGATATCACATCTCAAGCTATAGGAAGGGTCTCAGGTTTGGTATACGCATTGAGATATCACATCACATGCTATAGGAAGGGTCTCAGGATTGGAATGGGAAGGAGTTGGATATCACATCTCATGTTATAGGAAAGATCTCAGGTTTGGTATTAGAAGCATTGAGACATCACATCTCATGTTATAGGAAGGGTCTCAGGATTGGAATGGGAAGAAGTTGGATATCACATCTCATGCTATAGGAAGAGTCTCAGGTTTGGTATAAGCATTGAGATATCACATCTCATGATATAGGAAGGGCTCAGGATTGGAATGGGAAGGAGTTGTATATGACATCTCATGCCATAGGAAGGGTCTCAGGTTTGGTATAAGCATTGAGATATCACATCACATGCTATAGGAAGGGTCTCAGGATTGGAATGGGAAGGACTTGGATATCACATCTCATGCTAAAGGGAGGGTCTCAGGTTTGGAAGGGGAAGGATTTGGATATCACATCTCATGTTATAGGAAGGATCTCAGGTTTGGTATAAGAAGCATTGAGATATCACATCTCATGCTATCGGAAGAATCTCAGATTTGGTATTAGAGGCATTGAGATATTACATCTCATGCTATCATAAGGGTCTCAGGATTGGAATGGGAAGGAGTTGGATATCACATCTCATGCTATAGGAAGGATCTCAGGTTTGGAACGGGAAGGAGTTGGATATCCCATCTCATGTTATAGGACTGGTCTCAGGTTTGGTATTAGAAGCATTGAGATATCACATCACATGCTGTAGGAAGGGTCTCAGGTTTGGAATGGGAAGGAATTGGATATCACATCTCATGTTATAGGAAGGGTCTCAGGTTTGGTATAAGCATTGAGATATCACATCTCTGCTATCGGAAGTGTCTCAGGATTGGAATGGGAAGGAGTTGGATATCACATCTCATGTTATAGGACGGGTCTCAGGTTTGTTATTAGAATCATTGAGATATCATATTGCATGCTGTAGGAAGGGTCTAAGGATTGGAATGGGAAGGACTTTGATATCACATCTCATGCTATAGGTAGGCTCTCAGGTTTGGAAAGGGAAGGAGTTGGATATCACATTTCATGTTAGAGGAAGGATCTCAGGTTTGGTATTAGAGCCATTGGATATCACATCTCATGCTATAGGAAGGGTCTCAGGATTGGAATGGGAAGGAGTTGGATATCACATCTCATGCTATAGGAAGGGTTTTAGGTTTGGTATAAGCATTGAAATATCACATCTCATGCTATAGGAAGGGTCTCAGGATTGGAATGGGAAGGATCTGTATATGACATCTCATGCCATAGGAAGGGTCTCAGGTTTGGTATAAGCATTGAGATATCACATCTCTGCTTTCGGAAGGGTCTCAGGATTGGAATGGGAAGGAGTTGGATATCCCATCTCATGTTATAGGAAGAGTCTCAGGTTTGGTATTAGAAGCATTGAGATATCACATCTCATGCTATAGGAAGTGTCTCAGGATTGGAATGGGAAGGACTTGGATATCACATCTCATGCTATAGGGAGGGTCTCAAGTTTGATATTAGAAGCATTGAGATATCACATCTCATGCTATAGGAAGGGTCTCAGTATTGGAATGGGAAGGAGTTGGATATCACATCTCATGCTATAGGAAGGGTCTCAGGTTTGGTATAAGCATTGAGATAGTACATCTCTGCTATCGGAAGGGTCTCAGGATTGGAATGGGAAGGAGTTGGATATTCCCATCTCATGTTATAGGAAGGGTCTATCAGGTCTTAGCATGAGACTCTTCCTATAACATGAGATGTGATATCCAACTCCTTCCCATTCCAATCCTGAGACCCTTCCGATAGCTTGAGATGTGATATCTCAATGCTTCTAATATCAATACTGAGACACTCCCTATAGCATGAGATGTGATATCTAAGTCCTTCCCATTCCAATCCTGAGACCCTTCTGATAGCAGAGATGTGATATCTCAATGCTTATACCAAACCTGAGACCCTTCCTATAGCATGAGATGTGATATCCAACTCCTTCCCATTCCAATCCTGAGACCCTTCCTATAGCATGATATGTGAAATCTCAATGCTTCTACCAAAACTGAGACCCTTCCTTTAGCATGAGATGTGATATCCAACTCCTTCCCATTCCAATCCTGAGACCAGTCCTATAGCATGAGATGTGATATCTCAATGCTTCTAATACCAAACCTGAGATCCTTCCTATAACATGAGATGTGATATCCAACTCCTTCCCATTCCAATCCTGAGACCCTTCCTATAGCATGAGATGTGATATCTCAATGCTTCTAATACCAAACCTGAGATCCATCCGATAGCATGAGATGTGATATCTCAATGCTTCTAATACCAAACCTGAGATCCTTCCTATAACATGAAATGTGATATCCAAATCCTTCCCCTTCTGAACCTGAGACCCTCCCTTTAGCATGAGATGTGATATCCAACTCCTTCCCATTCCAATCCTGATACCCTTCTGATAGCATGAGATGTGATATCTCAATGCCTCTAATACCAAACCTGAGATCCTAACTCTAACATGAAATGTGATATCCAACTCCTTCCCTTTCCAAACCTGAGAGCCTTCCTACAGCATGAGATGTGATATCCAAGTCCTTCCCATTCCAATCCTGAGACCCTTCCTATAACATGAGATGTCATATCCAACTCCTTCCCATTCCAACCTGAGACCCTTCCTATAGCATGAGATGGGATATCCAACTCCTTCCAAATCCAATCCTGATACCCTTCCGATAGCATGAGATGTGATATCCCAATGCTTCTACAAAACCTGAGACCCATACCATGGCATGAGCTGTGATATCAAACTCCCGTCCTAAACCATGAGACTTGATATCTCAATGCTTCTAATACCAAACCTGAGACCGGTCCAATAACATGAGATGTGATATCCAAATCCTTCCCCTTCCAAACCTTAGACCCTTCCTTTATCATGAGATGTGATATCCAAGTCCTTCCCATTCCATTCCTGAGACCCTTCCTATAGCATGAGATGTGATATCTCAATGCTTCTAATACCAAACCTGAGACCCTTCCTATAACATGAGATGTGATATCCAAGTCCTTCCCATTTCAATCCTGAGACCCTTCCTATAGCATGAGATGTGATATCTCAATGCTTCTAATACCAAACCTGAGACCCTTCCTATAACATGAATTCTGATATCCAAGTCCTTCCCATTCCAATCCTGAGACCCTTCCAATAGCAGAGATGTGATATCTCAATGCTTCTAATATCAAACCTGAGACCTGCCCTATAACATGAGATGGGATATCCAACTCCTTCCCGTTCCAAACCTGATACCCTTCCTATAGCATGAGATGTGATATCCAATTCCTTCCCATCCCAATCCTGAGACACCTCCGATAGTAGAGATGTGATATCTCAATGCTTATACCAAACCTGAGACTCTTCCTATAACATGAGATGTGATATCTAACTCCTTCCCGTTCCAAACCTGAGACCCTTCCTATAGCATGAGATGTGATATCCAACTCCTTCCCATTCCAATCCTGAGACCCTTCCTATAGCATGAGATGTGATATCTCACTGCTTATACCAAATCTGAGACCCTTCCTATAGCATAAGATGTGATATCCAACTCCTTCCCATTCCAATCCTGAGACCCTTCCTATAGCATGAGATGTGATATCTCAATGCTTCTAATACCAAACCTGAGATCCTTCCTATAACATGAGATGTGATATCCAACTCCTTCCCATTCCAATCCTGAGACCCTTATGATAGCATGAGATGTGATATCTCAATGCCTCTAATACCAAACTTGAGATACTTCCGATAGCATGAGATGTGATATCTCAATGCTTTTAATACCAAACCTGAGATCCTTCCTATAACATGAGATGTGATTTCCAAATCCTTCCCCTTCCAAACCTGAGACACTCCCTTTAGCATGAGATGTGATATACAACTCCTTCCCATTCCAATCCTGAGACCCTTCTGATAGCATGAGATGTGATATCTCAATGCCTCTAATACCAAACCTGAGATCCTACCTCTAACATGAAATATGATATCCATCTCCTTCCCTTTCCAAACCTGAGACCCTGCCTATAGCATGAGATGTGATATTCAAGTCCTTCCCATTCCAATCCTGAGACCCTTCCTATAGCATGTGATGTGATATCTCAATGCGTATACCAAACCTGAGACCCTTCCTATGGCATGAGATGTCATATACAACTCCTTCCCATTCCAATCCTGAGACCCTTCCTATAGCATGAGATGTGATATCTCAATGCTTATACCAAACCTGAGACCCTTCCTATAGCATGAGATGTGATATCCAACTTCTTCCCATTCCAATCCTAAGACCCTTCCTATAACATGAGATGTGATATCTCAATGCTTATACCAAACCTGAGACCCTTCCTATAGCTTGAGATGTGATATCCAACTCCTTCCCATTCCAATCCTGAGACCCTTCCTATAGCATGAGATGTGATATCTCAAGGCCTCTAATACCAAACCTGAGATCCTTCCTCTAACATGAAATGTGATATCCAACTCCTTCCCCTTCCTAACCTGAGACCCTTCCTATAGCATGAGATGTGATATCCAACTCCTTCCCATTCCAATCCTGAGACCCTTCCGATAGCTTGAGATGTGATATCTCAATGCTTCTAATATCAATACTGAGACCCTCCCTATAGCATGAGATGTGATATCTAAGTCCTTCCCATTCCAATCCTGAGACCCTTCCGATAGCAGAGATGTGATATCTCAATGCTTATACCAAACCTGAGACCCTTCCTATAGCATGAGATGTGATATCCAACTCCTTCCCATTCCAATCCTGAGACCCTTCCTATAGCATGATATGTGAAATCTCAATGCTTCTACCAAAACTGAGACCCTTCCTTTAGCATGAGATGTGATATCCAACTCCTTCCCATTCCAATCCTGAGACCAGTCCTATAGCATGAGATGTGATATCTCAATGCTTCTAATACCAAACCTGAGATCCTTCCTATAACATGAGATGTGATATCCAACTCCTTCCCATTCCAATCCTGAGACCCTTCCTATGGCATGAGATGTGATATCTCAATGCTTCTAATACCAAACCTGAGATCCTTCCGATAGCATGAGATGTGATATCTCAATGCTTCTAATACCAAACATGAGATCCTTCCTATAACATGAGATGTGATATCCAAATCCTTCCCCTTCCGAACCTGAGACCCTCCCTTTAGCATGAGATGTGATATCCCACTCCTTCCCATTCCAATCCTGATACCCTTCTGATAGCATGAGATGTGATATCTCAATGCCTCTAATACCAAACCTGAGATCCTACCTCTAACATGAAATGTGATATCCAACTCCTTCCCTTTCCAAACCTGAGAGCCTTCCTACAGCATGAGATGTGATATCCAAGTCCTTCCCATTCCAATCCTGAGACCCTTCCTATAACATGAGATGTCATATCCAACTCCTTCCCATTCCAACCTGAGACCCTTCCTATAGCATGAGATGGGATATCCAACTCCTTCTTATGCCAAACCTGAGACCCTTCCTATGGCATGATATGTGATATCCAACTCCTTGCCATTCAAATCCTGAGACCCTTCCTATAGCATGAGAAGGGATATCCAACTCCTTCCCAATCCAATCCTGAGACCCTTCCGATAGCAGAGATGTGATATCTCAACGCTTCTACCAAACCTGAGACCCTTCCTATAACATGAGATGTGATATCCAATTCCTTCCCATTCCAAACCTGAGACCCTTACTATTGGATGAGATGTGATATCCAACTCCTTCCCATTCCAACCCTGAGACCCTTCCTATACCATGAGATGTGATATCTCAATGCTTCTAATACCAAACCTGGGTCCAGTCCTATAACATGAGATATGATATCCAAATCCTTCCCCTTCCAAACCTGAGAACCTTCCTTTAGCATGAGATGTGATATCCAAATACTTCCCATTCCAATCCTAAAACCCTTCCTATAGCATGAGATGTGATATCTCAATGTTTCTAATAAAAAACCTGAGACCCTTCCTATAGCAAGAGATGCGATATCCAAATCCTTCCCATTCCAATCCTGAGACCCTTCCTATAACATGAGATGTGATATCCAACTCCTTCCCATTCCAACCTGAGACCCTTCCTATAGCATGAGAAGGGATATCCAACTCCTTCCCAATCCAATCCTGAGACCCTTCCGATAGCAGAGATGTGATATCTCAATGCTTATACCAAACCTGAGACCCTTCCTATGGCATGAGATGTGATATCAAACTCCTTGCCATTCAAATCCTGAGACCCTCCCTATAACAAGAGATGTCATATCCAACTCCTTCCCATTCCAAACCTGAGATCCTTCCTTTAGCATGAGATGTAATATCCAAATCCTTCACATTCCAATCCGGAGACCCTTCCCATAGCATGAGATGTGATATCTCAATGCTTCTAATACCAAACATGAGATCCTTCCTATAACATGAGATGTGATATCCAACTCCTTCCCATTCCAAACCTGAGACCCTTCCGATAGCATGAGATGTGATATCTCAATGCTTCAAAAACCAAACATGAGAACCATCCTATAACATGAGATGTGAAATCCAATTCCTCCCCATTCCAAACCTGAGAACCTTCCTGCAGCATGCAATGTGATATCTCAATGCTTCTAATACCAAACCCGAGACCAGTCCTATAACATGAGATTGGATATCCAACTCCTTCCCCTTCCAAACCTGAGACTCTTCCTATAGCATGAGATGTGATATCCAACTTCTTCCCATTCCAATCCTGAGACCCTTCCTATAACATGAGATGTGATGTCTCAATGCTTCTAATACCAAACCTGAGATCTTTCCTATAACATGAGATGTGATATCCAACTCCTTCCCATTCCAATCCTGAGACCCTGAGACCCCATGAGATGTGATATCTCAATGCTTATACCAAACCTGAGACCCTTCCTATAGCTTGAGATGTGATATCCAACTCCTTCCCATTCCAATCCTGAGACCCTTCCTATAGCATGAGATGTGATATCTCAAGGCCTCTAATACCAAACCTGAGATCCTTCCTCTAACATGAAATGTGATATCCAACTCCTTCCCCTTCCAAACCTGAGAGCCTTCCTATAACATGAAATGTGATATCCAATTCCTTCCCATTCCAACCTGAGACCCTTCCTATAGCATGAGATGGGATATCCAACTCCTTCCAAATCCAATACTGATACCCTTCCGATAGCATGAGATGTGATATCCCAATGCTTCTACCAAACCTGAGACCCATACTATGGCATGAGATGTGATATCAAACTCCTTCCCATTCCAATCCTGAGACCCTACCTATAGCTTGAGATGTGATATCCAACTCCTTCCCATTCCAATTCTGAGACCCTTCCTATACCATGAGACTTGATATCTCAATGCTTCTAATACCAAACCTGAGACCCGTCCTATAACATGAGATGTGATATCCAAATCCATCCCCTTCCAAACCTTAGACCCTTCCTTTATCATGAGATGTGATATCCAATTCCTTCCCATTCCAATCCTGAGACCCTTCCGATATCATGAGATTTGTTATCTCAATGCTTCTAATATCAAACTTGAGACCCTGCCTATAACATGAGATGTGACATCCAAGTCCTCCCCATTCCAATCCTGAGACCCTTCCTATAGCATGAGATGTGATATCTCAATGCTTCTAATACCAAACCTGAGACCCTTCCTATAACATGATTTGGGATATCCAACTCCTTCCCATTCCAATCCTGAGACCCTTCCGATAGCAGAGATGTGATATCTCAATGCTTATACCAAACCTGAGACCCTTCCTATGGCCTGAGATGTCATATGCAACTCCTTCCCATTCCAATCCTGAGACCCTTCCTATAGCATGAGATGTGATATCTCAATGCCTCTAATACCAAACCTGAAATCCTTCCTCTAACATGAAATGTGATATCCAACTCCTTCCCTTTCCAAACCTGAGAGCCTACCTATAGCATGAGATGTGATATCCAAGACCTTCCCATTCCAATCCTTAGACCCTTCCTACAGCATACAATATGATATCTCAATGATTCTAATAACAAACCTGAGACCCGTCCTATAACATGAGATGTGATATCCAACTCCTTCCCATTCCAATCCTGAGACACTCCGATAGCAGAGATGTGATATCTCAATGCTTATTCCAAACCTGAGACCCTTCCTATAGCATGAGATGTGATATCCAACTCCTTCCCGTTCCAAACCTGAGACCCTTCCTATAGCATATGTGATATCCAACTCCTTCCCATTCCAAACATGAGACCCTTCCTATAGCAAGAATGTAATATCCAACTCCTTCCCATTCCAATCCTCAGACCCTTCCTACAGCATGCGATGTGATATCTCAATGCTTCTAATACCAAACCTGAGACCCGTCCTATAACATGAGATGGGATATCCAACTCCTTCCCGTTCCAAACCTGAGACCCTTCCTATAGCATGAGATGTGATATCCAACTCCTTCCCATCCCAATCCTGAGACACTTCCGATTGCAGAGATGTGATATCTCAATGCTTATACCAAACCTGAGACTCTTCCTATAACATGAGATGTGATATCCAACTCCTTCCCGTTCCAAACCTGAGACCCTTCCTATAGCATAAGATGTGATATCCAACTCCTTCCCATTCCAATCCTGAGACCCTTCCGATAGCATGAGATGTGATATCTCAATGCTTCTAATACCAAACCTGAGATCCTTCTTATAACATGTGATGTGATATCCAAATCCTTCCCCTTCCAAACTTGAGACCCTCCCTTTAGCATGAAATGTGATATCCAATTCCTTCCCATTCCAATCCTGAGACCCTTATGATAGCATGAGATGTGATATCTCAATGCCTCTAATACCAAACCTGAGATACTTCCGATAGCATGAGATGTGATATCTCATTGCTTCTAATACCAAACCTGAGATCCTTCCTATAACATGAGATGTGATATCCAAATCCTTACCCTTCCAAACCTGAGACCCTCCCTTTAGCATGAGATGTGATATCCAACTCCTTCCCATTCCAATCCTGAGACCCTTCTGATAGCATGAGATGTGATATCTCAATGCCTCTAATACCAAACCTGAGATCCTACCTCTAACATGAAATATGATATCCAACTCCTTCCCTTTCCAAACCTGAGATCCTGCCTATAGCATGAGATGTGATATCCAAGTCCTTCCCATTCCAATCCTGAGACCCTTCCTATAGCATGAGATGTGATGTCTCAATGCTTATACCAAACCTGAGACCCTTCCTATGGCATGAGATGCCATATACAACTCCTTCCCATTCCAATCCTGAGACCCTGCTTATAGCATGAGATGTGATATCTCAATGCTTCTAATACCAAACCTGAGATCTTTCCTATAACATGAGATGTGATATCCATCTCCTTCCCATTCCAATCCTGAGACCATTCCTATAGCATGAGATGTGATATCTCAATGCTTATACCCAACCTGAGACCCTTCCTATAGCTTGAGATGTGATATCCAACTCCTTCCCATTCCAATCCTGAGACCCTTCCTATAGCATGAGATGTGATATCTCAATGCCTCTAATACCAAACCTGAGATCCTTCCTCTAACATGAAATGTGATATCCAACTCCTTCCCCTTCCAAACCTGAGAGCCTTCCTATAGCATGAGATATGATATCCAAGTCCTTTCCATTCCAATCCTGAGACCCTTCCTATAACATGAGATGTGATATCCAACTCCTTCCCATTCCAACCTGAGACCCTTCCTATAGCATGAGATGGGATATCCAACTCCTTCCAAATCCAATCCTGATACCCTTCCGATAGCATGAGATGTGATATCCCAATGCTTCTACCAAACCTGAGACCCATACTATGGCATGAGATGTGATATCAAACTCCTTCCCATTCCAACCTGAGACCCTTCCTATAGCATGAGATGGGATATCCAACTCCTTCCAAATCCAATCCTGAAATCCTTCCGATAGCATGAGATGTGATATCCCAATGCTTCTACCAAACCTGAGACCCATACTATGGCATGAGATGTGATATCCAACTCCTTCCCATTCCAATTCTGAGACTCTTCTGATAGCATGAGATGTGATATATCAATGCCTCTAATACCAAACCTGAGATCCTACCTCTAACATGAAATGTGATATCCAACTCTTTCCCGTTGCAAACCTGAGAGCCTTCCTATAGCATGAGATGTGATATCCAAGTCCTTCCCATTCCAATCCTGAGACCCTTCCTATAACATGAGATGTGATATCCAACTCCTTCCCATTCCAACCTGAGACCCTTCCTATAGCATGAGATGGGATATCCAACTCCTTCCAAATCCAATCCTGATACCCTTCCGATAGCATGAGATGTGATATCCCAATGCTTCTACCAAACCTGAGACCCATACTATGGCATGAGATGTGATATCAAACTCCTTCCCATTCCAATCCTGTGACCCTTCCTATAGCTTGAGATGTGATATCCAACTCCTTCCCATTCCAATTCTGAGACCCTTCCTATACAACGAGACTTGATATCTCAATGCTTCTAATACCAAACCTGAGACCCGTCCTATAACATGAGATGTGATATCCAAATCCTTCCCCTTCCAAACCTTAGACCCTTCCTTTATCATGAGATGTGATATCCAACTCCTTCACATTCCAATCCTGAGACTCTTCCGATATCATGAGATGTGATATCTCAATGCTTCTAATATCAAACTTGAGACCCTCCCTATAGCATGAGATGTGATATCCAAGTCCTTCCCATTCCAATCCTGAGACCCTTCTTATAGCATGAGATGTGATATCTCAATGCTTCTAATACCAAACCTGAGACCCTTCCTATAACATGAGATGGGAATATCCAACTCCTTCCCATTCCAATCCTGAGACCCTTCCGATAGCAGAGATCTGATATCTCAATGCTTATACCAAACCTGAGATCCTTCCTATAACATGAGATGTGATATCCAACTCCTTCCCATTCCAATCCTGAGACACTTCCTATAGCATGAGATGTGATATCTCACTGCTTATACCAAACCTGAGACCCTTCCTATAGCATGAGATGTGATATCCAACTCCTTCCCATTCCAATCCTGAGACCCTTTCTATAGCATGAGATGTGATATCTCAATGCTTCTAATATCAAACTTGTGACCCTCCCTATAGCATGAGATGTGATACCCAAGTCCTTCCCATTCCAATCCTGAGACCCTTCCTACAACATGCGATGTGATGTCTCATTGCTTCTAATACCAAACCTGAGACTCTTCCTATAACATGAGATGGGATATCCAACTCCTTCCCATTCCAATCCTGAGACCCTTCCGATAGCAGAGATGTGATATCTCAATGCTTATACCAAACCTAAGACCCTTCCTATGGCATGAGATGTCATATACAACTCCTTCCCATTCCAATCCTGAGACCCTTCCTATAGCATGAGATGTGATATCTCAATGCTTATACCAAACCCGAGACCCTTCCTATAGCATGAGATGTGATATCCAACTCCTTCCCATTCCAATCCTGAGACCCTTCCTATAGCATGAGATGTGATGTCTCAATGCTTCTAATACCAAACCTGAGATCCTTCCTATAACATGAGATGTGATATCCAACTCCTTCCCATTCCAATTCCGAGACCCTTCCTATAGCATGAGATGTGATATCTCAATGCTTATACCAAACCTGAGACCCTTCCTATAGCATGAAATGTGATATCCAACTCCTTCCCATTCCAATCCTGAGACTCTTCCTATAGCATGAGATGTGATATCTCAATGCCTCTAATACCAAACCTGAGATCCTTCCTCTAACATGAAATGTGATATCCAACTCCTTCCCTTTCCAAACCTGAGAGCCTACCTATAGCATGAGATGTGATATCCAAGTCCTTCCCATTCCAATCCTTATACCCTTCCTACAGCATGCAATATGATATCTCAATGATTCTAATAACAAACCTGAGACCCGTCCTATAACATGAGATGGGATATCCAACTCCTTCCCATTCCAATCCTGAGACTCTTCCTATAGCATGAGATGTGATATCTCAATGCCTCTAATACCAAACCTGAGATCCTTCCTCTAACATGAAATGTGATATCCAACTCCTTCCCTTTCCAAACCTGAGAGCCTACCTATAGCATGAGATGTGATATCCAAGTCCTTCCCATTCCAATCCTTAGACCCTTCCTACAGCATGCAATATGATATCTCAATGATTCTAATAACAAACCTGAGACCCGTCCTATAACATGAGATGGGATATCCAACTCCTTCCCATTCCAATCCTGAGACACTTCCGACAGCAGAGATGTGATATCTCAATGCTTATACCAAACCTGAGACCCTTCCTATAACATGAGATGTGATATCCAACTCCTTCCCGGTCCAAACCTGAGACCCTTCCTATAGCATATGTGATATCCAACTCCTTCACATTCCAAACATGAGACCCTTCCTATAGCAAGAGTGTAATATCCAACTCCTTCCCATTCCAATCCTGAGACCATTCCTATAGCATGAGATGTGATATCTCAATGCTTCTAATACCAAACCTGAGATCCTTCCTATGACATGAGATGTGATATCCAATTCCTCCCCATTCCAAACCTGAGAACCTTCCTACAGCATGCAATGTGATATCTCAATGCTTCTAATACCAAACCCGAGACCAGTCCTATAACATGAGATTGGATATCCAACTCCTTCCCCTTCCAAACCTGAGACTCTTCCTATAGCATGAGATGTGATATCCAACTTCTTCCCATTCCAATCCTGAGACCCTTCCTATAACATGAGATGTGATGTCTCAATGCTTCTAATACCAAACCTGAGATCTTTCCTATAACATGAGATGTGATATCCAACTCCTTCCCATTCCAATCCTGAGACCCTTCCTATAGCATGAGATGTGATATCTCAATGCTTATACCAAACCTGAGACCCTTCCTATAGCTTGAGATGTGATATCCAACTCCTTCCCATTCCAATCCTGAGACCCTTCCTATAGCATGAGATGTGATATCTCAAGGCCTCTAATACCAAACCTGAGATCCTTCCTCTAACATGAAATGGGATATCCAACTCCTTCCCCTTCCAAACCTGAGAGCCTTCCTATAACATGAAATGTGATATCCAATTCCTTCCCATTCCAACCTGAGACCCTTCCTATAGCATGAGATGGGATATCCAACTCCTTCCAAATCCAATACTGATACCCTTCCGATAGCATGAGATGTGATATCCCAATGCTTCTACCAAACCTGAGACCCATACTATGGCATGAGATGTGATATCAAACTCCTTACTATTCCAATCCTGAGACCCTACCTATAGCTTGAGATGTGATATCCAACTCCTTCCCATTCCAATTCTGAGACCCTTCCTATACCATGAGACTTGATATCTCAATGCTTCTAATACCAAACCTGAGACCCGTCCTATAACATGAGATGTGATATCCAAATCCTTCCCCTTCCAAACCTTAGACCCTTCCTTTATCATGAGATGTGATATCCAATTCCTTCCCATTCCAATCCTGAGACCCTACCGATATCATGAGATTTGTTATCTCAATGCTTCTAATATCAAACTTGAGACCCTCCCTATAACATGAGATGTGACATCCAAGTCCTCCCCATTCCAATCCTGAGACCCTTCCTATAGCATGAGATGTGATATCTCAATGCTTTTAATACCAAACCTGAGACCCTTCCTATAACATGATTTGGGATATCCAACTCCTTCCCATTCCAATCCTGAGACCCTTCCGATAGCAGAGATGTGATATCTCAATGCTTATACCAAACCTGAGACCCTTCCTATGGCCTGAGATGTCATATGCAACTCCTTCCCATTCCAATCCTGAGACCCTTCCGATAGCAGAGATGTGATATCTCAATGCTTATACCAAACCTGAGACCCTTCCTATGGCCTGAGATGTCATATGCAACTCCTTCCCATTCCAATCCTGAGACCCTTCCTATAGCATTAGATGTGATATCTCAATGCTTATACCAAATCTGAGACCCTTCCTATAGCATGAGATGTGATATCCAACTTCTTCCCATTCCAAACCTGAGACCCTTCCTATAGCATGAGATGTGATGTCTCAATTCTTCTAATACCAAACCTGAGATCCTTCCTATAACATGAGATGTGATATCCAACTCCTTCCCATTCCAATCCTGAGACCCTTATGATAGCATGAGATGTGATATCTCAATGCTTCTATTACCAAACCTGAGATCCTTCCTATAACATGAGATGTGATTTCCAAATCCTTCCACTTCCAAACCTGAGACCCTCCCTTTAGCATGAGATGTGATATCCAACTCCTTCCCATTCCAATCCTGAGACCCGTCTGATAGCATGAGATGTGATATTTCAATGCCTCTAATACCAAACCTGAGATCCTACCTCTAACATGAAATGTGATATCCATCTCGTTCCCTTTCCAAACCTGAGACCCTGCCTATAGCATGAGATGTGATATCCAAGTCCTTCCCATTCCAATCCTGAGACCCTTCCTATAGCATGTGATGTGATATCTCAATGCTTATACCAAATCTGAGACCCTTCCTATAGCATGAGATGTGATATCCAACTCCTTCCCATTCCAATCCTGAGACCCTTCCTATAGCATGAGATGTGATGTCTCAATGCTTTTAATACCAAACCTGAGATCCTTCCTATAACATGAGATGTGATATCCAACTCCTTCCCATTCCAATCCTGAGACCCTTATGATAGCATGAGATGTGATATCTCAATGCCTCTAATACCAAACCTGAGATACTTCCGATAGCATGAGATGTGATATCTCAATGCTTCTAATACCAAACCTGAGATCCTTCCTATAACATGAGATGTGATTTCCAAATCCTTCCCCTTCCAAACCTGAGACCCTCCCTTTAGCATGAGATGTGATATCCAACTCCTTCCCATTCCAATCCTGAGACCCATCTGATAGCATGAGATGTGATATTTCAATGCCTCTATTACCAAACCTGAGATCCTACCTCTAACATGAAATGTGATATCCATCTCCTTCCCTTTCCAAACCTGAGACCCTGCCTATAGCATGAGATGTGATATCCAAGTCCTTTCCATTCCAATCCTGAGACCCTTCCTATAGCATGTGATGTGATATCTCAATGCTTATACCAAACCTGAGACCCTTCCTATGGCATGAGATGTCATATACAACTCCTTCCCATTCCAATCCTGAGACCCTTCCTAAGCATGAGATGTGATATCTCAATGCTTATACCAAACCTGAGACCCTTCCTATAGCATGAGATGTGATATCCAACTTCTTCCCATTCCAATCCTGAGACCCTTCCTATAACATGAGATGTGATGTCGCAATGCTTCTAATACCAAACCTGAGATCTTTCCTATAACATGAGATGTGATATCCAACTCCTTCCCATTCCAATCCTGAGACCCTTCCTATAGCATGAGATGTGATATCACAATGCTTATACCAAACCTGAGACCGTTCCTATAGCTTGAGATGTGATATCCAACTCCTTCCCATTCCAATCCTGAGACCCTTCCTATAGCATGAGATGTGATATCTCAAGGCCTCTAATACCAAACCTGAGATCGTTCCTCTAACATGAAATGTGATATCCAACTCCTTCCCCTTCCAAACCTGAGAGCCTTCCTATAACATGAGATGTGACATCCAAGTCCTCCCCATTCCAATCCTGAGACCCTTCCTATAGCATGAGATGTGATATCTCAATGCTTCTAATACCAAACCTGAGACCCTTCCTATAACATGATTTGGGATATCCAACTCCTTCCCATTCCAATCCTGAGACCCTTCCGATAGCAGAGATGTGATATCTCAATGCTTATACCAAACCTGAGAGCCTTCCTATGGCCTGAGATGTCATATGCAACTCCTTCCCATTCCAATCCTGAGACCCTTCCTATAGCATTAGATGTGATATCTCAATGCTTATACCAAATCTGAGACCCTTCCTATAGCATGAGATGTGATATCCAACTTCTTCCCATTCCAATCCTGAGACCCTTCCTATAGCATGAGATGTGATGTCTCAATTCTTCTAATACCAAACCTGAGATCCTTCCTATAACATGAGATGTGATATCCAACTCCTTCCCATTCCAATCCTGAGACCCTTATGATAGCATGAGATGTGATATCTCAATGCCTCTAATACCAAACCTGAGATACTTCTGATAGCATGAGATGTGATATCTCAATGCTTCTAATACCAAACCTGAGATCCTTCCTATAACATGAGATGTGATTTCCAAATCCTTCCACTTCCAAACCTGAGACCCTACCTTTAGCATGAGATGTGATATCCAACTCCTTCCCATTCCAATCCTGAGACCCTTCTGATAGCATGAGATGTGATATTTCAATGCCTCTAATACCAAACCTGAGATCCTACCTCTAACATGAAATGTGATATCCATCTCCTTCCCTTTCCAAACCTGAGACCCTTCCTATAGCATGAGATGTGATATCCAACTTCTTCCCATTCCAATCCTGAGACCCTTCCTATAGCATGAGATGTGATGTCTCAATTCTTCTAATACCAAACCTGAGATCCTTCCTATAACATGAGATGTGATATCCAACTCCTTCCCATTCCAATCCTGAGACCCTTATGATAGCATGAGATGTGATATCTCAATGCCTCTAATACCAAACCTGAGATACTTCTGATAGCATGAGATGTGATATCTCAATGCTTCTAATACCAAACCTGAGATCCTTCCTATAACATGAGATGTGATTTCCAAATCCTTCCACTTCCAAACCTGAGACCCTACCTTTAGCATGAGATGTGATATCCAACTCCTTCCCATTCCAATCCTGAGACCCTTCTGATAGCATGAGATGTGATATTTCAATGCCTCTAATACCAAACCTGAGATCCTACCTCTAACATGAAATGTGATATCCATCTCCTTCCCTTTCCAAACCTGAGACCCTGCCTATAGCATGAGATGTGATATCCAAGTCCTTCCCATTCCAATCCTGAGACCCTTCCTATAGCATGTGATGTGATATCTCAATGCTTAGTCCAAACCTGAGACCCTTCCTATGGCATGAGATGTCATATACAACTCCTTCCCATTCCAATCCTGAGACCCTTCCTATAGCATGAGATGTGATATCTCAATGCTTATACCAAACCTGAGACCCTTCCTATAGCATGAGATGTGATATCCAACTTCTTCCCATTCCAATCCTGAGACCCTTCCTATAACATGAGATGTGATGTCTCAATGCTTCTAATACCAAACCTGAGACCCTTCCTATAACATGAGATGGGATATCCAACTCCTTCCCATTCCAATCCTGAGACCCTTCCGATAGCAGAGATGTGATATCTCAATGCTTTTACCAAACCTGAGACCCTTCCTATGGCCTGAGATGTCATATACAACTCCTTCCCATTCCAATCCTGAGACCCTTCCTATAGCATGAGATGTGATATCTGAATGCTTATACCAAATCTGAGACCCTTCCTATAGCATGAGATGTGATATCCAACTCCTTCCCATTCCAATCCTGAGACCCTTCCTATAGCATGAGATGTGATGTCTCAATGCTTCTAATACCAAACCTGAGATCCTTCCTATAACATGAGATGTGATATCCAACTCCTTCCCATTCCAATCCTGAGACCCTTATGATAGCATGAGATGTGATATCTCAATGCCTCTAATACCAAACCTGAGATACTTCCGATAGCATGAGATGTGATATCTCAATGCTTCTAATACCAAACCTGAGATCCTTCCTATAACATGAGATGTGATTTCCAAATCCTTCCCCTTCCAAACCTGAGACCCTCCCTTTAGCATGAGATGTGATATCCAACTCCTTCCCATTCCAATCCTGAGACCCATCTGATAGCATGAGATGTGATATTTCAATGCCTCTAATACCAAACCTGAGATCCTACCTCTAACATGAAATGTGATATCCATCTCCTTCCCTTTCCAAACCTGGGACCCTGCCTATAGCATGAGATTTGAAATCCAAGTCCCTTCCATTCCAATCCTGAGACCCTTCCTATAGCATGTGATGTGATATCTCAATGCTTATACCAAACCTGAGACCCTTCCTATGGCATGAGATGTCATATACAACTCCTTCCCATTCCAATCCTGAGACCCTTCCTATAGCATGAGATGTGATATCTCAATGCTTATACCAAACCGGAGACCCTTCCTATAGCATGAGATGTGATATCCAACTTCTTCCCATTCCAATCCTGAGACCCTTCCTATAACATGAGATGTGATGTCGCAATGCTTCTAATACCAAACCTGAGATCTTTCCTATAACATGAGATGTGATATCCAACTCCTTCCCATTCCAATCCTGAGACCCTTCCTATAGCATGAGATGTGATATCACAATGCTTATACCAAACCTGAGACCCTTCCTATAGCATGAGATGTGATATCTCAAGGCCTCTAATACCAAACCTGAGATCGTTCCTCTAACATGAAATGTGATATCCAACTCCTTCCCCTTGCAAACCAGAGAGCCTTCCTATAACATGAGATGTGATATCCAACTCCTTCCCATTCCAATCCTGAGACCCTTATGATAGCATGAGATGTGATATCTCAATACCTCTAATACCAAACCTGAGATACTTACGATAGCATGAGATGTGATATCTCAATGCTTCTAATACCAAACCTGAGATCCTTCCTATAACATGAGATGTGATTTCCAAATCCTTCCCCTTCCAAACCTGAGACCCTCCCTTTAGCATGAGATGTGATATCCAACTCCTTCCCATTCCAATCCTGAGACCCTTCTGATAGCATGAGATGTGATATTTCAATGCCTCTAATACCAAACCTGAGATCCTACCTCGAACATGAAATGTGATATCCATCTCCTTCCCTTTCCAAACCTGAGACCCTGCCTATAGCATGAGATGTGATATCCAAGTCCTTTCCATTCCATTCCTGAGACCCTTCCTATAGCATGTGATGTGATATCTCAATGCTTATACCAAACCTGAGACCCTTCCTATGGCATGAGATGTCATATACAACTCCTTCCCATTCCAAACCTGAGACCCTTCCTATAGCATGAGATGTGATATCTCAATGCTTATACCAAACCTGAGACCCTTCTTATAGCATGAGATGTGATATCCAACTTCTTCCCATTCCAATCCTGAGACCCTTCCTATAACATGAGATGTGATGTCGCAATGCTTCTAATACCAAACCTGAGATCTTTCCTATAACATGAGATGTGATATCCAACTCCTTCCCATTCCAATCCTGAGACCCTTCCTATAGCCTGAGATGTGATATCACAATGCTTATACCAAACCTGAGACCGTCCCTTTAGCTTGAGATGTGATATCCAACTCCTTCCCATTCCAATCCTGAGACCCTTCCTATAGCATGAGATGTGATATCTCAAGGCCTCTAATACCAAACCTGAGATCGTTCCTCTAACATGAAATGTGATATCCAACTCCTTCCCCTTCCAAACCTGAGAGCCTTCCTATAGCATGAGATATGATAGCCAAGTCCTTCCAATTCCAATCCTGAGACCCTTCCTATAACATGAAATGTGATATCCAACTCCTTCCCATTCCAACGTGAGACCCTTCCTATAGCATGAGAGGGGATATCTCAATGCTTCTAATACCAAACCTGAGACTCTTCCTATAGCATGAGATGTGATATCCAACTTCTTCCCATTCCAATCCTGAGACCCTTCCTATAACATGATTTGTGATGTCTCAATGCTTCTAATACCAAACCTGAGATCTTTCCTATAACATGAGATGTGATATCCAACTCCTTCCCATTCCAATCCTGAGACCCTTCCTATAGCATGAGATGTGATATCTCAATGCTTATACCAAACCTGAGACCCTTCCTATAGCTTGAGATGTGATATCCAACTCCTTCCCATTCCAATCCTGAGACCCTTCCTATAGCATGAGATGTGATATCTCAAGGCCTCTAATACCAAACCTGAGATCCTTCCTCTAACATGAAATGTGATATCCAACTCCTTCCCCTTCCAAACCTGAGAGCCTTCCTATAACATGAAATGTGATATCCAATTCCTTCCCATTCCAACCTGAGACCCTTCCTATAGCATGAGATGGGATATCCAACTCCTTCCAAATCCAATACTGATACCCTTCCGATAACATGAGATGTGATATCCCAATGCTTCTACCAAACCTGAGACCCATACTATGGCATGAGATGTGATATCAAACTCCTTACTATTCCAATCCTGAGACCCTACCTATAGCTTGAGATGTGATATCCAACTCCTTCCCATTCCAATTCTGAGACCCTTCCTATACCATGAGACTTGATATCTCAATGCTTCTAATACCAAACCTGAGACCCGTCCTATAACATGAGATGTGATATCCAAATCCTTCCCCTTCCAAACCTTAGACCCTTCCTTTATCATGAGATGTGATATCCAATTCCTTCCCATTCCAATCCTGAGACCCTACCGATATCATGAGATTTGTTATCTCAATGCTTCTAATATCAAACTTGAGACCCTCCCTATAACATGAGATGTGACATCCAAGTCCTCCCCATTCCAATCCTGAGACCCTTCCTATAGCATGAGATGTGATATCTCAATGCTTCTAATACCAAACCTGAGACCCTTCCTATAACATGATTTGGGATATCCAACTCCTTCCCATTCCAATCCTGAGACCCTTCCGATAGCAGAGATGTGATATCTCAATGCTTATACCAAACCTGAGACCCTTCCTATGGCCTGAGATGTCATATGCAACTCCTTCCCATTCCAATCCTGAGACCCTTCCTATAGCATTAGATGTGATATCTCAATGCTTATACCAAATCTGAGACCCTTCCTATAGCATGAGATGTGATATCCAACTTCTTCCCATTCCAATCCTGAGACCCTTCCTATAGCATGAGATGTGATGTCTCAATTCTTCTAATACCAAACCTGAGATCCTTCCTATAACATGAGATGTGATATCCAACTCCTTCCCATTCCAATCCTGAGACCCTTATGATAGCATGAGATGTGATATCTCAATGCTTCTATTACCAAACCTGAGATCCTTCCTATAACATGAGATGTGATTTCCAAATCCTTCCACTTCCAAACCTGAGACCCTCCCTTTAGCATGAGATGTGATATCCAACTCCTTCCCATTCCAATCATGAGACCCTTCTGATAGCATGAGATGTGATATTTCAATGCCTCTAATACCGAACCTGAGATCCTACCTCTAACATGAAATGTGATATCCATCTCCTTCCCTTTCCAAACCTGAGACCCTGCCTATAGCATGAGATGTGATATCCAAGTCCTTCCCATTCCAATCCTGAGACCCTTCCTATAGCATGTGATGTGATATCTCAATGCTTATACCAAATCTGAGACCCTTCCTATAGCATGAGATGTGATATCCAACTCCTTCCCATTCCAATCCTGAGACCCTTCCTATAGCATGAGATGTGATGTCTCAATGCTTCTAATACCAAACCTGAGATCTTTCCTATAACATGAGATGTGATATCCAACTCCTTCCCATTCCAATCCTGAGACCCTTATGATAGCATGAGATGTGATATCTCAATGCCTCTAATACCAAACCTGAGATACTTCCGATAGCATGAGATGTGATATCTCAATGCTTCTAATACCAAACCTGAGATCCTTCCTATAACATGAGATGTGATTTCCAAATCCTTCCCCTTCCAAACCTGAGACCCTCCCTTTAGCATGAGATGTGATATCCAACTCCTTCCCATTCCAATCCTGAGACCCATCTGATAGCATGAGATGTGATATTTCAATGCCTCTAATACCAAACCTGAGATCCTACCTCTAACATGAAATGTGATATCCATCTCCTTCCCTTTCCAAACCTGAGACCCTGCCTATAGCATGAGATGTGATATCCAAGTCCTTTCCATTCCAATCCTGAGACCCTTCCTATAGGACGTGATGTGATATCTCAATGCTTATACCAAACCTGAGACCCTTCCTATGGCATGAGATGTCATATACAACTCCTTCCCATTCCAATCCTGAGACCCTTCCTATAGCATGAGATGTGATATCTCAATGCTTATACCAAACCTGAGACCCTTCCTATAGCATGAGATGTGATATCCAACTTCTTCCCATTCCAATCCTGAGACCCTTCCTATAACATGAGATGTGATGTCGCAATGCTTCTAATACCAAACCTGAGATCTTTCCTATAACATGAGATGTGATATCCAACTCCTTCCCATTCCAATCCTGAGACCCTTCCTATAGCATGAGATGTGATATCACAATGCTTATACCAAACCTGAGACCGTTCCTATAGCTTGAGATGTGATATCCAACTCCTTCCCATTCCAATCCTGACACCCTTCCTATAGCATGAGATGTGATATCTCAAGGCCTCTAATACCAAACCTGAGATCGTTCCTCTAACATGAAATGTGATATCCAACTCCTTCCCCTTCCAAACCTGAGAGCCTTCCTATAACATGAGATGTGACATCCAAGTCCTCCCCATTCCAATCCTGAGACCCTTCCTATAGCATGAGATGTGATATCTCAATGCTTCTAATACCAAACCTGAGACCCTTCCTATAACATGATTTGGGATATCCAACTCCTTCCCATTCCAATCCTGAGACCCTTCCGATAGCAGAGATGTGATATCTCAATGCTTATACCAAACCTGAGACCCTTCCTATGGCCTGAGATGTCATATGCAACTCCTTCCCATTCCAATCCCGAGACCCTTCCTATAGCATTAGATGTGATATCTCAATGCTTATACCAAATCTGAGACCCTTCCTATAGCATGAGATGTGATATCCAACTTCTTCCCATTCCAATCCTGAGACCCTTCCTATAGCATGAGATGTGATGTCTCAATTCTTCTAATACCAAACCTGAGATCCTTCCTATAACATGAGATGTGATATCCAACTCCTTCCCATTCCAATCCTGAGACCCTTATGATAGCATGAGATGTGATATCTCAATGCTTCTATTACCAAACCTGAGATCCTTCCTATAACATGAGATGTGATTTCCAAATCCTTCCACTTCCAAACCTGAGACCCTCCCTTTAGCATGAGATGTGATATCCAACTCCTTCCCATTCCAATCATGAGACCCTTCTGATAGCATGAGATGTGATATTTCAATGCCTCTAATACCGAACCTGAGATCCTACCTCTAACATGAAATGTGATATCCATCTCCTTCCCTTTCCAAACCTGAGACCCTGCCTATAGCATGAGATGTGATATCCAAGTCCTTCCCATTCCAATCCTGAGACCCTTCCTATAGCATGTGATGTGATATCTCAATGCTTATACCAAATCTGAGACCCTTCCTATAGCATGAGATGTGATATCCAACTCCTTCCCATTCCAATCCTGAGACCCTTCCTATAGCATGAGATGTGATGTCTCAATGCTTCTAATACCAAACCTGAGATCTTTCCTATAACATGAGATGTGATATCCAACTCCTTCCCATTCCAATCCTGAGACCCTTATGATAGCATGAGATGTGATATCTCAATGCCTCTAATACCAAACCTGAGATACTTCCGATAGCATGAGATGTGATATCTCAATGCTTCTAATACCAAACCTGAGATCCTTCCTATAACATGAGATGTGATTTCCAAATCCTTCCCCTTCCAAACCTGAGACCCTCCCTTTAGCATGAGATGTGATATCCAACTCCTTCCCATTCCAATCCTGAGACCCATCTGATAGCATGAGATGTGATATTTCAATGCCTCTAATACCAAACCTGAGATCCTACCTCTAACATGAAATGTGATATCCATCTCCTTCCCTTTCTAAACCTGAGACCCTGCCTATAGCATGAGATGTGATATCCAAGTCCTTTCCATTCCAATCCTGAGACCCTTCCTATAGGACGTGATGTGATATCTCAATGCTTATACCAAACCTGAGACCCTTCCTATGGCATGAGATGTCATATACAACTCCTTCCCATTCCAATCCTGAGACCCTTCCTATAGCATGAGATGTGATATCTCAATGCTTATACCAAACCTGAGACCCTTCCTATAGCATGAGATGTGATATCCAACTTCTTCCCATTCCAATCCTGAGACCCTTCCTATAACATGAGATGTGATGTCGCAATGCTTCTAATACCAAACCTGAGATCTTTCCTATAACATGAGATGTGATATCCAACTCCTTCCCATTCCAATCCTGAGACCCTTCCTATAGCATGAGATGTGATATCACAATGCTTATACCAAACCTGAGACCGTTCCTATAGCTTGAGATGTGATATCCAACTCCTTCCCATTCCAATCCTGAGACCCTTCCTATAGCATGAGATGTGATATCTCAAGGCCTCTAATACCAAACCTGAGATCGTTCCTCTAACATGAAATGTGATATCCAACTCCTTCCCCTTCCAAACCTGAGAGCCTTCCTATAACATGAGATGTGACATCCAAGTCCTCCCCATTCCAATCCTGAGACCCTTCCTATAGCATGAGATGTGATATCTCAATGCTTCTAATACCAAACCTGAGACCCTTCCTATAACATGATTTGGGATATCCAACTCCTTCCCATTCCAATCCTGAGACCCTTCCGATAGCAGAGATGTGATATCTCAATGCTTATACCAAACCTGAGACCCTTCCTATGGCCTGAGATGTCATATGCAACTCCTTCCCATTCCAATCCCGAGACCCTTCCTATAGCATTAGATGTGATATCTCAATGCTTATACCAAATCTGAGACCCTTCCTATAGCATGAGATGTGATATCCAACTTCTTCCCATTCCAATCCTGAGACCCTTCCTATAGCATGAGATGTGATGTCTCAATTCTTCTAATACCAAACCTGAGATCCTTCCTATAACATGAGATGTGATATCCAACTCCTTCCCATTCCAATCCTGAGACCCTTATGATAGCATGAGATGTGATATCTCAATGCTTCTATTACCAAACCTGAGATCCTTCCTATAACATGAGATGTGATTTCCAAATCCTTCCACTTCCAAACCTGAGACCCTCCCTTTAGCATGAGATGTGATATCCAACTCCTTCCCATTCCAATCCTGAGACCCTTCTGATAGCATGAGATGTGATATTTCAATGCCTCTAATACCAAACCTGAGATCCTACCTCTAACATGAAATGTGATATCCATCTCCTTCCCTTTCCAAACCTGAGACCCTGCCTATAGCATGAGATGTGATATCCAAGTCCTTCCCATTCCAATCCTGAGACCCTTCCTATAGCATGTGATGTGATATCTCAATGCTTATACCAAATCTGAGACCCTTCCTATAGCATGAGATGTGATATCCAACTCCTTCCCATTCCAATCCTGAGACCCTTCCTATAGCATGAGATGTGATGTCTCAATGCTTCTAATACCAAACCTGAGATCCTTCCTATAACATGAGATGTGATATCCAACTCCTTCCCATTCCAATCCTGAGACCCTTATGATAGCATGAGATGTGATATCTCAATGCCTCTAATACCAAACCTGAGATACTTCCGATAGCATGAGATGTGATATCTCAATGCTTCTAATACCAAACCTGAGATCCTTCCTATAACATGAGATGTGATTTCCAAATCCTTCCCCTTCCAAACCTGAGACCCTCCCTTTAGCATGAGATGTGATATCCAACTCCTTCCCATTCCAATCCTGAGACCCATCTGATAGCATGACATGTGATATTTCAATGCCTCTAATACCAAACCTGAGATCCTACCTCTAACATGAAATGTGATATCCATCTCCTTCCCTTTCCAAACCCGAGACCCTGCCTATAGCATGAGATGTGATATCCAAGTCCTTTCCATTCCAATCCTGAGACCCTTCCTATAGCATGTGATGTGATATCTCAATGCTTATACCAAACCTGAGACCCTTCTTATGGCATGAGATGTCATATACAACTCCTTCCCATTCCAATCCTGAGACCCTTCCTATAGCATGAGATGTGATATCTCAATGCTTATACCAAACCTGAGACCCTTCCTATAGCATGAGATGTGATATCCAACTTCTTCCCATTCCAATCCTGAGACCCTTCCTATAACATGAGATGTGATGTCGCAATGCTTCTAATACCAAACCTGAGATCTTTCCTATAACATGAGATGTGATATCCAACTCCTTCCCATTCCAATCCTGAGACCCTTCCTATAGCATGAGATGTGATATCACAATGCTTATACCAAACCTGAGACCGTTCCTATAGCTTGAGATGTGATATCCAACTCCTTCCCATTCCAATCCTGAGACCCTTCCTATAGCATGAGATGTGATATCTCAAGGCCTCTAATACCAAACCTGAGATCGTTCCTCTAACATGAAATGTGATATCCAACTCCTTCCCCTTCCAAACCTGAGAGCCTTCCTATAACATGAGATGTGACATCCAAGTCCTCCCCATTCCAATCCTGAGACCCTTCCTATAGCATGAGATGTGATATCTCAATGCTTCTAATACCAAACCTGAGACCCTTCCTATAACATGATTTGGGATATCCAACTCCTTCCCATTCCAATCCTGAGACCCTTCCGATAGCAGAGATGTGATATCTCAATGCTTATACCAAACCTGAGAGCCTTCCTATGGCCTGAGATGTCATATGCAACTCCTTCCCATTCCAATCCTGAGACCCTTCCTATAGCATTAGATGTGATATCTCAATGCTTATACCAAATCTGAGACCCTTCCTATAGCATGAGATGTGATATCCAACTTCTTCCCATTCCAATCCTGAGACCCTTCCTATAGCATGAGATGTGATGTCTCAATTCTTCTAATACCAAACCTGAGATCCTTCCTATAACATGAGATGTGATATCCAACTCCTTCCCATTCCAATCCTGAGACCCTTATGATAGCATGAGATGTGATATCTCAATGCCTCTAATACCAAACCTGAGATACTTCTGATAGCATGAGATGTGATATCTCAATGCTTCTAATACCAAACCTGAGATCCTTCCTATAACATGAGATGTGATTTCCAAATCCTTCCACTTCCAAACCTGAGACCCTACCTTTAGCATGAGATGTGATATCCAACTCCTTCCCATTCCAATCCTGAGACCCTTCTGATAGCATGAGATTTGATATTTCAATGCCTCTAATACCAAACCTGAGATCCTACCTCTAACATGAAATGTGATATCCATCTCCTTCCCTTTCCAAACCTGAGACCCTGCCTATAGCATGAGTTGTGATATCCAAGTCCTTCCCATTCCAATCCTGAGACCCTTCCTATAGCATGTGATGTGATATCTCAATGCTTAGTCCAAACCTGAGACCCTTCCTATGGCATGAGATGTCATATACAACTCCTTCCCATTCCAATCCTGAGACCCTTCCTATAGCATGAGATGTGATATCTCAATGCTTATACCAAACCTGAGGCCCTTCCTATAGCATGAGATGTGATATCCAACTTCTTCCCATTCCAATCCTGAGACCCTTCCTATAACATGAGATGTGATGTCTCAATGCTTCTAATACCAAACCTGAGACCCTTCCTATAACATGAGATGGGATATCCAACTCCTTCCCATTCCAATCCTGAGACCCTTCCGATAGCAGAGATGTGATATCTCAATGCTTTTACCAAACCTGAGACCCTTCCTATGGCCTGAGATGTCATATACAACTCCTTCCCATTCCAATCCTGAGACCCTTCCTATAGCATGAGATGTGATATCTCAATGCTTATACCAAATCTGAGACCCTTCCTATAGCATGAGATGTGATATCCAACTCCTTCCCATTCCAATCCTGAGACCCTTCCTATAGCATGAGATGTGATGTCTCAATGCTTCTAATACCAAACCTGAGATCCTTCCTATAACATGAGATGTGATATCCAACTCCTTCCCATTCCAATCCTGAGACCCTTATGATAGCATGAGATGTGATATCTCAATGCCTCTAATACCAAACCTGAGATACTTCCGATAGCATGAGATGTGATATCTCAATGCTTCTAATACCAAACCTGAGATCCTTCCTATAAGATGAGATGTGATTTCCAAATCCTTCCCCTTCCAAACCTGAGACCCTCCCTTTAGCATGAGATGTGATATCCAACTCCTTCCCATTCCAATCCTGAGACCCATCTGATAGCATGAGATGTGATATTTCAATGCCTCTAATACCAAACCTGAGATCCTACCTCTAACATGAAATGTGATATCCATCTCCTTCCCTTTCCAAACCTGGGACCCTGCCTATAGCATGAGATTTGATATCCAAGTCCTTTCCATTCCAATCCTGAGACCCTTCCTATAGCATGTGATGTGATATCTCAATGCTTATACCAAACCTGAGACCCTTCCTATGGCATGAGATGTCATATACAACTCCTTCCCATTCCAATCCTGAGACCCTTCCTATAGCATGAGATGTGATATCTCAATGCTTATACCAAACCTGAGACCCTTCCTATAGCATGAGATGTGATATCCAACTTCTTCCCATTCCAATCCTGAGACCCTTCCTATAACATGAGATGTGATGTCGCAATGCTTCTAATACCAAACCTGAGATCTTTCCTATAACATGAGATGTGATATCCAACTCCTTCCCATTCCAATCCTGAGACCCTTCCTATAGCATGAGATGTGATATCACAATGCTTATACCAAACCTGAGACCGTTCCTATAGCTTGAGATGTGATATCCAACTCCTTCCCATTCCAATCCTGAGACCCTTCCTATAGCATGAGATGTGATATCTCAAGGCCTCTAATACCAAACCTGAGATCGTTCCTCTAACATGAAATGTGATATCCAACTCCTTCCCCTTGCAAACCAGAGAGCCTTCCTATAACATGAGATGTGATATCCAACTCCTTCCCATTCCAATCCTGAGACCCTTATGATAGCATGAGATGTGATATCTCAATACCTCTAATACCAAACCTGAGATACTTACGATAGCATGAGATGTGATATCTCAATGCTTCTAATACCAAACCTGAGATCCTTCCTATAACATGAGATGTGATTTCCAAATCCTTCCCCTTCCAAACCTGAGACCCTCCCTTTAGCATGAGATGTGATATCCAACTCCTTCCCATTCCAATCCTGAGACCCTTCTGATAGCATGAGATGTGATATTTCAATGCCTCTAATACCAAACCTGAGATCCTACCTCGAACATGAAATGTGATATCCATCTCCTTCCCTTTCCAAACCTGAGACCCTGCCTATAGCATGAGATGTGATATCCAAGTCCTTTCCATTCCAATCCTGAGACCCTTCCTATAGCATGTGATGTGATATCTCAATGCTTATACCAAACCTGAGACCCTTCCTATGGCATGAGATGTCATATACAACTCCTTCCCATTCCAAACCTGAGACCCTTCCTATAGCATGAGATGTGATATCTCAATGCTTATACCAAACCTGAGACCCTTCTTATAGCATGAGATGTGATATCCAACTTCTTCCCATTCCAATCCTGGGACCCTTCCTATAACATGAGATGTGATGTCTCAATGCTTCTAATACCAAACCTGAGATCCTTCATATAACATGAGATGTGATATCCAACTCCTTCCCATTCCAATCCTGAGACCCTTATGATAGCATGAGATGTGATATCTCAATGCCTCTTATACCAAACCTGAGATCCTTCCGATAGCATGAGATGTGATATCTCAATGCTTCTAATACCAAACCTGAGATCCTTCCTATAATATGAGATGTGATTTCCAAATCCTTCCCCTTCCAAACCTGAGACCCTCCCTTTAGCATGAAATGTGATATCCAACTCCTTCCCATTCCAATCCTGAGACCCTTCTGATAGCATGAGATGTGATATCTCAATGCCTCTAATACCAAACCTGAGATCCTACCTCTAACATGAAATGTGATATCCATCTCCTTCCCTTTCCAAACCTGAGACCCTGCCTATAGCATGAGATGTGATATCCAACTCCTTCCCATTCCAATCCTGAGACCCTTCCTATAGCATGTGATGTGATATCTCAATGCTTATACCAAACCTGAGACCCTTCCTATGGCATGAGATGTCATATACAACTCCTTCCCATTCCAACCCTGAGACCCTTCCTATAGCATGAGATGTGATATCTCAATGCTTATACCAAACCTGAGACCCTTCCTATAGCATGAGATGTGATATCCAACTTCTTCCCATTCCAATCCTGAGACCCTTCCTATAGCATGAGATGTGATATCTCAATGCTTATACCAAACCTGAGACCCTTCCTATAGCTTGAGATGTGATATCCAACTCCTTCCCATTCCAATCCTGAGACCCTTCCTATAGCATGAGATGTGATATCTCAAGGCCTCTAATACCAAACCTGAGATCCTTCCTCTAACATGAAATGTGATATCCAACTCCTTCCCCTTCCAAACCTGAGAGCCTTCCTATAGCATGAGATATGATATCCAAGTCCTTCCCATTCCAATCCTGAGACCCTTCCTATAACATGAAATGTGATATCCAACTCCTTCCCATTCTAACCTGAGACCCTTCCTATAGCATGAGATGGGATATCCAACTCCTTCCAAATCCAATACTGATACCCTTCCGATAGCATGAGATGTGATATCCCAATGCTTCTACCAAACCTGAGACCCATACTATGGCATGAGATGTGATATCAAACTCCTTCCCATTCCAATCCTGAGACGCTTCCTATAGCTTGAGATGTGATATCCAACTCCTTCCCATTCCAATTCTGAGACCCTTCTTATACCATGACACTTGATATCTCAATGCTTCTAATACCAAACCTGAGACCCGTCCTATAACATGAGATGTGATATCCAAATCCTTCCCCTTCCAAACCTTAGACCCTTCCTTTATAATGAGATGTGATATCCAACTCCTTTCCATTCCAATCCTGAGACCCTTCCGATATCATGAGATTTGTTATCTCAATGCTTCTAATATCAAACTTGAGACCCTCCCTATAGCATGAGATGTGACATCCAAGTCCTTCCCATTCCAATCCTGAGACCCTTCCTATAGCATGAGATGTGATATCTCAATGCTTCTAATACCAAACCTGAGACCCTTCCTATAACATGAGATGGGATATCCAACTCCTTCCCATTCCAATCCTGAGACCCTTCCGATAGCAGAGATGTGATATCTCAATGCTTATACCAAACCTGAGACCCTTCTTAAGGCCTGAGATGTCATATACAACTCCTTCCCAATGCAATCCTGAGACCCTTCCTATAGCATGAGATGTGATATCTCAATGCTTATACCAAATCTGAGACCCTTCCTATAGCATGAGATGTGATATCCAACACCTTCCCATTCCAATTCTGAGACCCTTCCTATAGCATGAGAAGTGATATCTCCATGCTTATACCAAACCTGAGACCCTTCCTATAGCATGAGATGTGATATCCAAATCCTTCCCATTCCAATCATGAGACCCTTCCTATAGCATGAGATGTGATATTTCAATGCTTATACCAAACCTGAGCCTACCTATAGCATGAGATGTGATATCCAAGTCCATCCCATTCCAATCATTAGACCCTTCCTACAGCATGCGATTGTTAAGACGGATTTCTGAACTCTGTCCTGGTGGCGCAGAAGTTCAGAAGGCCAACCTAATTACTTGGAACAGGGTAACCTCTGGACAAGCCAGACCAATCAAGGTAGCGATCGCGGCGGTCAAGACTAGGTCTCAAGAGGGGTGAGGGTGACTGAAAGCCCGCAATGAGCACACAAAGCAAGAGCGCTTACAAACTACTCCAAACAGTTGTTATATCAAAAATAGATACACATTTATTTTAAGGCCTTTAAAATAATGACCGTAGCGAGAAAATCACAATATCACAATATTAAACCAACACATACCATATCAACACAATATATATACAAATACACAGTCGCAAGCGTTTAAAGCACGAAATATGTAGTCCACCTGCCAGGGAAGGAAAACAGGCAGTGCGATACCGCTTTAGACTCAGTTCGCCTTCAGAGGCACCTACTAGATGGAAGTCCGAGCCCTGCGAAGAGTGGAGCCTTGTGCTCAAAGTACCTGCCACGCCGGTGCCAACGGGCAAAAGGGGAAGCTCTTCGGAGGAAGTCAGGCAGTTCGGGTTAGTGCACAGCAGAAGGAGAACAGGTTCCGTAACTCAAGCGCAGCCTCCACAGCGGGCAGAAGCAGAGCGCGAGTACGGCCAAAAGGGTGCTGTTTTTACACAGCAGGGAAAAGCAATGGGATACTGCAGGAGGGCGACCAGATCCTAGCTAAACTACTCACCGGTCCCCGAAGCAAGCAGACCCAGGCTTCTCCACGTTCGTTTCAGCAGCTGGCAGGTTCAGAAGAGCAGGGAACGCCTCGTAGTCGTGTAGAGCAAAAAGACGTCCCAATCGACGAAACCAGCACAGTTTGTTGCCGCAGCAGGACAACGGAGCGGCCGTGTGTATTCGAGCCAAATGTACACTCCTCCCTTCAGACTTGGGAACGCCAAGTGTACGAAGCGTGGGAGAGTGACAAGGACTCGGAATACAACACAACCTGGCGGCGGTTACAGAGCAGGACTCCCTTGTAAGCTGGTCAGTCAACTGGATGGCCCAGAGACACTTCCGAAGGCTTACTTGGCAGGAGAGGATGAAGTCGCCGGGAATAGCTGTTCCTGCTATTCCAAAGGTCGAAGCACCAGTACAGGCCTTCTGGTTCGATCCAAGGAGGAAAGGGTTTCACAGGACGACAGCAGTGCAAAGGAGGATTCCTTCAGCGGGTCACCAGCGATTCCTCGGTCCAGCCTCTTGGTTGCAGGATACTTGGCTCCTGTATTCCTTCGTTCGTGAGAACTCAGGAGATCGACCTGGTAGTGGTGTTTCCAGCTCCCTCTTATCCACGGTTCCCTTCGCGCCAAAACGGAGGGGAGCAAATGGGAGATCCGCTCATCAACACACATACCATACGTGGACCAATCACGGACCACGGTGGTCCCAGGCATTCACACCACCCTAGACTCTCTGGCACCCAGGATGTGTATTGGGACCAGACATCCCAGCCCCCACCCTGGAGGCACACAAACGACATGTAGAAGCCCGCGAAAGCAACCACGTTTCGCGGGAAAGTACATGCCCAAATAAGGAAGGCCCCGGGTCGCCCGACCTGGGGAAGGTGAAGGGAGCATGACGGTCAGTGGACAGGACAAAGGAGCCTCGTGGTCTGGCCATTTTGGGAGCCAGGCCACCATTTTGGGTTCAGTGCGAAAAACGTGCTCAGAACGCCAAAAGGAGCTCAAAATAAACAAAACGATCGCTGCCACCATTCCAGTCCCTGAATGACTTGCACCGATCAAATACCATCCTAAAAGAGTATCTAGGGCCTGTAGAAGGCTAGAGACCCAAGAGAGCTGTAACTTAGCTTACAGTGCCCTCTTGTGTCATGTTGCACTAAAGCCGCAACATGATAAAAGAAACTACGGGAAACAGCGTTCCCCGGTACTGACTGTCTTAAGGGCATGTCAGTTTCCCCGTAAGAAAGGAGCGAAAGCCCAGAGAAGTGCGGCAGAAGGCTGTACTTCTCTGGCAAAGTCAAGAACAAGGTTAAAAACAATAGCAAAAAGTTTAGGGGTTGCCACATGGAAGGAAAATTCCCTACAATTACGAAATCTTTCCTAACACTCGCCCCTCCCAGACTATGGACAGGGGGAACTAATCCACCCCTGGATGAGTCTCTTGTTCAGGTCGGTTAAACATTCTGGACAACCCATCAGCATTGCTATGTTGGACACCTGGCCTATGCTCAATAGTGAAGTCGAAGCCTTGTAGACTTATGGACCACCTAAGCAACTTTGGATTCTCCCCCTTCATGTTCATTAGCCACTTTAACGGCTTATGGTCAGTCTGCACAGTGAAGTGGGTCCCATAGAGGTAGGGCCTCAGCTTCCTTAGGGCCCACACAACAGAGAAACATTCTTTCTCTACCGTGGACCATCTGAGCTCTCTGTCCTTAAACTGGCGACTAATAAAACCGATAGGGTGTTCCTTACCCTTCTCATCTACTTGTGATAGTACAGCTCCTATCCCAGTGTCAGAGGCATCCGTCTGCACGATAAAAGGTCTTTGATAATACGGGGCCCTAAGGACAGGGGCCTGGCACAAGGAGTCTTTTAAGCCATTGAAGGCCTTCTCACACTCGTCGGTCCAAGTTACCTTCTTGGGTTTCTTCGGAGTTGTGAGGGCAGTCAGAGGAGCAGCTATGGTGCCATAGTCTGCCACAAAAGTGCGGTAATACCCCGTGAGTCCTAAAAAGGCTCTCACTTGGGTTTGCGTAGTGGGGGTAGGCCAGTCTTGTACTGCTTGTACCTGACTGAGTAGAGGCTGTCTCCTCCCTCCACCTACTTCATGTCCAAGGTAAACCACTGAGCCTTGTCCATTTTGGTGAGGGGCCACGCGGACACCCTCAAAAGAGCTCTCTGAAGGACTGCTTTGGAACAGGTCGGGGAGAGGTTCAGACTCCTCTTCCTCAACGTCTGAAGCCAATAGCAGTGCTGCGATTTTGCCGCTTGGGACGAAAGCCTTCAGCCTATTCATGTGAAACACTTTGGGAGCCTTTCCAGGCCTTCCAAGGTCCACTGAATAGTTAACCTCACCCAGGGGCTCCACCACTGGGTAAGGGCCTGACCAATTGTCCTGTAAAGCTTGAGGCCTTATGGGATTCATGATCAGGACTTGCTGACCAAGTGTAAAGTTGATGAGGGAAGCTTTCTGGTCGTACCAAGGTTTCACCAGCGCTTGCCCTGCCTTCAATTTATCACTAGCCAAGCCCATCAGAAGTACCATCCGTTTTCTGAGCCCTAGCACATAATCAACTACATTGGTAGTAACAGGGGGAGTGGGCATCTCCCATCCCTCCTTGACAATGGCTAAGGGTCCCCGTACGGGATGACCGAACAGAAGTTTGAAGGGGCTGAAGCCAACACCCTCCTGTGGTACCTCTCGGTAGGCAAACAGTAAGCATGAAACAAGAAGATCCCATTTTCTTCTCTGGGGCTCCTCCAGAGCCCCAATCATGCTCGTTAACGTCCTGTCGAAACGCCCCCCCAGACCATTGGTCTGGGGGTGGTATGCAGAAGAGAACCTGTAGGTGACCCCACATTCTTTCCACATAGCCTGCCTATACTTCGACATAAAGTTGCTGCCATGATCCGACACAACTTCTTTAGGGAAGCCAACCCTAGTAAACATGCCGAGTAAAGCTTCTGCAACTGGCTTGGCAGTTACAGTTGTAAATGGGACGGCCTCAGGATACCTGGTTGCATGGTCGACCAGCACCAGGATAAACCTATTGCCTGAGGATGTTTGCGGGTCAAGGGGACCAACCATGTCGATCCCTACCCTTTCAAATGGTACCCCCACAACTGGGAGCGGTACCAACGGAGCTTGGATTGTCGCGCCAACCTTACCAGACAACTGGCAGGAGGCACAACTCCTGCAGTGACTTTCTACTTGCTCCCCCATCTTGGGCCAGTAGAAGTACATGGATAACCTTTGCTTGGTTTTCCTCATACCGAGGTGACCAGCAATGGGAACTTCATGCGCCAACTGCAGGAGGAAGGGCCTAACAGCAAGGGGAACCACCAACCTCCTATGGTCTCCTTCTGTAGACTCTGTGGGCTCACTATACAGGAGTCCACCTTCCTGGTAAATCCTACGCATCCCAGGAGGTTCACCCTCAAGCTGGGAGCAGGCCTGTCTCCTTAGGCCTTCCAGAGATGGGCACTCACGTTGGCCTTTACTGAATTCGTCCCTATCAGGACCTCCTTCAACTAACAAGTCTTTTAGTTCAGGATGATCGTTGGGGTCGAATACTTCAGGCATCGCCACCTCCTCGTCAGGCCCGGGCGATTGACCAACTTCCTCCACCGCAGTGGTAGGCGAGCTCGGGGGAATATTCTCTTTCCCTCGTTTTGACTTGTAGACTCCTTTCGCCTTGGGCTTCCCCTTCGGCTGGGGCGGCGTATTGGACTTGGCCAATGCTGCCCGTGCTTGAGACCGTGTGTAGGGTCTTTCGGCAGTGTCTCCTACGAGCCCTAAAGCTCTGAGATCATTACCTAACAAGACCTTTCCCGGGACGTTTCTCTGAATGCTCACTGGAATCCTGACTGCTGTACCATTTAAAGTAAGATTTACAGGGATCACGGGAAACATACGGAGGGGGCCGTCAGCCAACTTAGTGGGCATCAGAGTAGCTCTGGCAACTTCCTCTGAGTCTACCAAGGTAGAATCTACTACAGTGCGACTGCACCCACTATCCCTAAGAGCTGGAGTATCCACTCCATTGATCAGCACACTGTCTTTAAAGTAGTGCTTGGTATTATCCGGAATCCTAGCATAAGCCTCTGCGACTTTAGGCTCCCAGGAACCCAGGGACACTAAAACTACCTCAGCCTCTATCCCGCTGGGAAATGAGTCTGAGGAGAAGGATGCTCCTGTAATCTCTTCTTCCTCGTAGGAGGAGAAGGCCAGATTAGCGGAGTGGACCCCCAAAGGTCTAACCTTACACCGGGGATCCCCCTTCACATGGTCAGTTGCTCCACAAGACAAACAAGCCCCAGTGGGTCTGTTTACGTAGGGAGGCTTATTGTAACCAGAGTTCTGTTTCGGAGGCTGACATCCACTACCCTGTGAGTTCTCTTGTGTCTTACCCTTGTTTTTCTTTTTGTGGCCCTTATGGGAAGAAGATTTAGCAGATTCCCCACCCTCCATATCTTTGGACTTTTTCCCTTCCTCCTGCTTACCAGGATGAGTTTTGTCCTTATGGGACACTCGATGTGACACCCATAAGTCTGCTGCAATGGCCAGCTTCTTAGGATCTATCTCCTTCGAATCGGCCAAATGCTGCTTAAGCTCCGGGGAAGAAGAAGCAAAAATATGTTCCAGCATGACAAGATTTATCATGCCTTCGAAGGTAGAAACCTTATAATCTTCGACCCAGCCAGTTAAGTTTTTCAAGGATTCAGCGACATAAGATACCCAAGTACCACCTTCCTTTTTCTTATACTCTCGAAAACGCTTTAAATATTGGGCCGGAGTCTTCCCAAACTTTAAAATGAGAGTTTGCTTTAACATTGCGAAATCAGCCCGCTCAGCCTTCGACATTTCCATAATGGCACTACAGCCAGAATGGGGCAGTCTACTGAGCAACCACGCAATCTTATCAGCACTGTCAACTTTTTGAACCTCGCATGCATACTCAAACGCATTCAGCCAGTCCATAATGTCATTCCTTTCTTCATATACACTGAGCAGATCTTTTGGAAACCGTGGATGAGAGGGAGCCCCAGACCCATGTCCAGGACCCTTGGACCCATTTGCAACCTGAAGCTTGGCCAGTTCCAACTGGTGATCCCTGTCTTTCTGTTTTTCTGCCTGTTCAATTTTTAGTTTGGCTATGCTGAATTCAAGCTCCTGCTGCCTAAACCGCAGCTCTTGCTTCTTGAATTCAAGCATAGCCTCCCCATCAACACTGGCAGAGGAAACATTAAACATTACATCCTCCCTGTCCTCGTGGTCGCGATGGATCAGTGCAGCGGCAGAACCGTCGGTTCTACCAGTGAGAGCAGCCCCACCACCTTCTGCACTGTCCTCGGAAGTTATAGCGTCAAGCTGCGCTTCTTGCCACGCCACGATTCTCTGGATCATTTCCAATTTTGTGCCTTGAGAGGAAACACCTCTCTCCGCACACATCTTTTTCAATGTTTCTGATTTGGAAGCATTTAAAGTTAACAAGGTATTTGCTTCCATACTGTTTGATAGGACTATGGCCTTTTTAAAGTTATTCTATAACAATTCACTACGTGTACTGTTTGGAATAACCTGAAATGCCTTAGTTCGAGCGCAACACTGGATACCTTCAGTCGTATCCCACCGCTGTACACCAATTTGTTAAGACGGATTTCTGAACTCTGTCCTGGTGGCGCAGAAGTTCAGAAGGCCAACCTAATTACTTGGAACAGGGTAACCTCTGGACAAGCCAGACCAATCAAGGTAGCGATCGCGGCGGTCAAGACTAGGTCTCAAGAGGGGTGAGGGTGACTGAAAGCCCGCAATGAGCACACAAAGCAAGAGCGCTTACAAACTACTCCAAACAGTTGTTATATCAAAAATAGATACACATTTATTTTAAGGCCTTTAAAATAATGACCGTAGCGAGAAAATCACAATATCACAATATTAAACCAACACATACCATATCAACACAATATATATACAAATACACAGTCGCAAGCGTTTAAAGCACGAAATATGTAGTCCACCTGCCAGGGAAGGAAAACAGGCAGTGCGATACCGCTTTAGACTCAGTTCGCCTTCAGAGGCACCTACTAGATGGAAGTCCGAGCCCTGCGAAGAGTGGAGCCTTGTGCTCAAAGTACCTGCCACGCCGGTGCCAACGGGCAAAAGGGGAAGCTCTTCGGAGGAAGTCAGGCAGTTCGGGTTAGTGCACAGCAGAAGGAGAACAGGTTCCGTAACTCAAGCGCAGCCTCCACAGCGGGCAGAAGCAGAGCGCGAGTACGGCCAAAAGGGTGCTGTTTTTACACAGCAGGGAAAAGCAATGGGATACTGCAGGAGGGCGACCAGATCCTAGCTAAACTACTCACCGGTCCCCGAAGCAAGCAGACCCAGGCTTCTCCACGTTCGTTTTAGCAGCTGGCAGGTTCAGAAGAGCAGGGAACGCCTCGTAGTCGTGTAGAGCAAAAAGACGTCCCAATCGACGAAACCAGCACAGTTTGTTGCCGCAGCAGGACAACGGAGCGGCCGTGTGTATTCGAGCCAAATGTACACTCCTCCCTTCAGACTTGGGAACGCCAAGTGTACGAAGCGTGGGAGAGTGACAAGGACTCGGAATACAACACAACCTGGCGGCGGTTACAGAGCAGGACTCCCTTGTAAGCTGGTCAGTCAACTGGATGGCCCAGAGACACTTCCGAAGGCTTACTTGGCAGGAGAGGATGAAGTCGCCGGGAATAGCTGTTCCTGCTATTCCAAAGGTCGAAGCACCATTACAGGCCTTCTGGTTCGATCCAAGGAGGAAAGGGTTTCACAGGACGACAGCAGTGCAAAGGAGGATTCCTTCAGCGGGTCACCAGCGATTCCTCGGTCCAGCCTCTTGGTTGCAGGATACTTGGCTCCTGTATTCCTTCGTTCGTGAGAACTCAGGAGATCGACCTGGTAGTGGTGTTTCCAGCTCCCTCTTATCCACGGTTCCCTTCGCGCCAAAACGGAGGGGAGCCAATGGGAGATCCGCTCATCAACACACATACCATACGTGGACCAATCACGGACCACGGTGGTCCCAGGCATTCACACCACCCTAGACTCTCTGGCACCCAGGATGTGTATTGGGACCAGACATCCCAGCCCCCACCCTGGAGGCACACAAACGACATGTAGAAGCCCGCGAAAGCAACCACGTTTCGCGGGAAAGTACATGCCCAAATAAGGAAGGCCCCGGGTCGCCCGACCTGGGGAAGGTGAAGGGAGCAAGACGGTCAGTGGACAGGACAAAGGAGCCTCGTGGTCTGGCCATTTTGGGAGCCAGGCCACCATTTTGGGTTCAGTGCGAAAAACGTGCTCAGAACGCCAAAAGGAGCTCAAAATAAACAAAACGATCGCTGCCACCATTCCAGTCCCTGAATGACTTGCACCGATCAAATACCATCCTAAAAGAGTATCTAGGGCCTGTAGAAGGCTAGAGACCCAAGAGAGCTGTAACTTAGCTTACAGTGCCCTCTTGTGTCATGTTGCACTAAAGCCGCAACATGATAAAAGAAACTACGGGAAACAGCGTTCCCCGGTACTGACTGTCTTAAGGGCATGTCAGTTTCCCCGTAAGAAAGGAGCGAAAGCCCAGAGAAGTGCGGCAGAAGGCTGTACTTCTCTGGCAAAGTCAAGAACAAGGTTAAAAACAATAGCAAAAAGTTTAGGGGTTGCCCCATGGAAGGAAAATTCCCTACAATTACGAAATCTTTCCTAACAGCGATGTGATATCTCAATGATTCTAATACCAAACCAGAGACCCGTCCTTTAACATGAGATGGGATATCCAACTCCTTCCCATTCCAATCCTGAGCCACTCCTGATAGCAGAGATGTGATATCTCAATGCTTATACCAAACCTGAGACCCTTCCTATAACATGAGATGTGATATCCAACTCCTTCCCGTTCCAAACCTAAGACACTTCCTATAGCATATGTGATATCCAACTCCTTCCCATTCCAAACATGAGACCCTTCCTATAGCAAGAATGTAACATCCAACTCCTACCCATTCCAATCCTGAGACCATTCCTATAGCATGAGATGTGATGTCTCAATGCTTCCAATACCAATCCTGAGATCCTTCCTATAACATGAGATGTGATATCCAACTCCTTCCCATTCCAATCCTGAGACCCTTATGATAGCATGAGATGTGATATCTCAATGCCTCTTATACCAAACCTGAGATCCTTCCGATAGCATGAGATGTGATATCTCAATGCTTCTAATACCAAACCTGAGATCCTTCCTATAATATGAGATGTGATTTCCAAATCCTTCCCCTTCCAAACCTGAGACCCTCCCTTTAGCATGAGATGTGATATCCAACTCCTTCCCATTCCAATCCTGAGACCCTTCTGATAGCATGAGATGTGATTTCTCAATGCCTCTAATACCAAACCTGAGATCCTACCTCTAACATGAAATGTGATATCCATCTCCTTCCCTTTCCAAACCTGAGACCCTGCCTATAGCATGATATGTGATATCCAAGTCCTTCCCATTCCAATCCTGAGACCCTTCCTATAGCATGTGATGTGATATCTCAATGCTTATACCAAACCTGAGACCCTTCCTATGGCATGAGATGGCATATACAACTCTTTCCCATTCCAATCCTGAGACCCTTCCTATAGCATGAGATGTGATATCTCAATGCTTATACCAAACCTGAGACCCTTCCTATAGCATGCGATGTGATATCCAACTTCTTCCCATTCCAATCCTGAGACCCTTCCTATAGCATGAGATGTGATATCTCAATGCTTATACCAAACCTGAGACCCTTCCTATAGCTTGAGATGTGATATCCAACTCCTTCCCATTCCAATCCTGAGACCCTTCCTATAGCATGAGATGTGATATCTCAAGGCCTCTAATACCAAACCTGAGATCCTTCCTCTAACATGAAATGTGATATCCAACTCCTTCCCCTTCCAAACCTGAGAGCCTTCCTATAGCATGAGATATGATATCCAAGTCCTTCCCATTCCAATCCTGAGACCCTTCCTATAACATGAAATGTGATATCCAACTCCTTCCCATTCCAACCTGAGACCCTTCCTATAGCATGAGATGGGATATCCAACTCCTTCCAAATCCAATACTGATACCCTTCCGATAGCATGAGATGTGATATCCCAATGCTTCTACCAAACCTGAGACCCATACTATGGCATGAGATGTGATATCAAACTCCTTCCCATTCCAATCCTGAGACCCTTCTTATACCATGAGACTTGATATCTCAATGCTTCTAATACCAAACCTGAGACCCGTCCTATAACATGAGATGTGATATCCAAATCCTTCCCCTTCCAAACCTTAGACCCTTCCTTTATCATGAAATGTGATATCCAACTCCTTCCCATTCCAATCCTGAGACCCTTCCGATATCATGAGATGTGATATCTCAATGCTTATACCAAATCTGAGACCCTTCCTATGGCCTGAGATGTCATATACAACTCCTTCCCATTCCAATCCTGAGACCCTTCCTATAGCATGAGATGTGATATCTCACTGCTTATACCAAATCTGAGACCCTTCCTATAGCATGAGATGTGATATCCAACTCCTTCCCATTCCAATCCTGAGACCCTTCCTATAGCATGAGAAGTGATATCTCCATGCTTATACCAAACCTGAGACCCTTCCTATAGCATAAGATGTGATATCCAAATCCTTCCCATTCCAATCCTGAGACCCTTCCTATAGCATGAGATGTGATATCTCAATGCTTATACCAAACCTGAGACCCTTCCTATAGCATGAGATGTGATATCCAACTCCTTCCCATTCCAATCCTGAGACCCTTCCTATAGCATGAGATGTGATGTCTCAATGCTTCTAATACCAAACCTGAGATCCTTCCTATAACATGAGATGTGATATCCAACTCCTTCCCATTCCAATCCTGAGACCCTTATGATAGCATGAGATGTGATATCTCAATGCCTCTTATACCAAACCTGAGATCCTTCCGATAGCATGAGATGTGATATCTCAATGCTTCTAATACCAAACCTGAGATCCTTCCTATAATATGAGATGTGATTTCCAAATCCTTCCCCTTCCAAACCTGAGACCCTCCCTTTAGCATGAAATGTGATATCCAACTCCTTCCCATTCCAATCCTGAGACCCTTCTGATAGCATGAGATGTGATATCTCAATGCCTCTAATACCAAACCTGAGATCCTACCTCTAACATGAAATGTGATATCCATCTCCTTCCCTTTCCAAACCTGAGACCCTGCCTATAGCATGAGAAGTGATATCCAAGTCCTTCCCATTCCAATCCTGAGACCCTTCCTATAGCATGTGATGTGATATCTCAATGCTTATACCAAACCTGAGACCCTTCCTATGGCATGAGATGTCATATACAACTCCTTCCCATTCCAACCCTAAGACCCTTCCTATAGCATGAGATGTGATATCCAACTTCTTCCAATTCCAATCCTGAGACCCTTCCTATAGCATGAGATGTGATATCTCAATGCTTATACCAAACCTGAGACCCTTCCTATAGCATAAGATGTGATATCCAAATCCTTCCCATTCCAATCCTGAGACCCTTCCTATAGCATGAGATGTGATATCTCAATGCTTATACCAAACCTGAGACCCTTCCTATAGCATGAGATGTGATATCCAACTCCTTCCCATTCCAATCCTGAGACCCTTCCTATAGCATGAGATGTGATGTCTCAATGCTTCTAATACCAAACCTGAGATCCTTCCTATAACATGAGATGTGATATCCAACTCCTTCCCATTCCAATCCTGAGACCCTTATGATAGCATGAGATGTGATATCTCAATGCCTCTTATACCAAACCTGAGATCCTTCCGATAGCATGAGATGTGATATCTCAATGCTTCTAATACCAAACCTGAGATCCTTCCTATAATATGAGATGTGATTTCCAAATCCTTCCCCTTCCAAACCTGAGACCCTCCCTTTAGCATGAAATGTGATATCCAACTCCTTCCCATTCCAATCCTGAGACCCTTCTGATAGCATGAGATGTGATATCTCATTGCCTCTAATACCAAACCTGAGATCCTACCTCTAACATGAAATGTGATATCCATCTCCTTCCCTTTCCAAACCTGAGACCCTGCCTATAGCATGAGATGTGATATCCAAGTCCTTCCCATTCCAATCCTGAGACCCTTCCTATAGCATGTGATGTGATATCCAAGTACTTCCCATTCCAATCCTGAGACCCTTCCTATAGCATGTGATGTGAAATCTCAATGCTTATACCAAACCTGAGACCCTTCCTATGGCATGAGATGTCATAAACAACTCCTTCCCATTCCAACCCTGAGACCCTTCCTATAGCATGAGATGTGATATCTCAATGCTTATACCAAACCTGAGACCCTTCCTATAGCTTGAGATGTGATATCCAACTTCTTCCCATTCCAATCCTGAGACCCTTCCTATAGCATGAGATGTGATATCCCAATGCTTCTACCAAACCTGAGACCCATACTATGGCATGAGATGTGATATCAAACTCCTTCCCATTCCAATCCTGAGACGCTTCCTATAGCTTGAGATGTGATATCCAACTCCTTCCCATTCCAATTCTGAGACCCTTCTTATACCATGAGACTTGATATCTCAATGCTTCTAATACCAAACCTGAGACCCGTCCTATAACATGAGATGTGATATCCAAATCCTTCCCCTTCCAAACCTTAGACCCTTCCTTTATAATGAGATGTGATATCCAACTCCTTCCCATTCCAATCCTGAGACCCTTCCGATATCATGAGATTTGTTATCTCAATGCTTCTAATATCAAACTTGAGACCCTCCCTATAGCATGAGATGTGACATCCAAGTCCTTCCCATTCCAATCCTGAGACCCTTCCTATAGCATGAGATGTGATATCTCAATGCTTCTAATACCAAACCTGAGACCCTTCCTATAACATGAGATGGGATATCCAACTCCTTCCCATTCCAATCCTGAGACCCTTCCGATAGCAGAGATGTGATATCTCAATGCTTATACCAAACCTGAGACCCTTCCTAAGGCTTGAGATGTCATATACAACTCCTTCCCATTCCAATCCTGAGACCCTTCCTATAGCATGAGATGTGATATCTCAATGCTTATACCAAATCTGAGACCCTTCCTATAGCATGAGATGTGATATCCAAATCCTTCCCATTCCAATCCTGAGACCCTTCCTATAGCATGAGATGTGATATCTCAATGCTTATACCAAACCTGAGAGCCTACCTATAGCATGAGATGTGATATCCAAGTCCATCCCATTCCAATCCTTAGACCCTTCCTACAGCATGCGATGTGATATCTCAATGATTCTAATACCAAACCAGAGACCCGTCCTTTAACATGAGATGGGATATCCAACTCCTTCCCATTCCAATCCTGAGCCACTCCTGATAGCAGAGATGTGATATCTCAATGCTTATACCAAACCTGAGACCCTTCCTATAACATGAGATGTGATATCCAACTCCTTCCCGTTCCAAACCTGAGACACTTCCTATAGCATATGTGATATCCAACTCCTTCCCATTCCAAACATGAGACCCTTACTATAGCATGAGATGTGATATATCAATGCTTCTAATACCAAACCTGAGATCCTTCCTATGACATGAGATGTGATATCCAAATCCTTCCCATTCCAATCCTGAGACCCTTCCGATAGCAAGAGATGTGATATCCAAATCCTTCCCATTCCAATCCTGAGACCCTTCCTATAACATGAGATGTGATATTCAACTCCTTCCCCTTCCAACCTGAGACACTTCCTATAGCATGGGAAGGGATATCCAACTCCTTCCCAATCCAATCCTGAGAACCTTCCGATAGCAGAGATGTGATATCTCAATGCTTATACCAAACCTGAGACCCTTCCTATGGCATGAGATGTGATATCCAACTCCTTGCCATTCAAATCCTGAGACCCTTCCTATAGCATGAGATGTGATATCTCAATGCTTCTACCAAACCTGAGACCCTTCCTTTAGCATGAGATGTGATATCCAAATCCTTCACATTCCAATCCTGAGACCCTTCCTATAGCATGAGATGTGATATCTCAATGCTTCTAATACCAAACCTGAGATCCTTCCTATAACATGAGATGTGATATCCAATTCCTTCCCATTCCAAACCTGAGACCCTTCCTATTGGATGAGATGTGATATCCAACTCCTTCCCATTCCAACCCTGAGACCCTTCCTATACCATGAGATGTGATATCTCAATGCTTCTAATACCAAACCTGGGAACCGTCCTATAACATGAGATGTGATATCTCAATGTTTCTAATAAAAAACCTGAGACCCTTCCTATAACATGAGATGTGATATCCAATTCCTTCCCATTCCAAACCTGAGACCCTTCCTATTGGATGAGATGTGATATCCAAATCCTTCCCCTTCCAAACCTGAGACCCTTCCTTTAGCATGAGATGTGATATCCAAATACTTCCCATTCCAATCCTAAAACCCTTCCTATAGCATGAGATGTGATATCTCAATGTTTCTAATAAAAAACCTGAGACCCTTCCTATAGCAAGAGATGTGATATCCAAATCCTTCCCATTCCAATCCTGAGACCCTTCCTGTATATAACATGAGATGTGATATCCAACTCCTTCCCATTCCAACCTGAGACCCTTCCTATAGCATGAGATGTGATATCCAACTCCTTACCATTCAAATCCTGAGACCCTCCCTATAACAAGAGATGTCATATCCAACTCCTTCCCATTCCAAACCTGAGACCCTTCCTATAACATGAGATGTGATATCCAACTCCTTCCCATTCCAAACCTGAGACCCTTCCGATAGCATGAGATGTGATATCTCAATGCTTCAAAAACCAAACATGAGAACCATCCTATAACATGAGATGTGAAATCCAAATCCTTCCCTTCCCAAACCTGAGACTCTTCCTATAGCATGAGATGTGATATCTCAATGCTTCTACCAAACCTGAAACCCTTCCTATAGCATGAGATGTGATATCCAACTCCTTCCCATTCCAATCCTGAGACACACCCTATAGCATGAGATGTGATATCACAATGCTTCTAATACCAAACCTGAGACCCGTCCTATAACATGAGATGTGATATCCAAATCCTTCCCCTTCCAAACCTGAGACCCTTCCTTTAGCATGAGATGTGATATATAGCTCCTCCCATTCCAATCCTGAGACCCTTCCGATAGCAGAGATGTGACATTTCAATGCTTATACCAAACCTGAGACCCTTCCCATAGCATGAGATGTGATATCCAACTCCTTCCCATTCCAATCCTGAGACCCTTCCTATAGCATGAGATGTGATATCTCAATGCTTCTAATACCAAACCTGAGATCCTTCCTATAACATGAGATGTGATATCCAACTCCTTCCCATTCCAATCCCGAGACCCTTCCTATAGCATGAGATGTGATATCTCAATGCTTCTAATACCAAACCTAAGGTCCTTCCTATAACATGAGATGTGATATCCAAATCCTTCCCATTCCAAACCTGAGACCCTCCCTTTAGCATGAGATGTGATATCCAACTCCTTCCCATTCCAATCCTGATACCCTTCTGATAGCATGAGATCTGATATCTCAATGCCTCTAATACCAAACCTGAGATCCTACCTCTAACATGAAATGTGATATCCAACTCCTTCCTTTTCCAAACCTGAGACCCTTCCTACAGCATGAGATGTGATATCCAAGTCCTTCCCATTCCAATCCTGAGACCCTTCCTATAAAATGAGATGTGATATCCAACTCCTTCTATTCCAACCTGAGACCCTTCCTATAGCATGAGATGGGATATCCAACTCCTTCCAAATCCAATCCTGATACCCTTCCGATAGCATGAGATGTGATATACCAATGCTTCTACAAAACCTGAGACCCATACCATGGCATGAGATGTGATATCAAACTCCCGTCCTATACCATGAGACTTGATATCTCAATGCTTCTAATACCAAACCTGAGACCGGTCCAATAACATGAGATGTGATATCCAAATCCTTCCCATTCCAATCCTGAGACCCTTCCTATAGCATGTGATGTGATATCTCAATGCTTATACCAAACCTGAGACCCTTCCTATGGCATGAGATGTCATATACAACTCCTTCCCATTCCAACCCTGAGACCCTTCCTATAGCATGAGATGTGATATCTCAATGCTTATACCAAACCTGAGACCCTTCCTATAGCATGAGATGTGATATCCAACTTCTTCCCATTCCAATCCTGAGACCCTTCCTATAGCATGAGATGTGATATCTCAATGCTTATACCAAACCTGAGACCCTTCCTATAGCTTGAGATGTGATATCCAACTCCTTCCCATTCCAATCCTGAGACCCTTCCTATAGCATGAGATGTGATATCTCAAGGCCTCTAATACCAAACCTGAGATCCTTCCTCTAACATGAAATGTGATATCCAACTCCTTCCCCTTCCAAACCTGAGAGCCTTCCTATAGCATGAGATATGATATCCAAGTCCTTCCCATTCCAATCCTGAGACCCTTCCTATAACATGAAATGTGATATCCAACTCCTTCCCATTCTAACCTGAGACCCTTCCTATAGCATGAGATGGGATATCCAACTCCTTCCAAATCCAATACTGATACCCTTCCGATAGCATGAGATGTGATATCCCAATGCTTCTACCAAACCTGAGACCCATACTATGGCATGAGATGTGATATCAAACTCCTTCCCATTCCAATCCTGAGACGCTTCCTATAGCTTGAGATGTGATATCCAACTCCTTCCCATTCCAATTCTGAGACCCTTCTTATACCATGACACTTGATATCTCAATGCTTCTAATACCAAACCTGAGACCCGTCCTATAACATGAGATGTGATATCCAAATCCATCCCCTTCCAAACCTTAGACCCTTCCTTTATAATGAGATGTGATATCCAACTCCTTCCCATTCCAATCCTGAGACCCTTCCGATATCATGAGATGTGATATCTCAATGCTTATACCAAATCTGAGACCCTTCCTATGGCCTGAGATGTCATATACAACTCCTTCCCATTCCAATCCTGAGACCCTTCCTATAGCATGAGATGTGATATCTCAATGCTTATACCAAATCTGAGACCCTTCCTATAGCATGAGATGGGATATCCAACTCCTTCCCATTCCAATCCTGAGACCCTTCCTATAGCATGAGAAGTGATATCTCCATGCTTATACCAAACCTGAGACCCTTCCTATAGCATAAGATGTGATATCCAAATCCTTCCCTTTCCAATCCTGAGACCCTTCCTATAGCATGAGATGTGATATCTCAATGCTTATACCAAACCTGAGACCCTTCCTATAGCATGAGATGTGATATCCAACTCCTTCCCATTCCAATCCTGAGACCCTTCCTATAGCATGAGATGTGATGTCTCAATGCTTCTAATACCAAACCTGAGATCCTTCCTATAACATGAGATGTGATATCCAACTCCTTCCCATTCCAATCCTGAGACCCTTATGATAGCATGAGATGTGATATCTCAATGCCTCTTATACCAAACCTGAGATCCTTCCGATAGCATGAGATGTGATATCTCAATGCTTCTAATACCAAACCTGAGATCCTTCCTATAATATGAGATGTGATTTCCAAATCCTTCCCCTTCCAAACCTGAGACCCTCCCTTTAGCATGAAATGTGATATCCAACTCCTTCCCATTCCAATCCTGAGACCCTTCTGATAGCATGAGATGTGATATCTCAATGCCTCTAATACCAAACCTGAGATCCTACCTCTAACATGAAATGTGATATCCATCTCCTTCCCTTTCCAACCCTGAGACCCTGCCTATAGCATGAGATGTGATATCCAAGTCCTTCCCATTCCAATCGTGAGACCCTTCCTATAGCATGTGATGTGATATCTCAATGCTTATACCAAACCTGAGACCCTTCCTATGGCATGAGATGTCATATACAACTCCTTCCCATTCCAACCCTGAGACCCTTCCTATAGCATGAGATGTGATATCTCAATGCTTATACCAAACCTGAGACCCTTCCTATAGCATGAGATGTGATATCCAACTTCTTCCCATTCCAATCCTGAGACCCTTCCTATAGCATGAGATGTGATATCTCAGTGCTTATACCAAACCTGAGACCCTTCCTATAGCATAAGATGTGATATCCAAATCCTTCCCATTCCAATCCTGAGACCCTTCCTATAGCATGAGATGTGATATCTCAATGCTTATACCAAACCTGAGACCCTTCCTATAGCATGAGATGTGATATCCAACTCCTTCCCATTCCAATCCTGAGACCCTTCCTATAGCATGAGATGTGATGTCTCAATGCTTCTAATACCAAACCTGAGATCCTTCCTATAACATGAGATGTGATATCCAACTCCTTCCCATTCCAATCCTGAGACCCTTATGATAGCATGAGATGTGATATCTCAATGCCTCTTATACCAAACCTGAGATCCTTCCGATAGCATGAGATGTGATATCTCAATGCTTCTAATACCAAACCTGAGATCCTTCCTATAATATGAGATGTGATTTCCAAATCCTTCCCCTTCCAAACCTGAGACCCTCCCTTTAGCATGAAATGTGATATCCAACTCCTTCCCATTCCAATCCTGAGACCCTTCTGATAGCATGAGATGTGATATCTCATTGCCTCTAATACCAAACCTGAGATCCTACCTCTAACATGAAATGTGATATCCATCTCCTTCCCTTTCCAAACCTGAGACCCTGCCTATAGCATGAGATGTGATATCCAAGTCCTTCCCATTCCAATCCTGAGACCCTTCCTATAGCATGTGATGTGATATCCAAGTCCTTCCCATTCCAATCCTGAGACCCTTCCTATAGCATGTGATGTGATATCTCAATGCTTATACCAAACCTGAGACCCTTCCTATGGCATGAGATGTCATATACAACTCCTTCCCATTCCAACCCTGAGACCCTTCCTATAGCATGAGATGTGATATCTCAATGCTTATACCAAACCTGAGACCCTTCCTATAGCTTGAGATGTGATATCCAACTTCTTCCCATTCCAATCCTGAGACCCTTCCTATAGCATGAGATGTGATATCCCAATGCTTCTACCAAACCTGAGACCCATACTATGGCATGAGATGTGATATCAAACTCCTTCCCATTCCAATCCTGAGACGCTTCCTATAGCTTGAGATGTGATATCCAACTCCTTCCCATTCCAATTCTGAGATCCTTCTTATACCATGAGACTTGATATCTCGATGCTTCTAATACCAAACCTGAGACCCGTCTTATAACATGAGATGTGATATCCAAATCCTTCCCCTTCCAAACCTTAGACCCTTCCTTTATAATGAGATGTGATATCCAACTCCTTCCCATTCCAATCCTGAGACCCTTCCTATAGCATGAGATGTGATATCTCAATGCTTCTAATACCAAACCTGAGACCCTTCCTATAACATGAGATGGGATATCCAACTCCTTCCCATTCCAATCCTGAGACCCTTCCGATAGCAGAGATGTGATATCTCAATGCTTATACCAAACCTGAGACCCTTCCTAAGGCTTGAGATGTCATATACAACTCCTTCCCATTCCAATCCTGAGACCCTTCCTATAGCATGAGATGTGATATCTCAATGCTTATACCAAATCTGAGACCCTTCCTATAGCATGAGATGTGATATCCAAATCCTTCCCATTCCAATCCTGAGACCCTTCCTATAGCATGAGATGTGATATCTCAATGCTTATACCAAACCTGAGAGCCTACCTATAGCATGAGATGTGATATCCAAGTCCATCCCATTCCAATCCTTAGACCCTTCCTACAGCATGCGATGTGATATCTCAATGATTCTAATACCAAACCAGAGACCCGTCCTTTAACATGAGATGGGATATCCAACTCCTTCCCATTCCAATCCTGAGCCACTCCTGATAGCAGAGATGTGATATCTCAATGCTTATACCAAACCTGAGACCCTTCTTATAACATGAGATGTGATATCCAACTCCTTCCCGTTCCAAACCTGAGACACTTCCTATAGCATATGTGATATCCAACTCCTTCCCATTCCAAACATGAGACCCTTACTATAGCAAGAATGTAATATCCAACTCCTACCCATTCCAATCCTGAGACCATTCCTATAGCATGAGATGTGATATATCAATGCTTCTAATACCAAACCTGAGATCCTTCCTATGACATGAGATGTGATATCCAAATCCTTCCCATTCCAATCCTGAGACCCTTCCTATAGCAAGAGATGTGATATCCAAATCCTTCCCATTCCAATCCTGAGACCCTTCCTATAACATGAGATGTGATATTCAACTCCTTCCCATTCCAACCTGAGACACTTCCTATAACATGTGAAATCCAAATCCTTCCCTTTCCAAACCTGAGACCCTTCCGATAGCATGAGATGTGATATCTCAATGCTTCTAAAACCAAACATGAGAACCATCCTATAACATGAGATGTGAAATCCAAATCCTTCCCTTTCCAAACCTGAGACCCTTCCTATAGCTTGAGATGAAATATCAAACTCCTTCCCATTCCAATCCTGAGATAGCTTGAGATGTGATATCCAACTCCATCCCATTCCAATCCTGAGACCCTTCCGATAGCATGAGATGTGATAGCTCAATGCTTCTAATATCAAAACTGAGACCCTCCCTATAGTATGAGATGTGAATTCTAAGTCCTTACCATTCCTATCCTGAGACCCTTCCGATAGCAGAGATGTGATATCTCAATGCTTATACCAAACCTGATGACCCTTCCTATGGCATTAGATGTGATATCCAACTCCTTCCCATTCCAATCCTGAGTTCCTTCCTATAGCATGAGATGTGATATCTCAATGCTTCTATCAAACCTGATACCCTTCCTTTAGCATGAGAGGTGATATTCAACTCCTGCCCATTCCAATCCTGAGACTCCTCCTATAGCATGAGATGTGATATCTCAATGCTTCTAATACCAGACCTGGGACCGGTCCTATAACATGAGATATGATATCCAAATCCTTCCCCTTCCAAACCTGAGACCCTTCCTATAGAAAGAGATGTGATATCCAATTCCTTCCAATTCCAATCCTGAGACCCTTCCTATAACGAGATGTGATATCCAACTCCTTCCCATTCCAACCTGAGACCCTTCCTGTAGCATGAGAAGGGAGATCCAACTCCTTCCCATTCCAATCCTGAGACCCTTCCTATACCATGAGATGTGATATCTCAATGCTTCTAATACCAAACCTGGGACCCGTCCTATATCATGAGATATGTCCTATAACATGAGATATGATATCCAAATCCTTCCCCTTCCAAACCTGAGACCCTTCCTTTAGCATGAGATGTCATATCTCAATGTTTCTAATAGAAAACCTGAGACCCTTCCTATAGCAAGAGATGTGATATCCAAATCCTTCCCATTTCAATCTTGAGACCCTTCCTATAACATGAGATGTGATATCCAACTCCTACCCATTCCAACCTGAGACCCTTCCTATAGCATGAGAAGGGATATCCAATTCCTTCCCAATCCAATCCTTAGACCCTTCCGATAGCAGAGATGTGATATCTCAATGCTTATACCAAACCTGAGACCCTTCCTTTAGCATGAGATGTGATATCCAAATGCTTCACATTCCAATCCTGAGACCCTTCCTATAGCATGAGATGTGATATCTCAATGCTTCTAATACAAAACCTGAGATCCTTCCTATAACATGAGATGTGATATCCAAGTCCTTCCCATTCCAATCCTGAGACCCTTCCTATAACATGAGATGTGATATCCAACTCCTTCTACTCCAACCTGAGACCCTTCCTATAGCATGAGATGGGATATCCAACTCCTTCCAAATCCAATCCTGATACCCTTCCAATAGCATGAGATGTGATATCCCAATGCTTCTACAAAACCTGAGACCCATACCATGGCATGAGATGTGATATCAAACTCCCGTCCTATACGATGAGACTTGATATCTCAATGCTTCTAATACCAAACCTGAGACCGGTCCAATAACATGAGATGTGATATCCAAATCCTTCCCCTTCCAAACCTTAGACCCTTCCTTTATCATGAGATGTGATATCCAAGTCCTTCCCATTCCATTCCTGAGTCCCTTAATATAGCATGAGATGTGATATCTCAATGCTTCTAATACCAAACCTGAGACCCTTCCTATAACATGAGATGTGATATCCAAATCCTTCCCATTCCAATCCTGAGACCCTTCCGATAGCAGAGATGTGATATCTCAATGCTTATACCAAACCTGAGACCCTTCCGATAGCATGAGATGTGATATCTCAATGCTTCTAATACCAAACCTCAGATCCTTCCAATAACATGAGATGTGATGTCCAAATCCTTCCCCTTCCAAACCTTAGACCCTCCCTTTAGCATGAGATGTGATATCCAACTCCTTCCCATTCCAATCCTGAGACCCTTCTGATGGCATGAGATGTCATATCTCAATGCCTCTAATACCAAACCTGAGATCCTACCTCTAACATGAGATGTGATATCAAACTCCTTCCCATTCCAAACCTGAGACCCTTCAGATAGCATGAGATGTGATATTTCAATGCTTCTAAAACCAAACATGAGAACCATCCTATAACATGAGATGTGAAATCCAAATCATTCCCATTCCAAACATGAGGCCCTTCCTATAGCTTGAGATGTGATATCAAACTCCTTCCCATTCAATGTGATATCCAACTCCTTCCCATTCCAATCCTGGGACCCTTCCTATACCATGAGATGTGATAGTTCAATGCTTCTAATACCAAACCTGAGACCCGTCCTAAAACATGAGATGTGAGATCCAAATCCTTCCCCTTCCAGACCTGAGACCTTTCCTTTAGCATGACATGTGATAACCAACTCCTTCCCATTCCAAACCTGAGACCCTTCCCATAGCATGAGATGTGATATCTCAATGCTTCTAAAACCAAACATGAGAACCATCCTATAACATGAGATGTGAAATCCAAATCCTTCCCTTTCCAAACCTGAGACCCTTCCTATAGCTTGAGATGAAATATCAAACTCCTTCCCATTCCAATCCTGAGATAGCTTGAGATGTGAGATCCAAATCCTTCCCCTTCCAAACCTGAGACCCTTCCTATAGCTTGATATGTGATATCAAACTCCTTCCCATTACAATCCTGAGATAGCTTGAGATGTGATATCCAACTCCATCCCATTCCAATCCTGAGACCCTTCCGATAGCATGAGATGTGATAGCTCAATGCTTCTAATATCAAAACTGAGACCCTCCCTATAGTATGAGATGTGAAATCTACGTCCTTCCCATTCCTATCCTGAGACCCTTCCGATAGCAGAGATGTGATATCTCAATGCTTATACCGAACCTGATGACCCTTCCTTTAGCATGAGATGTGATATTCAACTCCTTCCCATTCCAAACCTGAGACCCTTCCTATAACATGAGACGTGATATCCAACTCCTTCCCATTCCAAACCTGAGACCTTTCCTTTAGCATATGTGATATCCAACTCCTTCCAATTCCAATACTGAGACCCTTCCAATAGCATATGTGATATCTCAATGCTTCTAATATCAAAACTGAGACCCTCCCTATAACATGAGATGTGATATCCAACTCCTTCCCATTCCAATACTGAGACCCTTCCAATAGCATATGTGATATCTCAATGCTTCTAATATGAAAACTGAGACCCTCCCTATAACATGAATTGTGATATCCAAATCCTTCCCATTCCAATCCTGAGACCCTTCCGATAGCAGAGATGTGATATCTCAATGCTTATACCAAACCTAAGACCCTTCCTATAGCATGAGATGTGATATCTCAATGCTTCTAATACCAAACCTGAGATCCTTCCAATAACATGAGATATGATGTCCAAATCCCTCCCCTTCCAAACCTTAGACCATCCCTTTAGCATGAGATTTGATATCCAACTCCTTCCCATTCCAATCCTGAGACCCTTCTGATAGCATGAGATGTGATATCTCAATGCCTCTAATACCAAACCTGAGATCCTACCTCTAACATGAAATGTGATATCCATCTCCTTCCCTTTCCAAACCTGAGACCCTGCCTATAGCATGAGATGTGATATCCAAGTCCTTCCCATTCCAATCCTGAGACCCTTCCTATAGCATGTGATGTGATATCTCAATGCTTATACCAAACCTGAGACCCTTCCTATGGCATGAGATGTCATATACAACTCCTTCCCATTCCAACCCTGAGACCCTTCCTATAGCATGAGATGTGATATCTCAATGCTTATACCAAACCTGAGACCCTTCCTATAGCATGAGATGTGATATCCAACTTCTTCCCATTCCAATCCTGAGACCCTTCCTATAGCATGAGATGTGATATCTCAATGCTTCTAATACCAAACCTGAGATCCTTCCAATAACATGAGATATGATGTCCAAATCCCTCCCCTTCCAAACCTTAGACCATCCCTTTAGCATGAGATTTGATATCCAACTCCTTCCCATTCCAATCCTGAGACCCTTCTGATAGCATGAGATGTGATATCTCAATGCCTCTAATACCAAACCTGAGACCCTTCCTATAGCATGAGATGTGATATCCAACTTCTTCCCATTCCAATCCTGAGACCCTTCCTTTAGCATGAGATGTCATATCTCAATGTTTCTAATAGAAAACCTGAGACCCTTCCTATAGCAAGAGATGTGATATCCAAATCCTTCCCATTTCAATCTTGAGACCCTTCCTATAACATGAGATGTGATATCCAACTCCTACCCATTCCAACCTGAGACCCTTCCTATAGCATGAGAAGGGATATCCAATTCCTTCCCAATCCAATCCTTAGACCCTTCCGATAGCAGAGATGTGATATCTCAATGCTTATACCAAACCTGAGACCCTTCCTTTAGCATGAGATGTGATATCCAAATGCTTCACATTCCAATCCTGAGACCCTTCCTATAGCATGAGATGTGATATCTCAATGCTTCTAATACAAAACCTGAGATCCTTCCTATAACATGAGATGTGATATCCAAGTCCTTCCCATTCCAATCCTGAGACCCTTCCTATAACATGAGATGTGATATCCAACTCCTTCTACTCCAACCTGAGACCCTTCCTATAGCATGAGATGGGATATCCAACTCCTTCCAAATCCAATCCTGATACCCTTCCAATAGCATGAGATGTGATATCCCAATGCTTCTACAAAACCTGAGACCCATACCATGGCATGAGATGTGATATCAAACTCCCGTCCTATACGATGAGACTTGATATCTCAATGCTTCTAATACCAAACCTGAGACCGGTCCAATAACATGAGATGTGATATCCAAATCCTTCCCCTTCCAAACCTTAGACCCTTCCTTTATCATGAGATGTGATATCCAAGTCCTTCCCATTCCATTCCTGAGTCCCTTAATATAGCATGAGATGTGATATCTCAATGCTTCTAATACCAAACCTGAGACCCTTCCTATAACATGAGATGTGATATCCAAATCCTTCCCATTCCAATCCTGAGACCCTTCCGATAGCAGAGATGTGATATCTCAATGCTTATACCAAACCTGAGACCCTTCCGATAGCATGAGATGTGATATCTCAATGCTTCTAATACCAAACCTCAGATCCTTCCAATAACATGAGATGTGATGTCCAAATCCTTCCCCTTCCAAACCTTAGACCCTCCCTTTAGCATGAGATGTGATATCCAACTCCTTCCCATTCCAATCCTGAGACCCTTCTGATGGCATGAGATGTCATATCTCAATGCCTCTAATACCAAACCTGAGATCCTACCTCTAACATGAGATGTGATATCAAACTCCTTCCCATTCCAAACCTGAGACCCTTCAGATAGCATGAGATGTGATATTTCAATGCTTCTAAAACCAAACATGAGAACCATCCTATAACATGAGATGTGAAATCCAAATCATTCCCATTCCAAACATGAGGCCCTTCCTATAGCTTGAGATGTGATATCAAACTCCTTCCCATTCAATGTGATATCCAACTCCTTCCCATTCCAATCCTGGGACCCTTCCTATACCATGAGATGTGATAGTTCAATGCTTCTAATACCAAACCTGAGACCCGTCCTAAAACATGAGATGTGAGATCCAAATCCTTCCCCTTCCAGACCTGAGACCTTTCCTTTAGCATGACATGTGATAACCAACTCCTTCCCATTCCAAACCTGAGACCCTTCCCATAGCATGAGATGTGATATCTCAATGCTTCTAAAACCAAACATGAGAACCATCCTATAACATGAGATGTGAAATCCAAATCCTTCCCTTTCCAAACCTGAGACCCTTCCTATAGCTTGAGATGAAATATCAAACTCCTTCCCATTCCAATCCTGAGATAGCTTGAGATGTGAGATCCAAATCCTTCCCCTTCCAAACCTGAGACCCTTCCTATAGCTTGATATGTGATATCAAACTCCTTCCCATTACAATCCTGAGATAGCTTGAGATGTGATATCCAACTCCATCCCATTCCAATCCTGAGACCCTTCCGATAGCATGAGATGTGATAGCTCAATGCTTCTAATATCAAAACTGAGACCCTCCCTATAGTATGAGATGTGAAATCTACGTCCTTCCCATTCCTATCCTGAGACCCTTCCGATAGCAGAGATGTGATATCTCAATGCTTATACCGAACCTGATGACCCTTCCTTTAGCATGAGATGTGATATTCAACTCCTTCCCATTCCAAACCTGAGACCCTTCCTATAACATGAGACGTGATATCCAACTCCTTCCCATTCCAAACCTGAGACCTTTCCTTTAGCATATGTGATATCCAACTCCTTCCAATTCCAATACTGAGACCCTTCCAATAGCATATGTGATATCTCAATGCTTCTAATATCAAAACTGAGACCCTCCCTATAACATGAGATGTGATATCCAACTCCTTCCCATTCCAATACTGAGACCCTTCCAATAGCATATGTGATATCTCAATGCTTCTAATATGAAAACTGAGACCCTCCCTATAACATGAATTGTGATATCCAAATCCTTCCCATTCCAATCCTGAGACCCTTCCGATAGCAGAGATGTGATATCTCAATGCTTATACCAAACCTAAGACCCTTCCGATAGCATGAGATGTGATATCTCAATTCTTCTAATACCAAACCTGAGATCCTTCCAATAACATGAGATATGATGTCCAAATCCCTCCCCTTCCAAACCTTAGACCATCCCTTTAGCATGAGATTTGATATCCAACTCCTTCCCATTCCAATCCTGAGACCCTTCTGATAGCATGAGATGTGATATCTCAATGCCTCTAATACCAAACCTGAGATCCTACCTCTAACAAGAAATGTGATATCCATCTCCTTCCCTTTCCAAACCTGAGACCCTGCCTATAGCATGAGATGTGATATCCAAGTCCTCACATCTCATGTTATAGGAAGGACCTTAGGTTTGGTATTAGAAGCATTGAGATATCACATCTCATGCTATAGGAAGGGTCTCGGGATTGGAATGGGAAGGAGTTGGATATCACATCTCATGTTATAGGAAGGATCTCAGGTTTGGTATTAGAAGCATTGAGATATCACATCTCATGCTATAGGAAGGGTCTCAGGATTGGAATGGGAGGAGCTATATATCACATCTCATGCTCAAGGAAGGGTCTCAGGTTTGGAAGGGGAAGGATTTGGATATCACATCTCATGTTATAGGACGGGTCTCAGGTTTGGTATTAGAAGCATTGTGATATCACATCTCATGCTATAGGATGTGTCTCAGGATTGGAATGGGAAGGAGTTGGATATCACATCTCATGTTATAGGATGGTTCTCATGTTTGGTTTTTGAAGCATTGAGATATCACATCTCATGCTATCGGAAGGGTCTCAGGTTTGGAATGGGAAGGAGTTGGATATCAGATCTCCTGTTATAGGAAGGGTCTCAGGTTTGGAATGGGAAGGAGTTGGATATGACATCTCTTGTTATAGGGAGGGTCTCAGAATTTGAATGGTAAGGAGTTGGATATCACATCTCATGCTATAGGAAGGGTCTCAGGTTGGAATGGGAAGGAGTTGGATATCACATCTCATGTTATATACAGGAAGGGTCTCAGGATTTGAATGGGAAGGATTTGGATATCACATCTCTTGCTATAGGAAGGGTCTCAGGTTTTTTATTAGAAACATTGAGATATCACATCTCATGCTATAGGAAGGGTTTTAGGATTGGAATTGGAAGTATTTGGATATCACATCTCATGCTAAAGGAAGGGTCTCAGGTTTGGAAGGGGAAGGATATGGATATCACATCTCATCCAATAGGAAGGGTCTCAGGTTTGGAATGGGAAGGAATTGGATATCACATCTCATGTTATAGGAAGGGTCTCAGGTTTTTTATTAGAAACATTGAGATATCACATCTCATGTTATAGGACGGTTCCCAGGTTTGGTATTAGAAGCATTGAGATATCACATCTCATGGTATAGGAAGGGTCTCAGGGTTGGAATGGGAAGGAGTTGGATATCACATCTCATCCAATAGGAAGGGTCTCAGGTTTGGAATGGGAAGGAATTGGATATCACATCTCATGTTATAGGAAGGATCTCAGGTTTGGTATTAGAAGCATTGAGATATCACATCTCATGCTATAGGAAGGGTCTCAGGATTGGAATGTGAAGGATTTGGATATCACATCTCATGCTAAAGGAAGGGTCTCAGGTTTGGTAGAAGCATTGAGATATCACATCTCATGCTATAGGAAGGGTCTCAGGATTTGAATGGCAAGGAGTTGGATATCACATCTCATGCCATAGGATGCGTCTCAGGTTTGGTATAAGCATTGAGATATCACATCTCTGCTATCGGAAGGTTCTCAGGATTGGATTGGGAAGGAGTTGGATATCCCTTCCCATGCTATAGGAAGTGTCTCAGGTTGGAATGGGAAGGAGTTGAATATCACATCTCATGTTATAGGAAGGGTCTCAGGATTGGAATGGGAAGGATTTGGATATCACATCTCTTGCTATAGGAAGGGTCTCAGGATTGGAATGGGAAGGATTTGGATATCACATCTCATGTCATAGGAAGGATCTCAGGTTTGGTATTAGAAGCATTGATATATCACATCTCATGCTATAGGAATGGTCTCAGGATTGGAATGGGTAGGAGTTGGATATTACATTCTTGCTATAGTAAGGGTCTCATGTTTGGAATGGGAAGGAGTTGGATATCACATATGCTATAGGAAGTGTCTCAGGTTTGGAACGGGAAGGAGTTGGATATCACATCTCATGTTATAGGAAGGGTCTCAGGTTTGGTATAAGCATTGAGATATCACATCTCTGCTATCAGGAGTGGCTCAGGATTGGAATGGGAAGGAGTTGGATATCCCATCTCATGTTAAAGGACGGGTCTCTGGTTTGGTATTAGAATCATTGAGATATCACATCGCATGCTGTAGGAAGGGTCTAAGGATTGGAATGGGATGGACTTGGATATCACATCTCATGCTATAGGTAGGCTCTCAGGTTTGTTATAAGCATTGAGATATCACATCTCATGCTATAGGAAGGGTCTCAGGATTGGAATGGGAAGGATTTGGATATCACATCTCATGCTATAGGAAGGGTCTCAGATTTGGTATAAGCATTGAGATATCACATCTCATGCTATAGGAAGGGTCTCAGGATTGGAATGGGAAGGAGTTGTATATGACATCTCAAGCCTTAGGAAGGGTCTCAGGTTTGGTATAAGCATTGAGATATCACATCTCTGCTATCGGAAGGGTCTCAGGATTGGAATGGGAAGGAGTTGGATATCCCATCTCATGTTATAGGAAGGGTCTCAGGTTTGGTATTAGAAGCATTGAGATATCACATCTCATGCTATAGGAAGGGTCTCAGGATTGGAATGGGAAGGAGTTGGATATCACATCTCATTATAAAGGAAGGGTCTAAGGTTTGGAAGGGGAAGGATTTGGATATCACATCTCATGTTATAGGACGGGTCTCAGGTTTGGTATTAGAAGCATTGAGATATCAAGTCTCATGGTATAAGAAGGGTCTCAGAATTGGAATGGGAAGGAGTTGGATATCACATCTCAAGCTATAGGAAGCGTCTCAGGATTGGAATGGGAAGGAGTTTGATATCACATCTCATGCCATAGTATGGGTCTCAGGTTTGGTAGAAGCATTGGGATATCACATCTCATGCTATAGGAAGGGTCTCAGGATTGGAATGGGAAGAAGTTGGATATCACATCTCAAGCTATAGGAAGGGTCTCAGGTTTGGTATAAGCATTGAGATATCACATCTCATGCTATAGGAAGGGTCTCAGGGTTGGAATGGGAAGGAGTTGTATATGACATCTCATGCCATAGGAAGGGTCTCAGGTTTGGTATAAGCATTGAGATATCACATCACATGCTATAGGAAGGGTCTCAGGATTGGAATGGGAAGGACTTGGATATCACATCACATGCTATAGGAAGGGTCTCAGGATTGGAATGGGAAGGAGTTTGATATCACATCTCATGCCATAGTATGGGTCTCAGGTTTGGTAGAAGCATTGGGATATCACATCTCATGCTATCGGAAGGGTATCAGGATTGGATTTGGAAGGAGTTGGATATCCCATCTCATGCTATAGGAAGGGTCTCAGGTTGGAATGGGAAGGAGTTGGATATCACATCTCATGTTATAGGAAGGGTCTCAGGATTGGAATGGGAAGGACTTGGATATCACATCTCATGCTATAGGAAGGCTCTCAGGTTTGCAACGGGAAAGAGTTGGATATCACATTTCATGTTAGAGGTAGGATCTCAGGTTTGGTATTAGAGGCATTGAGATATCACATCTCATGCTATCAGAAGGGTCTCAGGATTGGAATGGGAAGGAGTTGGATATCACATTTCATGCTAAAGGGAGGGTCTCAGGTTTGGAAGGGGAAGGATTTGGAAATCACATCTCATATTATAGGAAGGATCTCAGGTTTGGTATTAGAAGCATTGAGATATCACATCTCATGCTATCGGAAGGATCTCAGGTTTGGTATAAGAGGCATTGAGATATCACATCTCATGCTATCATAAGGGTCTCAGGATTGGAATGGGAAGGAGTTGGATATCACATCTCATGTTATAGGAAGGATCTCAGGTTTGGTATTAGAAGCATTGAGACATCACATCTCATGCTATAGGAAGGGTCTCAGGATTGGAATGGGAAGGAGTTGGATATCACATCTCATGCTATAGGAAGGGTCTCAGGTTTGGTATAAGCATTGAGATATCACATCTCATGCTATAGGAAGGGTCTCAGGATTGGAATGGGAAGGATTTGGATATCACATCTTATGCTATAGGAAGGGTCTCAGGTTTGGTATAAGCACTGAGATATCACATCTCATGCTATAGGAAGGGTCTCAGGATTGGAATGGGAAGAAGTTGGATATTACATCTCATGCTAATCCTGAGACCCTTCCGATAGCAGAGATGTGATATCTCAATGCTTATACCAAACCTGAGACCCTTCCTATAACATGAGATGTGATATCCAACTCCTTCCCGGTCCAAACCTGAGACCCTTCCTATAGCATATGTGATATCCAACTCCTTCCCATTCCAAACATGAGACCCTTCCTATAGCAAGAGTGTAATATCCAACTCCTTCCCATTCCAATCCTGAGACCATTCCTATAGCATGAGATGTGATATCTCAATGCTTCTAATACCAAACCTGAGATCCTTCCTATGACATGAGATGTGATATCCAATTCCTCCCCATTCCAAACCTGAGAACCTTCCTACAGCATGCGATGTGATATCTCAATGCTTCTAATACCAAACCCGAGACCAGTCCTATAACATGAGATTGGATATCCAACTCCTTCCCCTTCCAAACCTGAGACTCTTCCTATAGCATGAGATGTGATATCCAACTTCTTCCCATTCCAATCCTGAGACCCTTCCTATAACATGAGATGTGATGTCTCAATGCTTCTAATACCAAACCTGAGATCTTTCCTATAACATGAGATCTCAGATTTGGTATAAGCATTGAGATATCACATCTAATGCTATAGGAAGGGTCTCAGGATTGGAATGGGAAGGAGTTGCATATGACATCTCAGGCCATAGGAAGGGTCTCAGGTTTGGTATAAGCATTGAGATATCACATCTCTGCTATCGGAAGGGTCTCAGGATTGGAATGGGAAGGAGTTGGATATCCCAAATCATGTTATAGGAAGGGTCTCAGGTTTGGTATTAAAAGCATTGAGATATCACATCTCATGCTATAGGAAGGGTCTCAGGATTGGAATGGGGAGGACTTGGATGTCACATCTCATGTTATAGGGAGGGTCTCAAGTTTGATATTAGAAGCATTGAGATAACAAATCTCATGATATCAGTAGGGTCTCAGGATTGGAATGGGAAGGAATTGGATATCACATCTCATGATAAAGGAAGGGTCTAAGGTTTGGAAGGGGAAGGATTTGGATATCACATCTCATGTTATAGGACGGGTCTCAGGTTTGGTATTAGAAGCATTGAGATATCAAGTCTCATGGTATAGGAAGGGTCTCAGAATTGGAATGGGAAGGAGTTGGATATCACATCTCAAGCTATAGGTAGGGTCTCAGGATTGGAATAGTAAGGAGTTTGATATCACATCTCATGCCATAGTATGGGTCTCAGGTTTGGTAGAAGCATTGGGATATCACATCTCATGCTATCGGAAGGGTATCAGTATTGGATTTGGAAGGAGTTGGATATCCCATCTCATGCTATAGGAAGGGTCTCAGGTTGGAATGGGAAGGAATTGGATATCACATTTCATGTTATAGGAAGGCTCTCAGGTTTGGAAGGGGAAGGAGTTGGATATCCCATTTCATGTTAGAGGAAGGATCTCAGGTTTGGTATTAGAGGCCTTGAGATATCACATCTCATGCTATAGGAAGGGTCTCAGGATTGGAATGGGAAGGAGTTGGATATCACATCTCAAGCTATAGGAAGGGTCTCAGGTTTGGTATAAGCATTGAGATATCACATCTCATGCTATAGGAAGGGTCTCAGGATTGGAATGGGAAGGAGTTGGATATCACATCTCATGTTATAGGAAAGATCTCAGGTTTGGTATTAGAAGCATTGAGACATCACATCTCATGTTATAGGAAGGGTCTCAGGATTGGAATGGGAAGAAGTTGGATATCACATCTCATGCTATAGGAAGAGTCTCAGGTTTGGAAGGGGAAGGAGTTGGATATCCAATCTCATGTTATAGGACTGGTCTCGGGTTTGGTATTAGAAGCATTGAGATATCACATCGCATGCTGTAGGAAGGTTCTCAGGTTTGGAATGGGGAGGAATTGGATATCACATCTCATGTCATAGGAAGGATCTCAGGTTTGGTATTAGAAGCATTGAGATATCACATCTCATGCTATAGGAATGGTCTCAGGATTGGAATGGGAAGGAGTTGGATATTACACTCTTGCTATAGGAAGGGTCTCATGTTTGGAATGGGAAGGAGTTGGATATCACATATGCTATAGGAAGGGTCTCAGGTTTGGACCGGGAAGGAGTTGGATATCACATCTCATGTTATAGGAAGGGTCTCAGGTTTGGTATAAGCATTGAGATATCACATCTCTGCTATCGGAAGTGTCTCAGGATTGGAATGGGAAGGAGTTGGATATCCCATCTCATGTTATAGGACGGGTCTCAGGTTTGTTATTAGAATCATTGAGATATCATATTGCATGCTGTAGGAAGGGTCTAAGGATTGGAATGGGAAGGACTTGGATATCACATCTCATGCTATAGGTAGGCTCTCAGGTTTGGAAAGGGAAGGAGTTGGATATCACATTTCATGTTAGAGGAAGGATCTCAGGTTTGGTATTAGAGGCATTGAGATATCACATCTCATGCTATAGGAAGAGTCTCAGGATTGGAATGGGAAGGAGTTGGATATCACATTTCATGCTATAGGAAGGGTCTCAGGTTTGGTATAAGCATTGAGATATCACATCTCATGCTATAGGAAGGGTCTCGGGATTGGAATGGGAAGGAGTTGGATATCACATCTCATGTTATAGGAAGGATCTCAGGTTTGGTATTAGAAGCATTGAGACATCACATCTCATGCTATAGGAAGGGTCTCAGGATTGGAATGGGAAGGAGTTGGATATCACATCTCATGCTATAGGAAGGGTCTCAGGTTTGGTATAAGCATTGAGATATCACATCTCATGCTATAGGAAGGGTCTCAGGATTGGAATGGGAAGGAGTTGTATATGACATCTCATGCCATAGGAAGGGTCTTAGGTTTGGTATAAGCATTGAGATATCACATCTCTGCTATCGGAAGGGTCTCAGGATTGGAATGGGAAGGAGTTGGATATCCCATCTCATGTTATAGGAAGAGTCTCAGGTTTGGTATTAGAAGCATTGAGACATCACATCGCATGTTGTAGGAAGGGTCTCAGGATTGGAATGGGAAGGACTTGGGTATCACATCTCATGCTATAGGGAGGGTCACAAGTTTGATATTAGAAGCATTGAGATATCACATCTCATGCTATAGAAAGGGTCTCAGGATTGGAATGGGAAGGAGTTGGATATCACATCTCATGCTATAGGAAGGGTCTCAGGTTTGGTATAAGCAGTGAGATATCACATCTCATGCTATAGGAAGTGTCTCAGGATTGGAATGGGAAGGAGTTGGATATCACATCTCATGTTATAGGAAGGATCTCAGGTTTGGTATAAGCATTGAGATATCACATCTCTGCTATCGGAAGGGTCTCAGGATTGGAATGGGAAGGAGTTGGATATTCCCATCTCATGTTATAGGAAGGGTCTCAGGTTTGGTATTAGAAGCATTGAGATATCACATCTCATGCTATAAGAAGGGTCTCAGGATTGGAATGGGAAGGACTTGGATATCACATCTCATGCTATAGGGAGGGTCTCAAGTTTGATATTAGAAGCATTGAGATATCACATCTCATGATATCGGAAGAGTCTCAGGATTGGAATGGGAAGGAGTTGGATATCACATCTCATGATAAAGGAAGGGTCTAAGGTTTGGAAGGGGAAGGATTTGGATATCACATCTCATGTTATAGGACGGGTCTCAGGTTTGGTATTAGAAGCATTGAGATATCAAGTCTCGTTGTATAGGAAGGGTCTCAGAATTGGAATGGGAAGGAGTTGGATATCACATCTCAAGCTATAGGAAGGGTCACAGGATTGGAATGGGAAGGAGTTTGATATCACATCTCATGCCATAGTATGGGTCTCAGGTTTGGTAGAAGCATTGGGATATCACATCTCATGCTATCGGAAGGGTATCAGGATTGGATTTGGAAGGAGTTGGATATCCCATCTCATGCTATAGGAAGGGTCTCAGGTTGGAATGGGAAGGAGTTGGATATCACATCTCATGTTATAGGAAGGGTCTCAGGATTGGAATGGGAAGGACTTGGATATCACATCTCATGCTATAGGAAGGCTCTCAGGTTTGCAACGGGAAAGAGTTGGATATCACATTTCATGTTAGAGGTAGGATCTCAGGTTTGGTATTAGAGGCATTGATATATCACATCTCATGCTATCAGAAGAGTCTCAGAATTGGAATGGGAAGGAGTTGGATATCACATCTCATGCCATAGTATGGGTCTCAGGTTTGGTAGAAGCATTGGGATATCACATCTCATGCTATCGGAAGGATTTCAGGATTGGATTTGGAAGGAGTTGGATATCCCATCTCATGCTATAGGAAGGGTCTCAGGTTGGAATGGGAAGGAGTTTGATATCACATCTCATGCCATAGAATGGGTCTCAGGTTTGGTAGAAGCATTGGGATATCACATCTCATGCTATCGGAAGGGTATCAGGATTGGATTTGGAAGGAGTTGGAAATCCCATCTCATGCTATAGGAAGGGTCTCAGGTTGGAATGGGAAGGAGTTGGATATCACATCTCATGTTATAGGAAGGGTCTCAGGATTGGAATGGAAAGGACTTGGATATCATATCTCATGCTATAGGAAGGCTCTCAGGTTTGGAAGGGGAAGGAGTTGGATATCACATTTCATGTTAGAGGAAGGATCTCAGGTTTGGTATTAGAGGCATTGAGATATCACATCTCATGCTATAGGAAGGGTCTCAGGATTGGAATGGGAAGGAGTTGGATATCACATCTCAAGCTATAGGAAGGGTCTCAGGTTGGGTATAAGCATTGAGATATCACATCTCATGCTATAGGAATGGTCTCAGGATTGGAATGGGAAGGAGATGGATATCACATCTCATGTTATAGGAAAGATCTCAGGTTTGGTATTAGAAGCATTGAGATATCACATCTCATGCTATAAGCAGGGTCTCAGGATTGGAATGGGAAGGAGTTGTATATGGCATCTCATGCCATAGGAAGGGTCTCAGGTTTGGTATAAGCATTGAGACATCACATCTCATGCTATAGGAAGGGTCTCAGGATTGGAATGGGAAGGACTTGGATATCACATCTCATGCTATAGGCAGGATCTCAGGTTTGGAAAGGGAAGGAGTTGGATATCATATTTCATGTTAGAGGTAGGATCTCAGGTTTGGTATTAGAGGCATTGAGATATCACATCTCATGCTATCAGAAGGGTCTCAGGATTGGAATGGGAAGGAGTTGGATATCACATCTCATGCTAAAGGGAGGGTCTCAGGTTTGGAAGGGGAAGGATTTGGATATCACATCTCATGTTATAGGAAGGATCTCAGGTTTGGTATTAGAAGCATTGAGATATCACATCTCATGCTATCGGAAGTATCTCAGGTTTGGTATTAGAGGCATTGAGATATCACATCTCATGCTATCATAAGGGTCTCAGGATTGGAATGGGAAGGAGTTGGATATCACATTTCATGCTAAAGGGAGGGTCTCAAGTTTGGAAGGGGAAGGATTTGGATATCACATCACATGTTATAAGAAGGATCTCAGGTTTGGTATTAGAAGCATTGAGATATCACATCTCATGCTATCGGAAGGGTCTCAGGATTGGAATGGGAAGGAGTTGGATATCACATCTTATGCTATAGGAAGGGTCTCAGGTTTGGAACGGGAAGGAGTTGGATATCACATCTCATGTTATAGGAAGAGTCTCAGGTTTGGTATTAAAAGCATTGAGATATCACATCTCATGCTATAGGAAGGGTCTCAGGATTGGAATGGGGAGGACTTGGATGTCACATCTCATGTTATAGGGAGGGTCTCAAGTTTGATATTAGAAGCATTGAGATAACAAATCTCATGATATCGGTAGGGTCTCAGGATTGGAATGGGAAGGAATTGGATATCACATCTCATGATAAAGGAAGGGTCTAAGGTTTGGAAGGGGAAGGATTTGGATATCACATCTCATGTTATAGGACGGGTCTCAGGTTTGGTATTAGAAGCATTGAGATATCAAGTCTCATGGTATAGGAAGGGTCTCAGAATTGGAATGGCAAGGAGTTGGATATCACATCTCAAGCTATAGGTAGGGTCTCAGGATTGGAATAGTAAGGAGTTTGATATCACATCTCATGCCATAGTATGGGTCTCCGGTTTGGTAGAAGCATTGGGATATCACATCTCATGCTATCGGAAGGGTATCAGTATTGGATTTGGAAGGAGTTGGATATCCCATCTCATGCTATAGGAAGGGTCTCAGGTTGGAATGGGAAGGAATTGGATATCACATTTCATGTTATAGGAAGGCTCTCAGGTTTGGAAGGGGAAGGAGTTGGATATCCCATTTCATGTTAGAGGAAGGATCTCAGGTTTGGTATTAGAGGCCTTGAGATATCACATCTCATGCTATAGGAAGGGTCTCAGGATTGGAATGGGAAGGAGTTGGATATCACATCTCAAGCTATAGGAAGGGTCTCAGGTTTGGTATAAGCATTGAGATATCACATCTCATGCTATAGGAAGGGTCTCAGGATTGGAATGGGAAGGAGTTGGATATCACATCTCATGTTATAGGAAAGATCTCAGGTTTGGTATTAGAAGCATTGAGACATCACATCTCATGTTATAGGAAGGGTCTCAGGATTGGAATGGGAAGAAGTTGGATATCACATCTCATGCTATAGGAAGAGTCTCAGGTTTGGAAGGGGAAGGAGTTGGATATCCAATCTCATGTTATAGGACTGGTCTCGGGTTTGGTATTAGAAGCATTGAGATATCACATCGCATGCTGTAGGAAGGTTCTCAGGTTTGGAATGGGGAGGAATTGGATATCACATCTCATGTCATAGGAAGGATCTCAGGTTTGGTATTAGAAGCATTGAGATATCACATCTCATGCTATAGGAATGGTCTCAGGATTGGAATGGGAAGGAGTTGGATATTACACTCTTGCTATAGGAAGGGTCTCATGTTTGGAATGGGAAGGAGTTGGATATCACATATGCTATAGGAAGGGTCTCAGGTTTGGACCGGGAAGGAGTTGGATATCACATCTCATGTTATAGGAAGGGTCTCAGGTTTGGTATAAGCATTGAGATATCACATCTCTGCTATCGGAAGTGTCTCAGGATTGGAATGGGAAGGAGTTGGATATCCCATCTCAAGTTATAGGACGGGTCTCAGGTTTGTTATTAGAATCATTGAGATATCATATTGCATGCTGTAGGAAGGGTCTAAGGATTGGAATGGGAAGGACTTGGATATCACATCTCATGCTATAGGTAGGCTCTCAGGTTTGGAAAGGGAAGGAGTTGGATGTCACATTTCATGTTAGAGGAAGGATCTCAGGTTTGGTATTAGAGGCCTTGAGATATCACATCTCATGCTATAGGAAGGGTCTCAGGATTGGAATGGGAAGGAGTTGGATATCACATCTCAAGCTATAGGAAGGGTCTCAGGTTTGGTATAAGCATTGAGATATCACATCTCATGCTATAGGAAGGGTCTCAGGATTGGAATGGGAAGGAGTTGGATATCACATCTCATGTTATAGGAAAGATCTCAGGTTTGGTATTAGAAGCATTGAGACATCACATCTCATGTTATAGGAAGGGTCTCAGGATTGGAATGGGAAGAAGTTGGATATCACATCTCATGCTATAGGAAGAGTCTCAGGTTTGGAAGGGGAAGGAGTTGGATATCCAATCTCATGTTATAGGACTGGTCTCGGGTTTGGTATTAGAAGCATTGAGATATCACATCGCATGCTGTAGGAAGGTTCTCAGGTTTGGAATGGGGAGGAATTGGATATCACATCTCATGTCATAGGAAGGATCTCAGGTTTGGTATTAGAAGCATTGAGATATCACATCTCATGCTATAGGAATGGTCTCAGGATTGGAATGGGAAGGAGTTGGATATTACACTCTTGCTATAGGAAGGGTCTCATGTTTGGAATGGGAAGGAGTTGGATATCACATATGCTATAGGAAGGGTCTCAGGTTTGGACCGGGAAGGAGTTGGATATCACATCTCATGTTATAGGAAGGGTCTCAGGTTTGGTATAAGCATTGAGATATCACATCTCTGCTATCGGAAGTGTCTCAGGATTGGAATGGGAAGGAGTTGGATATCCCATCTCATGTTATAGGACGGGTCTCAGGTTTGTTATTAGAATCATTGAGATATCATATTGCATGCTGTAGGAAGGGTCTAAGGATTGGAATGGGAAGGACTTGGATATCACATCTCATGCTATAGGTAGGCTCTCAGGTTTGGAAAGGGAAGGAGTTGGATATCACATTTCATGTTAGAGGAAGGATCTCAGGTTTGGTATTAGAGGCATTGAGATATCACATCTCATGCTATAGGAAGAGTCTCAGGATTGGAATGGGAAGGAGTTGGATATCACATTTCATGCTATAGGAAGGGTCTCAGGTTTGGTATAAGCATTGAGATATCACATCTCATGCTATAGGAAGGGTCTCGGGATTGGAATGGGAAGGAGTTGGATATCACATCTCATGTTATAGGAAGGATCTCAGGTTTGGTATTAGAAGCATTGAGACATCACATCTCATGCTATAGGAAGGGTCTCAGGATTGGAATGGGAAGGAGTTGGATATCACATCTCATGCTATAGGAAGGGTCTCAGGTTTGGTATAAGCATTGAGATATCACATCTCATGCTATAGGAAGGGTCTCAGGATTGGAATGGGAAGGAGTTGTATATGACATCTCATGCCATAGGAAGGGTCTTAGGTTTGGTATAAGCATTGAGATATCACATCTCTGCTATCGGAAGGGTCTCAGGATTGGAATGGGAAGGAGTTGGATATCCCATCTCATGTTATAGGAAGAGTCTCAGGTTTGGTATTAGAAGCATTGAGACATCACATCGCATGTTGTAGGAAGGGTCTCAGGATTGGAATGGGAAGGACTTGGGTATCACATCTCATGCTATAGGGAGGGTCACAAGTTTGATATTAGAAGCATTGAGATATCACATCTCATGCTATAGAAAGGGTCTCAGGATTGGAATGGGAAGGAGTTGGATATCACATCTCATGCTATAGGAAGGGTCTCAGGTTTGGTATAAGCAGTGAGATATCACATCTCATGCTATAGGAAGTGTCTCAGGATTGGAATGGGAAGGAGTTGGATATCACATCTCATGTTATAGGAAGGATCTCAGGTTTGGTATAAGCATTGAGATATCACATCTCTGCTATCGGAAGGGTCTCAGGATTGGAATGGGAAGGAGTTGGATATTCCCATCTCATGTTATAGGAAGGGTCTCAGGTTTGGTATTAGAAGCATTGAGATATCACATCTCATGCTATAAGAAGGGTCTCAGGATTGGAATGGGAAGGACTTGGATATCACATCTCATGCTATAGGGAGGGTCTCAAGTTTGATATTAGAAGCATTGAGATATCACATCTCATGATATCGGAAGAGTCTCAGGATTGGAATGGGAAGGAGTTGGATATCACATCTCATGATAAAGGAAGGGTCTAAGGTTTGGAAGGGGAAGGATTTGGATATCACATCTCATGTTATAGGACGGGTCTCAGGTTTGGTATTAGAAGCATTGAGATATCAAGTCTCGTTGTATAGGAAGGGTCTCAGAATTGGAATGGGAAGGAGTTGGATATCACATCTCAAGCTATAGGAAGGGTCACAGGATTGGAATGGGAAGGAGTTTGATATCACATCTCATGCCATAGTATGGGTCTCAGGTTTGGTAGAAGCATTGGGATATCACATCTCATGCTATCGGAAGGGTATCAGGATTGGATTTGGAAGGAGTTGGATATCCCATCTCATGCTATAGGAAGGGTCTCAGGTTGGAATGGGAAGGAGTTGGATATCACATCTCATGTTATAGGAAGGGTCTCAGGATTGGAATGGGAAGGACTTGGATATCACATCTCATGCTATAGGAAGGCTCTCAGGTTTGCAACGGGAAAGAGTTGGATATCACATTTCATGTTAGAGGTAGGATCTCAGGTTTGGTATTAGAGGCATTGATATATCACATCTCATGCTATCAGAAGAGTCTCAGAATTGGAATGGGAAGGAGTTGGATATCACATCTCATGCCATAGTATGGGTCTCAGGTTTGGTAGAAGCATTGGGATATCACATCTCATGCTATCGGAAGGATTTCAGGATTGGATTTGGAAGGAGTTGGATATCCCATCTCATGCTATAGGAAGGGTCTCAGGTTGGAATGGGAAGGAGTTTGATATCACATCTCATGCCATAGAATGGGTCTCAGGTTTGGTAGAAGCATTGGGATATCACATCTCATGCTATCGGAAGGGTATCAGGATTGGATTTGGAAGGAGTTGGATATCCCATCTCATGCTATAGGAAGGGTCTCAGGTTGGAATGGGAAGGAGTTGGATATCACATCTCATGTTATAGGAAGGTTCTCAGGATTGGAATGGAAAGGACTTGGATATCATATCTCATGCTATAGGAAGGCTCTCAGGTTTGGAAGGGGAAGGAGTTGGATATCACATTTCATGTTAGAGGAAGGATCTCAGGTTTGGTATTAGAGGCATTGAGATATCACATCTCATGCTATAGGAAGGGTCTCAGGATTGGAATGGGAAGGAGTTGGATATCACATCTCAAGCTATAGGAAGGGTCTCAGGTTGGGTATAAGCATTGAGATATCACATCTCATGCTATAGGAATGGTCTCAGGATTGGAATGGGAAGGAGATGGATATCACATCTCATGTTATAGGAAAGATCTCAGGTTTGGTATTAGAAGCATTGAGATATCACATCTCATGCTATAAGCAGGGTCTCAGGATTGGAATGGGAAGGAGTTGTATATGGCATCTCATGCCATAGGAAGGGTCTCAGGTTTGGTATAAGCATTGAGACATCACATCTCATGCTATAGGAAGGGTCTCAGGATTGGAATGGGAAGGACTTGGATATCACATCTCATGCTATAGGCAGGATCTCAGGTTTGGAAAGGGAAGGAGTTGGATATCATATTTCATGTTAGAGGTAGGATCTCAGGTTTGGTATTAGAGGCATTGAGATATCACATCTCATGCTATCAGAAGGGTCTCAGGATTGGAATGGGAAGGAGTTGGATATCACATCTCATGCTAAAGGGAGGGTCTCAGGTTTGGAAGGGGAAGGATTTGGATATCACATCTCATGTTATAGGAAGGATCTCAGGTTTGGTATTAGAAGCATTGAGATATCACATCTCATGCTATCGGAAGTATCTCAGGTTTGGTATTAGAGGCATTGAGATATCACATCTCATGCTATCATAAGGGTCTCAGGATTGGAATGGGAAGGAGTTGGATATCACATTTCATGCTAAAGGGAGGGTCTCAAGTTTGGAAGGGGAAGGATTTGGATATCACATCACATGTTATAAGAAGGATCTCAGGTTTGGTATTAGAAGCATTGAGATATCACATCTCATGCTATCGGAAGGGTCTCAGGATTGGAATGGGAAGGAGTTGGATATCACATCTTATGCTATAGGAAGGGTCTCAAGTTTGGAACGGGAAGGAGTTGGATATCACATCTCATGTTATAGGAAGAGTCTCAGGTTTGGTATTAAAAGCATTGAGATATCACATCTCATGCTATAGGAAGGGTCTCAGGATTGGAATGGGGAGGACTTGGATGTCACATCTCATGTTATAGGGAGGGTCTCAAGTTTGATATTAGAAGCATTGAGATAACAAATCTCATGATATCGGTAGGGTCTCAGGATTGGAATGGGAAGGAATTGGATATCACATCTCATGATAAAGGAAGGGTCTAAGGTTTGGAAGGGGAAGGATTTGGATATCACATCTCATGTTATAGGACGGGTCTCAGGTTTGGTATTAGAAGCATTGAGATATCAAGTCTCATGGTATAGGAAGGGTCTCAGAATTGGAATGGGAAGGAGTTGGATATCACATCTCAAGCTATAGGTAGGGTCTCAGGATTGGAATAGTAAGGAGTTTGATATCACATCTCATGCCATAGTATGGGTCTCAGGTTTGGTAGAAGCATTGGGATATCACATCTCATGCTATCGGAAGGGTATCAGTATTGGATTTGGAAGGAGTTGGATATCCCATCTCATGCTATAGGAAGGGTCTCAGGTTGGAATGGGAAGGAATTGGATATCACATTTCATGTTATAGGAAGGCTCTCAGGTTTGGAAGGGGAAGGAGTTGGATATCCCATTTCATGTTAGAGGAAGGATCTCAGGTTTGGTATTAGAGGCCTTGAGATATCACATCTCATGCTATAGGAAGGGTCTCAGGATTGGAATGGGAAGGAGTTGGATATCACATCTCAAGCTATAGGAAGGGTCTCAGGTTTGGTATAAGCATTGAGATATCACATCTCATGCTATAGGAAGGGTCTCAGGATTGGAATGGGAAGGAGTTGGATATCACATCTCATGTTATAGGAAAGATCTCAGGTTTGGTATTAGAAGCATTGAGACATCACATCTCATGTTATAGGAAGGGTCTCAGGATTGGAATGGGAAGAAGTTGGATATCACATCTCATGCTATAGGAAGAGTCTCAGGTTTGGAAGGGGAAGGAGTTGGATATCCAATCTCATGTTATAGGACTGGTCTCGGGTTTGGTATTAGAAGCATTGAGATATCACATCGCATGCTGTAGGAAGGTTCTCAGGTTTGGAATGGGGAGGAATTGGATATCACATCTCATGTCATAGGAAGGATCTCAGGTTTGGTATTAGAAGCATTGAGATATCACATCTCATGCTATAGGAATGGTCTCAGGATTGGAATGGGAAGGAGTTGGATATTACACTCTTGCTATAGGAAGGGTCTCATGTTTGTAATGGGAAGGAGTTGGATATCACATATGCTATAGGAAGGGTCTCAGGTTTGGACCGGGAAGGAGTTGGATATCACATCTCATGTTATAGGAAGGGTCTCAGGTTTGGTATAAGCATTGAGATATCACATCTCTGCTATCGGAAGTGTCTCAGGATTGGAATGGGAAGGAGTTGGATATCCCATCTCAAGTTATAGGACGGGTCTCAGGTTTGTTATTAGAATCATTGAGATATCATATTGCATGCTGTAGGAAGGGTCTAAGGATTGGAATGGGAAGGACTTGGATATCACATCTCATGCTATAGGTAGGCTCTCAGGTTTGGAAAGGGAAGGAGTTGGATGTCACATTTCATGTTAGAGGAAGGATCTCAGGTTTGGTATTAGAGGCATTGAGATATCACATCTCATGCTATAGGAAGAGTCTCAGGATTGGAATGGGAAGGAGTTGGATATCACATTTCATGCTATAGGAAGGGTCTCAGGTTTGGTATAAGCATTGAGATATCACATCTCATGCTATAGGAAGGGTCTCGGGATTGGAATGGGAAGGAGTTGGATATCACATCTCATGTTATAGGAAGGATCTCAGGTTTGGTATTAGAAGCATTGAGACATCACATCTCATGCTATAGGAAGGGTCTCAGGATTGGAATGGGAAGGAGTTGGATATCACATCTCATGCTATAGGAAGGGTCTCAAGTTTGGTATAAGCATTGAGATATCACATCTCATGCTATAGGAAGGGTCTCAGGATTGGAATGGGAAGGAGTTGTATATGACATCTCATGCCATAGGAAGGGTCTTAGGTTTGGTATAAGCATTGAGATATCACATCTCTGCTATCGGAAGGGTCTCAGGATTGGAATGGGAAGGAGTTGGATATCCCATCTCATGTCATAGGAAGAGTCTCAGGTTTGGTATTAGAAGCATTGAGACATCACATCGCATGTTGTAGGAAGGGTCTCAGGATTGGAATGGGAAGGACTTGGGTATCACATATCATGCTATAGGGAGGGTCACAAGTTTGATATTAGAAGCATTGAGATATCACATCTCATGCTATAGAAAGGGTCTCAGGATTGGAATGGGAAGGAGTTGGATATCACATCTCATGCTATAGGAAGGGTCTCAGGTTTGGTATAAGCAGTGTCTCAGGATTGGAATGGGAAGGAGTTGGATATCACATCTCATGTTATAGGAAGGATCTCAGGTTTGGTATAAGCATTGAGATATCACATCTCTGCTATCGGAAGGGTCTCAGGATTGGAATGGGAAGGAGTTGGATATTCCCATCTCATGTTATAGGAAGGGTCTCAGGTTTGGTATTAGAAGCATTGAGATATCACATCTCATGCTATAAGAAGGGTCTCAGGATTGGAATGGGAAGGACTTGGATATCACATCTCATGCTATAGGGAGGGTCTCAAGTTTGATATTAGAAGCATTGAGATATCACATCTCATGATATCGGAAGAGTCTCAGGATTGGAATGGGAAGGAGTTGGATATCACATCTCATGATAAAGGAAGGGTCTAAGGTTTGGAAGGGGAAGGATTTGGATATCACATCTCATGTTATAGGACGGGTCTCAGGTTTGGTATTAGAAGCATTGAGATATCAAGTCTCGTTGTATAGGAAGGGTCTCAGAATTGGAATGGGAAGGAGTTGGATATCACATCTCAAACTATAGGAAGGGTCACAGGATTGGAATGGGAAGGAGTTTGATATCACATCTCATGCCATAGTATGGGTCTCAGGTTTGGTAGAAGCATTGGGATATCACATCTCATGCTATCGGAAGGGTATCAGGATTGGATTTGGAAGGAGTTGGATATCCCATCTCATGCTATAGGAAGGGTCTCAGGTTGGAATGGGAAGGAGTTGGATATCACATCTCATGTTATAGGAAGGGTCTCAGGATTGGAATGGGAAGGACTTGGATATCACATCTCATGCTATAGGAAGGCTCTCAGGTTTGCAACGGGAAAGAGTTGGATATCACATTTCATGTTAGAGGTAGGATCTCAGGTTTGGTATTAGAGGCATTGATATATCACATCTCATGCTATCAGAAGAGTCTCAGAATTGGAATGGGAAGGAGTTGGATATCACATCTCATGCCATAGTATGGGTCTCAGGTTTGGTAGAAGCATTGGGATATCACATCTCATGCTATCGGAAGGATTTCAGGATTGGATTTGGAAGGAGTTGGATATCCCATCTCATGCTATAGGAAGGGTCTCAGGTTGGAATGGGAAGGAGTTTGATATCACATCTCATGCCATAGTATGGGTCTCAGGTTTGGTAGAAGCATTGGGATATCACATCTCATGCTATCGGAAGGGTATCAGGATTGGATTTGGAAGGAGTTGGATATCCCATCTCATGCTATAGGAAGGGTCTCAGGTTGGAATGGGAAGGAGTTGGATATCACATCTCATGTTATAGGAAGGGTCTCAGGATTGGAATGGAAAGGACTTGGATATCATATCTCATGCTATAGGAAGGCTCTCAGGTTTGGAAGGGGAAGGAGTTGGATATCACATTTCATGTTAGAGGAAGGATCTCAGGTTTGGTATTAGAGGCATTGAGATATCACATCTCATGCTATAGGAAGGGTCTCAGGATTGGAATGGGAAGGAGTTGGATATCACATCTCAAGCTATAGGAAGGGTCTCAGGTTGGGTATAAGCATTGAGATATCACATCTCATGCTATAGGAATGGTCTCAGGATTGGAATGGGAAGGAGATGGATATCACATCTCATGTTATAGGAAAGATCTCAGGTTTGGTATTAGAAGCATTGAGATATCACATCTCATGCTATAAGCAGGGTCTCAGGATTGGAATGGGAAGGAGTTGTATATGGCATCTCATGCCATAGGAAGGGTCTCAGGTTTGGTATAAGCATTGAGACATCACATCTCATGCTATAGGAAGGGTCTCAGGATTGGAATGGGAAGGACTTGGATATCACATCTCATGCTATAGGCAGGATCTCAGGTTTGGAAAGGGAAGGAGTTGGATATCATATTTCATGTTAGAGGTAGGATCTCAGGTTTGGTATTAGAGGCATTGAGATATCACATCTCATGCTATCAGAAGGGTCTCAGGATTGGAATGGGAAGGAGTTGGATATCACATCTCATGCTAAAGGGAGGGTCTCAGGTTTGGAAGGGTAAGGATTTGGATATCACATCTCATGTTATAGGAAGGATCTCAGGTTTGGTATTAGAAGCAATGAGATATCACATCTCATGCTATCGGAAGTATCTTAGGTTTGGTATTAGAGGCATTGAGATATCACATCTCATGCTATCATAAGGGTCTCAGGATTGGAATGGGAAGGAATTGGATATCACATTTCATGCTAAAGGGAGGGTCTCAAGTTTGGAAGGGGAAGGATTTGGATATCACATCACATGTTATAAGAAGGATCTCAGGTTTGGTATTAGAAGCATTGAGATATCACATCTCATGCTATCGGAAGGGTCTCAGGATTGGAATGGGAAGGAGTTGGATATCACATCTTATGCTATAGGAAGGGTCTCAGGTTTGGAACGGGAAGGAGTTGGATATCACATCTCATGTTATAGGAAGAGTCTCAGGTTTGGTATAAGCATTGAGATATCACATCTCTGCAATCGGAAGTGTCTCAGGATTGGGATGGGAAGGAGTTGGATATCACATCTCATGCTATAGGAAGGGTCTCAGGTTTGGAACGGGAAGGAGTTGGATATCCCATCTCATGTTATAGGACGGGTCTCAGGTTTGGTATTAGAAGCATTGAGATATCACATCGCATGCTGTAGGAAGGGTCTGAGGATTGGAATGGGAAGGAGTTGGATATTACATTCTTGCTATAGGAAGGGTCTCATGTTTGGAATGGGAAGGAGTTGGATATCACATATGCTATAGGAAGGGTCTCAGGTTTGGAACGGGAAGGAGTTGGATATCACATCTCATGCTATAGGAAGGGTCTCAGGTTTGGAATAAGCATTGAGATATCACATCTCTGCTATCGGAGTGTCTCAGGATTGGAATGGGAAGGAGTTGGATATCACATCTCATGTTATAGGACGGGTCTCAGGTTTGTTATTAGAATCATTGAGATATCATATTGTATGCTGTAGGAAGGGTCTAAGGATTGGAATGGGAAGGTCTTGGATATCACATCTCATGCTATAGGTAGGCTCTCAGGTTTGGAAAGGGAAGGAGTTGGATATCACATTTCATGTTAGAGGAAGGATTTCAGGTTTGGTATTAGAGGCATTGAGATATCACATCTCATGCTATAGGAAGGGTCTCAGGATTGGAATGGGAAGGAGTTGCATATGACATCTCAGGCCATAGGAAGGGTCTCAGGTTTGGTATAAGCATTGAGATATCACATCTCTGCTATCGGAAGGGTCTCAGGATTGGAATGGGAAGGAGTTGGATATCCCAAATCATGTTATAGGAAGGGTCTCAGGTTTGGTATTAGAAGCATTGAGATATCACATCTCATGCTATAGGAAGGGTCTCAGGATTGGAATGGGGAGGACTTGGATGTCACATCTCATGTTATAGGGAGGGTCTCAAGTTTGATATTAGAAGCATTGAGATAACAAATCTCATGATATCGGAAGGGTCTCAGGATTGGAATGGGAAGGAATTGGATATCACATCTCATGATAAAGGAAGGGTCTAAGGTTTGGAAGGGGATGGATTTGGATATCACATCTCATGTTATAGGACGGGTCTCAGGTTTGGTATTAGAAGCATTGAGATATCAAGTCTCATGGTATAGGAAGGGTCTCAGAATTGGAATGGGAAGGAGTTGGATATCACATCTCAAGCTATAGGTAGGGTCTCAGGATTGGAATGGGAAGGAGTTTGATATCACATCTCATGCCATAGTATGGGTCTCAGGTTTGGTAGAAGCATTGGGATATCACATCTCATGCTATCGGAAGGGTATCAGTATTGGATTTGGAAGGAGTTGGATATCCCATCTCATGCTATAGGAAGGGTCTCAGGTTGGAATGGGAAGGAATTGGATATCACATTTCATGTTATAGGAAGGCTCTCAGGTTTGGAAGGGGAAGGAGTTGGATATCACATTTCATGTTAGAGGAAGGATCTCAGGTTTGGTATTAGAGGCCTTGAGATATCACATCTCATGCTATAGGAAGGGTCTCAGGATTGGAATGGGAAGGAGTTGGATATCACATCTCAAGCTATAGGAAGGGTCTCAGGTTTGGTATAAGCATTGAGATATCACATCTCATGGGGTCTCAGGGTCTCAGGATTGGAATGGGAAGGAGTTGGATATCACATCTCATGTTATAGGAAAGATCTCAGGTTTGGTATTAGAAGCATTGAGACATCACATCTCATGTTATAGGAAGGGTCTCAGGATTGGAATGGGAAGAAGTTGGATATCACATCTCATGCTATAGGAAGAGTCTCAGGTTTGGAAGGGGAAGGAGTTGGATATCCAATCTCATGTTATAGGACTGGTCTCGGGTTTGGTATTAGAAGCATTGAGATATCACATTGCATGCTGTAGGAAGGTTCTCAGGTTTGGAATGGGGAGGAATTGGATATCACATCTCATGTCATAGGAAGGATCTCAGGTTTGGTATTAGAAGCATTGAGATATCACATCTCATGCTATAGGAATGGTCTCAGGATTGGAATGGGAAGGAGTTGGATATTACACTCTTGCTATAGGAAGGGTCTCATGTTTGGAATGGGAAGGAGTTGGATATCACATATGCTATAGGAAGGGTCTCAGGTTTGGACCGGGAAGGAGTTGGATATCACATCTCATGTTATAGGAAGGGTCTCAGGTTTGGTATAAGCATTGAGATATCACATCTCTGCTATCGGAAGTGTCTCAGGATTGGAATGGGAAGGAGTTGGATATCCCATCTCATGTTATAGGACGGGTCTCAGGTTTGTTATTAGAATCATTGAGATATCATATTGCATGCTGTAGGAAGGGTCTAAGGATTGGAATGGGAAGGAGTTGGATATCACATCTTATGCTATAGGAAGGGTCTCAGGTTTGGAACGGGAAGGAGTTGGATATCACATCTCATGTTATAGGAAGAGTCTCAGGTTTGGTATAAGCATTGAGATATCACATCTCTGCAATCGGAAGTGTCTCAGGATTGGGATGGGAAGGAGTTGGATATCACATCTCATGCTATAGGAAGGGTCTCAGGTTTGGAACGGGAAGGAGTTGGATATCCCATCTCATGTTATAGGACGGGTCTCAGGTTTGGTATTAGAAGCATTGAGATATCACATCGCATGCTGTAGGAAGGGTCTGAGGATTGGAATGGGAAGGAGTTGGATATTACATTCTTGCTATAGGAAGGGTCTCATGTTTGGAATGGGAAGGAGTTGGATATCACATATGCTATAGGAAGGGTCTCAGGTTTGGAAAGGGAAGGAGTTGGATATCACATCTCATGCTATAGGAAGGGTCTCAGGTTTGGAATAAGCATTGAGATATCACATCTCTGCTATCGGAAGTGTCTCAGGATTGGAATGGGATATCACATCTCATGTTATAGGACGGGTCTCAGGTTTGTTATTAGAATCATTGAGATATCATATTGTATGATGTAGGAAGGGTTTAAGGATTGGAATGGGAAGGTCTTGGATATCACATCTCATGCTATAGGTAGGCTCTCAGGTTTGGAAAGGGAAGGAGTTGGATATCACATTTCATGTTAGGGGAAGGATTTCAGGTTTGTATTAGAGGCATTGAGATATCACATCTCATGCTATAGGAAGGGTCTCAGGATTGGAATGGGAAGGAGTTGCATATGACATCTCAGGCCATAGGAAGGGTCTCAGGTTTGGTATAAGCATTGAGATATCACATCTCTGCTATCGGAAGGGTCTCAGGATTGGAATGGGAAGGAGTTGGATATCCCAAATCATGTTATAGGAAGGGTCTCAGGTTTGGTATTAGAAGCATTGAGATATCACATCTCATGCTATAGGAAGGGTCTCAGGATTGGAATGGGGAGGACTTGGATGTCACATCTCATGTTATAGGGAGGGTCTCAAGTTTGATATTAGAAGCATTGAGATAACAAATCTCATGATATCGGAAGGGTCTCAGGATTGGAATGGGAAGGAATTGGATATCACATCTCATGATAAAGGAAGCGTCTAAGGTTTGGAAGGGGAAGGATTTGGATATCACATCTCATGTTATAGGACGGGTCTCAGGTTTGGTATTAGAAGCATTGAGATATCAAGTCTCATGGTATAGGAAGGGTCTCAGAATTGGAATGGGAAGGAGTTGGATATCACATCTCAAGCTATAGGTAGGTTCTCAGGATTGGAATGGGAAGGAGTTTGATATCACATCTCATGCCATAGTATGGGTCTCAGGTTTCGTAGAAGCATTGGGATATCACATCTCATGCTATCGGAAGGGTATCAGTATTGGATTTGGAAGGAGTTGGATATCCCATCTCATGCTATAGGAAGGGTCTCAGGTTGGAATGGGAAGGAATTGGATATCACATTTCATGTTATAGGAAGGCTCTCAGGTTTGGAAGGGGAAGGAGTTGGATATCACATTTCATGTTAGAGGAAGGATCTCAGGTTTGGTATTAGAGGCCTTGAGATATCACATCTCATGCTATAGGAAGGGTCTCAGGATTGGAATGGGAAGGAGTTGGATATCACATCTCAAGCTATAGGAAGGGTCTCAGGTTTGGTATAAGCATTGAGATATCACATCTCATGCTATAGGAAGGGTCTCAGGATTGGAATGGGAAGGAGTTGGATATCACATCTCATGTTATAGGAAAGATCTCAGGTTTGGTATTAGAAGCATTGAGACATCACATCTCTCATGTTATAGGAAGGGTCTCAGGATTGGAATGGGAAGAAGTTGGATATCACATCTCATGCTATAGGAAGAGTCTCAGGTTTGGAAGGGGAAGGAGTTGGATATCCAATCTCATGTTATAGGACTGGTCTCGGGTTTGGTATTAGAAGCATTGAGATATCACATCGCATGCTGTAGGAAGGTTCTCAGGTTTGGAATGGGGAGGAATTGGATATCACATCTCATGTCATAGGAAGGATCTCAGGTTTGGTATTAGAAGCATTGAGATATCACATCTCATGCTATAGGAATGGTCTCAGGATTGGAATGGGAAGGAGTTGGATATTACACTCTTGCTATAGGAAGGGTCTCATGTTTGGACCGGGAAGGAGTTGGATATCACATCTCATGTTATAGGAAGGGTCTCAGGTTTGGTATAAGCATTGAGATATCACATCTCTGCTATCGGAAGTGTCTCAGGATTGGAATGGGAAGGAGTTGGATATCCCATCTCATGTTATAGGACGGGTCTCAGGTTTGTTATTAGAATCATTGAGATATCATATTGCATGCTGTAGGAAGGGTCTAAGGATTGGAATGGGAAGAACTTGGATATCACATCTCATGCTATAGGTAGGCTCTCAGGTTTGTAAAGGGAAGGAGTTGGATATCACATTTCATGTTAGAGGAAGGATCTCAGGTTTGGTATTAGAGGCATTGAGATATCACATCTCATGCTATAGGAAGAGTCTCAGGATTGGAATGGGAAGGAGTTGGATATCACATCTCATGCTATAGGAAGGGTCTCAGGTTTGGTATAAGCATTGAGATATCACATCTCATGCTATAGGAAGGGTCTCGGGATTGGAATGGGAAGGAGTTGGATATCACATCTCATGTTATAGGAAGGATCTCAGGTTTGGTATTAGAAGCATTGAGACATCACATCTCATGCTATAGGAAGGGTCTCAGGATTGGAATGGGAAGGAGTTGGATATCACATCTCATGCTATAGGAAGGGTCTCAGGTTTGGTATAAGCATTGAGATATCACATCTCATGCTATAGGAAGGGTCTCAGGATTGGAATGGGAAGGAGTTGTATATGACATCTCATGCCATAGGAAGGGTCTTAGGTTTGGTATAAGCATTGAGATATCACATCTCTGCTATCGGAAGGGTCTCACGATTGGAATGGGAAGGAGTTGGATATCCCATCTCATGTTATAGGAAGAGTCTCAGGTTTGGTATTAGAAGCATTGAGACATCACATCGCATGCTGTAGGAAGGGTCTCAGGATTGGAATGGGAAGGACTTGGGTATCACATCTCATGCTATAGGGAGGGTCTCAAGTTTGATATTAGAAGCATTGAGATATCACATCTCATGCTATAGGAAGGGTCTCAGGATTGGAATGGGAAGGAGTTGGATATCACATCTCATGCTATAGGAAGGGTCTCAGGTTTGGTATAAGCAGTGAGATATCACATCTCATGCTATAGGAAGTGTCTCAGGATTGGAATGGGAAGGAGTTGGATATCACATCTCATGCTATAGGAAGGGTCTCAGGTTTGGTATAAGCAGTGAGATATCACATCTCTGCTATCGGAAGGGTCTCAGGATTGGAATGGGAAGGAGTTGGATATTCCCATCTCATGTTATAGGAAGGGTCTCAGGTTTGGTATTAGAAGCATTGAGATATCACATCTCATGCTATAGGAAGGGTCTCAGGATTGGAATGGGAAGGACTTGGATATCACATCTCATGCTATAGGGAGGGTCTCAAGTTTGATATTAGAAGCATTGAGATATCACATCTCATGATATCGGAAGAGTCTCAGGATTGGAATGGGAAGGAGTTGGATATCACATCTCATGATAAAGGAAGGGTCTGAGGTTTGGAAGGGGAAGGATTTGGATATCACATCTCATGTTATAGGACGGCTCTCAGGTTTGGTATTAGAAGCATTGAGATATCAAGTCTCATTGTATAGGAAGGGTCTCAGAATTGGAATGGGAAGGAGTTGGATATCACATCTCAAGCTATAGGAAGGGTCACAGGATTGGAATGGGAAGGAGTTTGATATCACATCTCATGCCATAGTATGGGTCTCAGGTTTGGTAGAAGCATTGGGATATCACATCTCATGCTATCGGAAGGGTATCAGGATTGGATTTGGAAGGAGTTGGATATCCCATCTCATGCTATAGGAAGGGTCTCAGGTTGGAATGGGAAGGAGTTGGATATCACATCTCATGTTATAGGAAGGGTCTCAGGATTGGAATGGGAAGGACTTGGATATCACATCTCATGCTATAGGAAGGCTCTCAGGTTTGCAACGGGAAAGAGTTGGATATCACATTTCATGTTAGAGGTAGGATCTCAGGTTTGGTATTAGAGGCATTGAGATATCACATCTCATGCTATCAGAAGAGTCTCAGAATTGGAATGGGAAGGAGTTGGATATCACATCTCATGCCATAGTATGGGTCTCAGGTTTGGTAGAAGCATTGGGATATCACATCTCATGCTATCGGAAGGATTTCAGGATTGGATTTGGAAGGAGTTGGATATCCCATCTCATGCTATAGGAAGGGTCTCAGGTTAGAATTGGAAGCAGTTTGATATCACATCTCATGCCATAGTATGGGTCTCAGGTTTGGTAGAAGCATTGGGATATCACATCTCATGCTATCGGAAGGGTATCAGGATTGGATTTGGAAGGAGTTGGATATCTCATCTCATGCTATAGGAAGGGTCTCAGGTTGGAATGGGAAGGAGTTGGATATCACATCTCATGTTATAGGAAGGGTCTCAGGATTGGAATGGAAAGGACTTGGATATCATATCTCATGCTATAGGAAGGCTCTCAGGTTTGGAAGGGGAAGGAGTTGGATATCACATTTCATGTTAGAGGAAGGATCTCAGGTTTGGTATTAGAGGCATTGAGATATCACATCTCATGCTATAGGAAGGGTCTCAGTATTGGAATGGGATGGAGTTGGATATCACATCTCAAGCTATAGGAAGGGTCTCAGGTTTGGTATAAGCATTGAGATATCACATCTCATGCTATAGGAATGGTCTCAGGATTGGAATGGGAAGGAGTTGGATATCACATCTCATGTTATAGGAAAGATCTCAGGTTTGGCATTAGAAGCATTGAGATATCACATCTCATGCTATAAGCAGGGTCTCAGGATTGGAATGGGAAGGAGTTGTATATGGCATCTCATGCCATAGGAAGGGTCTCAGGTTTGGTATAAGCATTGAGATATCACATCTCATGCTATAGGAAGGGTCTCAGGATTGGAATGGGAAGGACTTGGATATCACATCTCATGCTATAGGCAGGATCTCAGGTTTGGAAAGGGAAGGAGTTGGATATCATATTTCATGTTAGAGGTAGGATCTCAGGTTTGGTATTAGAGGCATTGAGATATCACATCTCATGCTATCAGAAGGGTCTCAGGATTGGAATGGGAAGGAGTTGGATATCACATCTCATGCTAAAGGGAGGGTCTCAGGTTTGGAAGGGGAAGGATTTGGATATCACATCTCATGTTATAGGAAGGATCTCAGGTTTGGTATTAGAAGCATTGAGATATCACATCTCATGCTATCGGAAGTATCTCAGGTTTGGTATTAGAGGCATTGAGATATCACATCTCATGCTATCATAAGGGTCTCAGGATTGGAATGGGAAGGAGTTGGATATCACATTTCATGCTAAAGGGAGGGTCTCAGGTTTGGAAGGGGAAGGATTTGGATATCACATCATATGTTATAAGAAGGATCTCAGGTTTGGTATTAGAAGCATTGAGATATCACATCTCATGCTATCGGAAGGGTCTCAGGATTGGAATGGGAAGGAGTTGGATATCACATCTTATGCTATAGGAAGGGTCTCAGGTTTGGAACGGGAAGGATTTGGATATCACATCTCATGTTATAGGAAGAGTCTCAGGTTTGGTATAAGCATTGAGATATCACATCTCTGCAATCGGAAGTGTCTCAGGATTGGGATGGGAAGGAGTTGGATATCACATCTCATGCTATAGGAAGGGTCTCAGGTTTGGAACGGGAAGGAGTTGGATATCCCATCTCATGTTATAGGACGGGTCTCAGGTTTGGTATTAGAAGCATTGAGATATCACATCGCATGCTGTAGGAAGGGTCTCAGGATTGGAATGGGAAGGAGTTGGATATTACATTCTTGCTATAGGAAGGGTCTCATGTTTGGAATGGGAAGGAGTTGGATATCACATATGCTATAGGAAGGGTCTCAGGTTTGGAACGGGAAGGAGTTGGATATCACATCTCATGCTATAGGAAGGGTCTCAGGTTTGGAATAAGCATTGAGATATCACATCTCTGCTATCGGAAGTGTCTCAGGATTGGAATGGGAAGGAGTTGGATATCACATCTCATGTTATAGGACGGGTCTCAGGTTTGTTATTAGAATCATTGAGATATCATATTGTATGCTGTAGGAAGGGTCTAAGGATTGGAATGGGAAGGTCTTGGATATCACATCTCATGCTATAGGTAGGCTCTCAGGTTTGGAAAGGGAAGGAGTTGGATATCACATTTCATGTTAGAGGAAGGATCTCAGATTTGGTATTAGAGGCATTGAGATATCACATCTCATGCTATAGGAAGGGTCTCAGGATTGGAATGGGAAGGAGTTGGATATCACATCTCATGCTATAGGAAGGGTCTCAGGTTTGGTATGAACATTGAGATATCACATCTCATGCTATAGGAAGGGTCTCAGGATTGGAATGGGAAGGAGTTGGATATCACATCTGATGTTATAGGAAGGATCTCAGGTTTGGTATTAGAAGCATTGAGACATCACATCTCATGCTATAGGAAGGGTCTCAGGATTGAAATGGGAAGGAGTTGGATATCACATCTCATGCTATAGGAAGGGTCTCAGGTTTGGTATAAGCATTGAGATATCACATCTCATGCTATAGGAAGGGTCTCAGGATTGGAATGGGAAGGAGTTGTATATGACATCTCATGCTATAGGAAGGGTCTCAGGTTTGGTATAAGCATTGAGATATCACATCTCTGCTATCGGAAGGGTCTCAGGATTGGAATGGGAAAGAGTTGGATATCCCATCTCATGTTATAGGAAGAGTCTCGGGTTTGGTATTAGAAGCATTGAGATATCACATCTCATGCTATAGGAAGGGTCTCAGGATTGAAATGGGAAGGAGTTGGATATCACATCTCATGCTATAGGAAGGGTCTCAGGTTTGGTATAAGCATTGAGATATCACATCTCATGCTATAGGAAGGGTCTCAGGATTGGAATGGGAAGGAGTTGTATATGACATCTCATGCTATAGGAAGGGTCTCAGGTTTGGTATAAGCATTGAGATATCACATCTCTGCTATCGGAAGGGTCTCAGGATTGGAATGGGAAAGAGTTGGATATCCCATCTCATGTTATAGGAAGAGTCTCGGGTTTGGTATTAGAAGCATTGAGATATCACATCTCATGCTATAGGAAGTGTCTCAGGATTGGAATGGGAAGGAGTTTGATATCACATCTCATGCCATGTATGGGTCTCAGGTTTTGTAGAAGCATTGGGATATCACATCTCATGCTATCGGAAGGGTATCAGGATTGGATTTGGAAGGAGTTGGATATCCCATCTCATGCTATAGGAAGGGTCTCAGGTTGGAATGGGAAGGAATTGGATATCACATCTCATGTTATAGGAAGGGTATCAGGATTGGAATGGGAAGGACTTGGATATCACATCTCATGCTATAGGAAGGCTATCAGGTTTGGAAGGGGAAGGAGTTGCATATCAAATTTCATTTTAGAGGTAGGATCTCAGGTTTGGTATTAGAGGCATTGAGATATCACATCTCATGCTATAGGAAGGGTCTCACGATTGGAATGGGAAGGATTTGGATATCACATCTCATGCTATAGGAAGGGTCTCAGGTTTGGTATAAGCATTGAGATATCACATCTCATGCTATAGAAACGGTCTCAAGATTGTAATGGGAAGGAGTTGGATATCACATCTCATGTTATAGGAAGGATCTCAGATTTGGTATTAGAAGCATTGAGACATCCCATCTCATGCTATAGGAAGGGTCTCAGGATTGGAATGGGAAGGAGTTGTATATCACATCTCATGTTATAGGAAGGGTCTCAGGATTGGAATGGGAAGCACTTCGATATCACATCTCATGTTATAGGAAGGCTCCCAGGTTTAGAAGGGGAAGGAGTTGGATATCACATTTCATGTTAGAGGTAGGATCTCAGGTTTGGTATTAGAGGCATTGAGATATAACATCTCATGCTATCAGAAGGGTCTCAGGATTGGAATGGGAAGGAGTTGGATATCACATCTCATGCTAAAGGGAGGGTCTCAGGTTTGGAAGGGGAAGGATTTGGATATCACATCTCATGCTATAGGAAGGGTCTCAGGATTGGAATGGGAAGGATTTGGATATCACTTCTCATGCTATAGGAAGGGTCTCAGGTTTGGTATAAGCATTGAGATATCACATCTCATGCTATAGGAAGGGTCTCAGGATTGGAATGGGAAGGAGTTGGATATCACATCTCATGCTATAGGTAGGCTCTCAGTTTTGGAAAGGGAAGGTTTTGGATATCACATCTCATGCTATAGGAAGGGTCTCACGATTGGAATGGGAAGGATTTGGATATCACATCTCATGCTATAGGAAGGGTCTCAGGATTGGAATGGGAAGGAGTTGGATATCACATCTCATGCTATAGGAAGGGTCTCAGGTTTGGTATAAGCATTGAGATATCACATCCCATGCTATAGGAAGGGTCTCAGGATTGGAATGGGAAGGAGTTGTATATGACATCTCATGCCATAGGAAGGGTCTCAGGTTTGGTATCAGCATTGAGATATCACATCTCTGCTATCGGAAGGGTCTCAGGATTGGAATGGGAAGGAGTTGGATATCCCATCTTATGTTATAGGAAGGGTCTCAGGTTTGGTATTAGAAGCATTGAGATATCACATCTCATGCTATAGGAAGGGTCTCAGGATTGGAATGGGAAGGACTTGAATATCCCATCTCATGCTATAGGGAGGCTCTCACGTTTGGAAAGGGAAGGAGTTGGATATCACATTTCATGTTAGAGGTAGGATCTCAGGTTTGGTATTAGAGGCATTGAATATCACATCTCATGCTATCAGAAGGGTCTCAGGATTGGAATGGGAAGGAGTTGGATATCACATCTCATGCTAAAGGGAGGGTCTCAGGTTTGGAAGGGGAAGGATTTTGATATCACATCTCATGTTATAGGAAGGATCTCCGGTTTGGTATTAGAGGGATTGAGATATCACATCTCATGCTATCGGAAGGGTATCAGGATTGGATTTGGAAGTAGTTGGATATCCCATCTCATGCTATAGGAAGGGTCTCAGGTTGGAATGGGAAGGAGTTGGATATCACATATCATGTTATAGGAAGGGTCTCAGGATTGGAATGGGAAATACTTCGATATCACATCTCATGCTATAGGAAGGCTCTCAGGTTTGCAAGGGGAAGGAGTTGGATATCACATTTCATGTTAGAGGTAGGATCTCAGGTTTGGTATTAGAGGCATTGAGATATCACATCTCATGCTATCAGAAATGTCTCAGGATTGGAATGGGAAGGAGTTGCATATCACATCTCATGCTAAAGGGAGGGTCTCTGGTTTGGAAGGGGAAGGATTTGGATATCACATCTCATGTTATAGGAAGGATCTCAGGTTTGGTATTAGAAGCATTGAGATATCACATCTCATGCTATAGGAAGGGTCTCAGGTTTGGAATGGGAAGGAATTGGATATCACATCTCATGTCATAGGAAGGATCTCAGGTTTGGTATTAGAAGCATTGAGATATCACATCTCATGCTATAGGAATGGTCTCAGGATTGGAATGGGAAGGAGTTGTATATGACATCTCATGCCATAGGAAGGGTCTCAGGTTTGGTATCAGCATTGAGATATCACATCTCTGCTATCGGAAGGGTCTCAGGATTGGAATGGGAAGGAGTTGGATATCCCATCTTATGTTATAGGAACGGTCTCAGGTTTGGTATTAGAAGCATTGAGATATCACATCTCATGCTATAGGAAGGGTCTCAGGATTGGAATGGGAAGGACTTGAATATCCCATCTCATGCTATAGGGAGGCTCTCACGTTTGGAAAGGGAAGGAGTTGGATATCACATTTCATGTTAGAGGTAGGATCTCAGGTTTGGTATTAGAGGCATTGAATATCACATCTCATGCTATCAGAAGGGTCTCAGGATTGGAATGGGAAGGAGTTGGATATCACATCTCATGCTAAAGGGAGGGTCTCAGGTTTGGAAGGGGAAGGATTTTGATATCACATCTCATGTTATAGGAAGGATCTCAGGTTTGGTATTAGAGGGATTGAGATATCACATCTCATGCTATCGGAAGGGTATCAGGTTTGGATTTGGAAGTAGTTGGATATCCCATCTCATGCTATAGGAAGGGTCTCAGGTTAGAATGGGAAGGAGTTGGATATCACATCTCATGTTATAGGAAGGGTCTCAGGATTGGAATGGGAAATACTTCGATATCACATCTCATGCTATAGGAAGGCTCTCAGGTTTGCAAGGGGAAGGAGTTGGATATCACATTTCATGTTAGAGGTAGGATCTCAGGTTTGGTATTAGAGGCATTGAGATATCACATCTCATGCTATCAGAAATGTCTCAGGATTGGAATGGGAAGGAGTTGGATATCACATCTCATGCTAAAGGGAGGGTCTCTGGTTTGGAAGGGGAAGGATTTGGATATCACATCTCATGTTATAGGAAGGATCTCAGGTTTGGTATTAGAAGCATTGAGATATCACATCTCATGCTATAGGAAGGGTCTCAGGTTTGGAATGGGAAGGAATTGGATATCACATCTCATGTCATAGGAAGGATCTCAGGTTTGGTATTAGAAGCATTGAGATATCACATCTCATGCTATCAGAAATGTCTCAGGATTGGAATGGGAAGGAGTTGGATATCACATCTCATGCTAAAGGGAGGGTCTCTGGTTTGGAAGGGGAAGGATTTGGATATCACATCTCATGTTATAGGAAGGATCTCAGGTTTGGTATTAGAAGCATTGAGATATCACATCTCATGCTATAGGAAGGGTCTCAGGTTTGGAATGGGAAGGAATTGGATATCACATCTCATGTCATAGGAAGGATCTCAGGTTTGGTATTAGAAGCATTGAGATATCACATCTCATGTTATAGGAAGGGTCTCAGGTTTGGTCTAAGCATTGAGATATCACATCTCTGCTATCGGAAGTTTCTCAGGATTGAAATGGGAAGGAGTTGGATATCCCATCTCATGTTATAGGACGGGTCTCAGGTTTGGTAATAGAATCATTGAGATATCACATCTCATGCTGTAGGAAGTGTCTAAGGATTGGAATGGGAAGGACTTGGATATCACATCTCATGCTATAGGTAGACTCTCTGGTTTGGAAAGGGAAGGAGTGGGATATCACATTTCATGTTCAAGGAAGGATCTCAGGTTTGGTATTAGAGGCATTGAGATATCACATCTCATGCTATAGGAAGGGTCTCAGGATTGGAATGGGAAGGATTTGGATATCACATCTCATGCTATAGGAAGGGTCTCAGGTTTGGTATAAGCATTGAGATATCACATCTCATGCTATAGGAAGGGTCTCAGGATTGGAATGGGAAGGAGTTGGATATCACATCTCATGCTATAGGTAGGCTCTCAGGTTTGGAAAGGGAAGGATTTGGATATCACATTTCATGTTAGAGGAAGGATCTCAGGTTTGGTATTAGAGGCATTGAGATATCACATCTCATGCTATAGGAAGGGTCTCACGATTGGAATGGGAAGGATTTGGATATCACATCTCATGCTATAGGAAGGGTCTCAGGTTTGCTATAAGCATTGAAATAGCACATCCCATGCTATAGGAAGGGTCTCAGGATTGGAATGGAAGGAGTTGGATATCACATCTCATGTTATAGGAAGGATCTCAGATTTGGTATTAGAAGCATTGAGACATCACATCTCATGCTATAGGAAGGGTCTCAGGATTGGAATGGGAAGGAGTTGGATATCACATCTCATGTTATAGGAAGGGTCTCAGGATTGGAATGGGAAGGACTTCGATATCACATCTCATGTTATAGGAAGGCTCCCAGGTTTGGAAGGGGAAGGAGTTGGATATCACATTTCATGTTAGAGGTAGAATCTCAGGTTTGGTATTAGAGGCATTGAGATATAACATCTCATGCTATCAGAAGGGTCTCAGGATTGGAATGGGAAGGAGTTGGATATCACATCTCATGCTAAAGGGAGGGTCTCAGGTTTGGAAGGGGAAGGATTTGAATATCACATCTCGTGTTATAGGAAGGATCTCAGGTTTGGTATTAGAAGAATTGAAATATCACATCTCATGCTATCGGAAGGATCTCAGGTTTGGTATTAGAAGCATTGAGATATCACATCTCATGCTATCAGAACAGTCTCAGGATTGGAATGGGAAGGAGTTGGATATCACATCTCATGCTAAAGGGAGGGTCTCAGGATTGGAATGGGAAGGACTTGGATATCACATCTCATGTTATAGGAAGGGTCTCAGGTTTGGTATTAGAAGCATTGAGATATCACATCTCATGCTATAGGAATGGTCTCAGGATTGGAATGGGAAGGAGTTGGATATTAGATTCTTGCTATAGAAAGGGTCTCAGGTTTGGAACGGGAAGGAGTTGGATATCACATCTCATGTTATAGGAAGGGTCTCAGGTTTGGTCTAAGCATTGAGATATCACATCTCTGCTATCGGAAGTTTCTCAGGATTGAAATGGGAAGGAGTTGGATATCCCATCTCATGTTATAGGACGGGTCTCAGGTTTGGTAATAGAATCATTGAGATATCACATCTCATGCTATCAGAACGGTCTCAGGATTGGAATGGGAAGGAGTTGGATATCACATCTCATGCTAAAGGGAGGGTCTCAGGATTGGAATGGGAAGGACTTGGATATCACATCTCATGTTATAGGAAGGGTCTCAGGTTTCGTATTAGAAGCATTGAGATATCACATCTCATGCTATAGGAAGGGTCTCAGGAATGGAATGGGAAGGACTTGGATATCACATCTCATGATAAAGGAAGGGTCTAAGGTTTGGAAGGGGAAGGATTTGGATATCACATCTCATGTTATAGGACGGGTCTCAGGTTTGGTATTAGAAGCATTGTGATATCACATCTCATGCTATAGGAAGTGTCTCAGGATTGGAATGGGAAGGAGTTGGATATCACTTCTCATGCTATAGGAAGGGTTTCAGGTTTGGTAGAAGCATTGAGATATCACATCTCATGCTATAGGAAGAGTCTCAGGTTTGGGAAGGGAAGGATTTGGATTTCACATCTCATGTTATAGGATGGTTCTCATGTTTGGTTTTTGAAGCATTGAGATATCACATCTCATGCTATCGGAAGGGTCTCAGGTTTGGAATGGGAAGGAGTTGGATATCACATCTCATGTTATAGGAAGGATCTCATGTTTGGTATTAGAAGCATTGAGATATCACATCTCATGCTATAGGAAGGGTCTCCGGATTGGAATGTGAAGGATTTGGATATTACATCTCATGCTAAAGGAAGGATCTCAGGTTTGGAATGGGAAGGAGTTGGATATGACATCTCTTGTTATAGGGAGGGTCTCAGGATTTGAATGGCAAGGAGTTGGATATCACATCTCATGCCATAGGAAGGGTCTCAGGTTTGGTATAAGCATTGAGATATCACATCTCTGCTATCGGAAGGGTCTCAGGATTGGATTGGGAAGGAGTTGGATATCCCTTCTCATGCTATAGGAAGGGTCTCAGGTTGGAATGGGAAGGAGTTGGATATCACATCTCATGTTATAGGAAGGGTCTCAGGATTGGAATGGGAAGGATTTGGATATCGCATCTCTTGCTATAGGAAGGGTCTCAGGTTTTTTATTAGAAACATTGAGATATCACATCTCATGCTATAGGAAGGGTTTTAGGATTGGAATGGGAAGTATTTGGATATCACATCTCATGCTAAAGGAAGGTTCTCAGGTTTGGAAGGGGAAGGATTTGGATATCATATCTCATGTTATAGGACGGGACCCAGGTTTGGTATTAGAAGCATTGAGATATCACATCTCATGGTATAGGAAGGGTCTCAGGGTTGGAATTGGAAGGAGTTGGATATCACATCTCATCCAATAGTAAGGGTCTCAGGTTTGGAATGGGAAGGAATTGGATATCACATCTCATGTTATAGGAAGGGTCTCAGGTTTGGTAGAAGCGTTGAGATATCACATCTCTGCTATCGGAAGGGTCTCAGGATTGGATTGGGAAGGAGTTGGATATCCCTTCTCATGCTATAGGAAGGGTCTCAGGATTTGAATGGCAAGGAGTTGGATATCACATATCATGCCATAGGAAGGGTCTCAGGTTTGGCATAAGAAGGAGTTGGATATCCCATCTCATGCTATAGGAAGGGTCTCAGGTTGGAATGGGAAGGAGTTGGATATGACATCTCATGTTATAGGAAGGGTCTCAGGATTGGAATGGGAAGGACTTGGATATCACATCTCATGCTGTAGGAAGGCTCTCAGGTTTGGAAAGGGAAGGAGTTGGATATCACATTTCATGTTAGAGGTAGGATCTCAGGGTTGGTATTAGAGGCATTGAGATATCACATCTCATGCTATCAGAAGGGTATCAGGATTGGAATGGGAAGGAGTGGGATATCACATCTCATGCTAAAGGGAGGGTCTCAGGTTCGGAAGGGGAAGGATTTGGATATCACATCTCATGTTATAGGAAGGATCTCATGTTTGGTATTAGAAGCATTGAGATATCACATCTCATGCTATCGGAAGGATCTCAGGTTTGGTATTAGAAGCATTGAGATATCACATCTCATGCTATAGGAAGGGTCTCAGGATTGGAATGGGAAGGAGTTGGATATCACATCTCATGTTATAGGAAGGATCTCAGGTTTGGTATTAGAAGCATTGAGATATCACATCTCATGCTATAGGACTGGTCTCAGGATTGGAATGGGAAGGAGTTGGATATCACATCTCATGCTAAAGGAAGGGTCTCAGTTTTGGTAGAAGCATTGAGATTTCACATATCATGCTATAGGAAGGGTCTCAGGATTGGAATGGGAAGGAGTTGGATATCACATCTCATGCTATAGGAAGGGTCTCAGGTTTGGTATAAGCATTGAGATATCACATCTCTGCTATCGGAAGGGTCTCAGGATTGGAATGGGAAGGACTTAGATATCACATCTCATGCTATAGGGAGGGTCTCAGTATTGATATTAGAAGCATTGAGATATCACATCTCAAGCTATCGGAAGGGTCTCAGGATTGGAATGGGAAGGAGTTGGATATCACATCTCATGCTATAGGAAGGGTCTCAGGTTAGGAAGGGGAAGGAGTTGGATATCACATTTCATGTTAGAGGAAGGATCTCAGGTTTGGTATTAGAGGCCTTGAGATATCACATCTCATGCTATAGGAAGGGTCTCAGGATTGGAATGGGAAGGAGTTGGATATCACATCTCAAGCTATAGGAAGGGTCTCAGGTTTGGTATAAGCATTGAGATATCACATCTCATGCTATAGGAAGGGTCTCAGGATTGGAATGGGAAGGAGTTGGATATCACATCTCATGTTATAGGAAAGATCTCAGGTTTGGTATTAGAAGCATTGAGACATCACATCTCATGTTATAGGAAGGGTCTTAGGATTGGAATGGGAAGAAGTTGGATATCACATCTCATGCTATAGGAAGGGTCTCAGGTTTGGTATAAGCATTGAGATATCACATCTCATGCTATAGGAAGGGTCTCAGGATTGGAATGGGAAGGAGTTGTATATGACATCTCATGCCATAGGAAGGGTCTCAGGTTTGGTATACGCATTGAGATATCACATCACATGCTATAGGAAGGGTCTCAGGATTGGAATGGGAAGGACTTGAATATCACATCTCATGCTATAGGCAGGGTCTCAGGTTTGGAAAGGGAAGGAGATGGATATCACATTTCATGTTAGAGGTAGGATCTCAGGTTTGGTATTAGAGGCATTGAGATATCACATCTCATGCTATCAGAAGGGTCTCAGGATTGGAATGGGAAGGAGTTGTATATCACATCTCATGCTAAAGGGAGTGTCTCAGGTTTGGAAGGGGAAGGATTTGGAAATCACATCTCATGTTATAGGAAGGATCTCAGGTTTGGTATTAAAAGCATTGAGATATCACATCTCATGCTATCGGAAGTATCTCAGGTTTGGTATTAGAGGCATTGAGATATCACATCTCATGCTATCATAAGGGTCTCAGGATTGGAATGGGAAGGAGTTGGATATCACATCTCATGTTATAGGAAGGATCTCAGGTTTGGTATTAGAAGCATTGAGATATCACATCTCATGCTATAGGAAGGGTCTCAGGATTGGAATGGGAAGGAGTTGGATATCACATCTTATGCTATAGGAAGGGTCTCAGATTTGGTATAAGCAGTGAGATATCACATCTCATGCTATAGGAAGGGTCTCAGGATTGGAATGGGAAGGAGTTGGATATCACATCTCATGCTATAGGAAGGGTCTCAGGTTTGGAACGGGAAGGAGTTAGATATCACATCTCATGTTATAGGAAGAGTCTCAGGTTTGGTATAAGCATTGAGATATCACATCTCTGCTATCGGAGGTGTCTCAGGATTGGGATGGGAAGGAATTGGATATCACATCTCATGCTATAGGAAGGGTATCAGGTTTGGAACGGGAAGGAGTTGGATATCCCATCTCATGTTATAGGGCAGGTCTCAGGTTTGATATTAGAAGCATTGAGATATCACATCTCTGCTATTGGAAGGGTCTCAGGATTGGAATGGGAAGGACTTGGATATCAGAATTCATGTTATAGGAAGGGTCTCAGGTTTGGTATTAGAAGCATTGAGATATCACATCTCATGCTATAGGAAGGGTCTCAGGATTGAAATGGGAAGGACTTGGATATCACATCTCATGTTATAGGAAGGGTCTCAGGTTTGGTATTAGAAGCATTGAGATATCACATCTCATGCTATAGGAAGGGTCTCAGGAATGGAATGGGAAGGACTTGGATATCACATCTCATGATAAAGGAAGGGTCTAAGGTTTGGAAGGGGAAGGATTTGGATATCACATCTCATGTTATTGGACCGGTCTCAGGTTTGGTATTAGAAGCATTGAGATATCAAGTCTCATGGTATAGGACGGGAGTTTGATATCACATCTCATGCCATGGTATGGGTCTCAGGTTTTGTAGAAGCATTGGGATATCACATCTCATGCTATCGGAAGGGTATCAGGATTGGATTTGGAAGGAGTTGGATATCCCATCTCATGCTATAGGAAGGGTCTCAGGTTGGAATGGGAAGGAGTTGGATATGACATCTCATGTTATAGGAAGGGTCTCAGGATTGGAATGGGAAGGACTTGGATATCACATCTCATGCTGTAGGAAGGCTCTCAGGTTTGGAAAGGGAAGGAGTTGGATATCACATTACATGTTAGAGTTAGGATCTCAGGTTTGGTATTAGAGGCATTGAGATATCACATCTCATGCTATCAGAAGGGTATCAGGATTGGAATGGGAAGGAGTTGGATATCACATCTCATGCTAAAGGGAGGGTATCAGGTTCAGAAGGGGAAGGATTTGGATATCACATCTCATGTTATAGGAAGGATCTCAGGTTTGGTATTAGAAGCATTGAGATATCACATCTCATGCTATCGGATGGATCTCAGGTTTGGTATTAGAAGCATTGAGATATCACATCTCATGCTATAGGAAGGGTCTCAGGATTGGAATGGGAAGGAGTTGGATATCACATCTCATGTTATAGGAAGGATCTCAGGTTTGGTATTAGAAGCATTGAGATATCACATCTCATGCTATAGGACTGGTCTCAGGATTGGAATGGGAAGGAGTTGGATATCACATCTCATGCTAAAGGAAGGGTCTCAGTTTTGGTAGAAGCATTGAGATTTCACATATCATGCTATAGGAAGGGTCTCAGGATTGGAATGGGAAGGAGTTGGATATCACATCTCATGCTATAGGAAGGGTCTCAGGTTTGGTATAAGCATTGAGATATCACATCTCTGCTATCAGAAGGGTCTCAGGATTGGAATGGGAAGGACTTAGATATCACATCTCATGCTATAGGGAGGGTCTCAGTATTGATATTAGAAGCATTGAGATATCACATCTCAAGCTATCGGAAGGGTCTCAGGATTGGAATGGGAAGGAGTTGGATATCACATCTCATGTTATAGGAAGAGTCTCATGCTAAGACCTGATAGACCCTTCCTATAACATGAGATGGGAATATCCAACTCCTTCCCATTCCAATCCTGAGACCCTTCCGATAGCAGAGATGTGATATCTCAATGCTTATACCAAACCTGAGACCCTTCCTATAGCATGAGATGTGATATCCAACTCCTTCCCATTCCAATACTGAGACCCTTCCTATAGCATGAGATGTGATATCTCAATGCTTCTAATATCAAACTTGAGACCCTCCCTATAGCATGAGATGTGATATCCAAGTCCTTCCCATTCCAATCCTGAGACACTTCCTATAGCATGAGATGTGATATCTCAATGCTTCTAATACCAAACCTGAGACTCTTCCTATAACATGAGATGGGATATCCAACTCCTTCCCATTCCAATCCTGAGACCCTTCCGAAAGCAGAGATGTGATATCTCAATGCTTATACCAAACCTGAGACCCTTCCTATGGCATGAGATGTCATATACAGATCCTTCCCATTCCAATCCTGAGACCCTTCCTATAGCATGAGATGTGATATTTCAATGCTTATGCCAAACCTAAAACCCTTCCTATAGCATGAGATGTGATATCCAACTCCTTCCCATTCCAATCCTGAGACCCTTCCTATAGCATGAGATGTGATATCCAATGGCTCTAATACCAAACCTGAGATCCTTCCTCTAACATGAAATGTGATATCCAACTCCTTCCCTTTCCAAACCTGAGAGCCTACCTATAGCATGAGATGTGATATCAAAGTCCTTCCCATTCCAATCCTTAGACCCTTCCTACAGCATGCAATATGATATCTCAATGATTCTAATAACAAACCTGAGACCCGTCCTATAACATGAGATGTGATATCCAACTCCTTCCCATTCCAATCCTGAGACACTTCCGATAGCAGAGATGTGATATCTCAATGCTTATACCAAACCTGAGACCCTTCCTATAACATGAGATGTGATATCCAATTCCTTCCCATTCCAAACCTGAGACCCTTCCTACAGCATGTGATGTGATATCTCAATGCTTCTAATACCAAACCTGAGACCAGTCCTATAACATGAGATGGGATATCCAACTCCTTCCCGTTCCAAACCTGAGACCCTTCCTATAGCATGAGATGTGATATCCAACTCCTTCCCGTTCCAAACCTGAGATCCTTCCTATAGCATGAGATGTGATATCCAACTCCTTCCCATTCCAATCCTGAGACCCTTATGATAGCATGAGATGTAATATCTCAATGCCTCTAATACCAAATCTGAGATTCTTCCGATAGCATGAGATGTGATATCTCAATGCTTCTTATACCAAACCTGAGATCCTTCCTATAACATGAGATGTGATATCCAAATCCTTCCCCTTCCAAACCTGAGACCCTCCCTTTAGCATGAGATGTGATATCCAAGTCCTTCCCATTCCAATCCTGAGACCCTTCCTATAGCATGTGATGTGATATCTCAATGCTTATACCAAACCTGAGACCCTTCCTATGGCATGAGATGTCATATACAACTCCTTCCCATTCCAATCCTGAGCCCTTCCTATATCATGAGATGTGATATCTCAATGCTTATACCAAACCTGAGACTCTTCCTATAGCATGAGATGTGATATCCAACTTCTTCCCATTCCAATCCTGAGACCCTTCGTATAACATGAGATGTGATGTCTCAATGCTTCTAATACCAAACCTGAGATCTTTCCTATAACATGAGATGTGATATCCAACTCCTTCCCATTCCAATCCTGAGACCCTTCCTATAGCATGTGATGTGATATCTCAATGCTTATACCAAACCTGAGACCCTTCCTATAGCTTGAGATGTGATATCCAACTCCTTCCCATTCCAATCCTGAGACCCTTCCTATAGCATGAGATGTGATATCTCAATACTTCTAATACCAAACCTGAGATCCTTCTGATAACATGAGATGTGATATCCAAATCCTTCCGCTTCCAAACCTGAGACCCTCCCTTTAGCATGAGATGTGATATCCAACTCCTTCCGATTCCAATCCTGAGACCATTCTGATAGCATGAGATGTGATATCTCAATGCTTCTAATACCAAACCTGAGATCCTTCCGATAGCATGAGATGTGATATCTCA